>NC_056748.1:1069964489-1069996989 GCF_019279795.1 Protopterus annectens | reverse complement strand
TATATATATATATATATATATATATATATATATAGATATATATATATATATATATATATATATATATATATATATATATAGGAATGAATGGAAATAGAAGCATGACAAAGCAGGTTTTTTAAGCTGATACAATTCCAAAATGGCCAATCACAGATAAGTGCGTGAAAAATGGCATATATAAGCCCCATAGGCGGGAATACACAGCATAACTGATTGTGGAACCTATTTGCAGTCAGGATGGCAGGTGTAGGAGAGGGTAGTAACTTCCGAGCACAGAGGTGGGGTGTTGAGGAGTCCAAATATATGGTTTGGCTCCTAGTCCATGATCATGAGGCTCAACTCATGCAGGGCCAGGTTCTGTGGGGAGCGTACAAGGCAGAGGCATGGAACTGGTTGGCACATGATCTCACCAGTGCCACAGGCATACCAAGGACTGGTGAACAGGTCCGTCACCACCATGCAGACCTGAAGAGACAAAAGCAGGACCAAATGAACCATTGGATCCAGGAGGCCCAGCAAATGCCCAACGCCCCACTACTGAGTAAGTATCCATTAAATTACGTATGTAAGGAATTATCCTAGCTGATATTATGGAGATGTATGTTCCAATATTACTTCATTTATATTACAGCTGCAGGTGTGCGTTCTGTGAATTGGCGAGCCTATGGTGATAGGCTGGAGCGGTTGCGCCACCAGGCTGGTTAGTAATTATTTTTATATGATGGCCACACACACAGACATACATGCATGCAGTCAACATACACGGCAACCCATACACTCCACCAGACAGCACCTACAGACAGCTCCTGCACCCCCATAAAACACACAATAACAGGTGATGGTGCAGTACAGTATCACACACATACATGTAATTACACACATGTCAGCATGCAGGACATGTGGCACTCAACAGCATGCAGTGCAACTGTAGTCAATCCCTTTTACCAACATTATACATGGCTGTGATACATGGCTTCTGTTTGTAGGTGATGGCCCTCCCCCTGGAACTCATTGCAACCATGTCCACAACATTGCTGTACATCTGTTCAGCACCCTGGCATGTACTGTGCAGCATACCTCACGAGTGTACACACCATTGCAGGATGTGTATCTGTGTGTCAGTTGTGTTTCCACTGCTGCTCTCAGCTTCTGTGTGTTTCCAGATCACATGTGGACACGTGTTTAGTGAATGCTTGATGTGTATTCACATATGTCATCATCAGTGGTGCATGTATGAGTGCTAGACTACCATTACACCGACCACAGACACAATGTACTGTACCTATGGTGAGTGTAGAGACCATTATTGACCATGATTGAGCCCTGGCTGATGTTGCCTGTGGTACACATTTGTTCATAGATGAGTACTGGTCTATTGGTCCTGGGGCCTACTTAAGCCTTGCCACGGGAGTTCCCAGCCATGCACCACCCATTAATGTTATTCCCCTGTGCACCTGTCAGGCTGTGGCACAGACATACTACCCAGGGTGAATTCCCCATTTCCCATCCAATTGTGAAGCGTTTCTGTAAAGGGGGCCAATGAGTAGCATTGTCTGATATGTATGGGTAGTCCATTCCAGAGTGTGGGGATTCCCCAGGACAGGTCCCTATTCCTCCAGTATGTTCTGTGTAATGTGTTAATGAGGTTTAGGACCTTGGAGCATGTGTTAGCAGAAGGAGTGGGATGTCATTATATGTAGCATGCTCAACTGCTCTGTGTATGATATAGCTGTGTATATTGGGCAGATGTCAGCTGTGCCTGGGCAATGTGCACTGGAGTGTAGCCACAGTTGTCTGAGATGGACTGTGTATTGCATGTGTTTGAGGCTGGTAATCCCATTAGGGAGATGTGTGCTGTGTCCGTCCACATGAACAACATGCATTATGGGTAGGTGTGTTAGATGTGTACATGGCCTACACCTTAGCTATGACATGCACAGTGAATTGCCAAGCATAACCTTAAACCATACTCACTGGCATCCAGCCGCTGCCTTGCTGGTATCCCAGAGGTATCTACATTGAGATGGGATAGAGTTGATGTCAGTGGCCACAGCTGTGGCATTGCTACAGGGTGGCTGCAGTATTACAGTACAACAGCTGAATTCCACAGTACTACATATTATGCATTACTGCTTATCGGTACTACACAGCAACATACCCCACATCTTGCATATGCATGATCTACCTGTACAGATGCATACACTACAGTAGTCTACTGATATGCCCTGGAACCTTACCTGCATGCTCCATGTCTGGTGTGTGTGGAGCACCCACCTCCATGATTGTGTAAATCTGTAGCTCTTGCGGGCAGGCAGGTGCTACCAGGCTCATGAGCAGCTCCACCACTCTGGTGAGGGGGGATGGATGTTATGCCCCCCCCAGTTGCAAGGTAGTCACTCCACACGGCAGTGGCATGGTGACGTACTTAGCAGAGCAGGTCACTACAATGGTGGCGGACCTGCTCATAAGTACGGCTGTGCATCCCCACCTCATTCACCCTGTGGACCATATCAGTCCACATTGGTTTTCTCTCCTGCTGGTCCTGGCTTGTCCATGAAAACAACAGCTGATAGTTGTGTATGATGCTGGTGATTATAATCTAATCCTCAGCGGCACTGTAGGCGGGATTCCTCAGGTGTGCCATACTCCCTGAAAGACATAATGATGGAAATATGTCTAAGCAACTCATATGTTAAGTTTACCATAACACAATACACATATCAGTCTCCTGCCACCATATCAGCTCCAACATAATGTTCACACTACAGTAGTGTTATGTGTCTGGTATCTGTACCATCATGTCATATATTGTATTGTACAACATTTTCTGCTTTGTGTTTATAGACATGCTCCCTGTGAGAACACTAGAGTTGCTGGGCTGTTGCAGGGTATTTCACCTGCAGACCATTGTCACTTCCACTATGTTTCCACATATGCATGTGGTAGGCCTACTATGTGATTGCTACGCATCTGCCATTCTGTGATATTGGGGATATCTATGCATGCTGTTGGACATGTTCTGGGATTGTGTGGATTATTACGGCCCACATGTGTTCCATGACAGCTACACACATGTATGTGTAGGGGTTATCTGCCAGCAGGAACACCCCTCCAACCTAATGTGCACGTTACCAGTCCACATCACATCTGTGTCCCACCATGGAACCTCGTTATCTACTGTTCTATCACTACCTTCATGTGGAACCACCTCAGGGGATGGTGTCTCCCCCCATGGAGCACACACAGACATATGTCTGTCACCCAGTTAGGTCAGGGGTATTGTGCACAAAGACATGGGGTATGTGCTACATCACCTGGAGGCATGCAGCACACATACAAAAGGTTTGACATGCATGGGCCTCCTGCCCAGCGCACAGCCCAGGCATCTTTATGTCCATGTAGATGCTGTCATAACTGTCCGTGGGTGGGCACCATGTTCCATTTGTTCCCCTGTGGGGGATCAATGGCCTCCACATTCCAAATGTAACTACCCGTCCACAGTGTTTAACCACCACATGTGTCATATACCAGCCCTGTATGCTGTCTTGTTTGTCATCCAACCAGACCTACAAAACAATATGTGCCTAATACCCTTCACTAAAATATATATATCCCACTGTCTCATACAATTGCAATGTATTCCCAACATGGGTTACACACCACACTCCACACTCCATCAGTCATGTACTGGTGTGTAGGTATGTTGTGTATTGATGTGTGATGTTCTCTCACATACGTCATGGCAAGGGACATGTATTGACATATGTATATATATATGTATATATATATATATATATATATATATATATATATATATATATATATATATATATATATATATATATATATATATATATATATATATATATATATATATATATATATATATATATATATATATATATATATATATATATATATATATATATATATATATATATATATATATATATATATATTTATACATATATGTGTAGATATAATTTTGTGTTGTTTATATACCTATATGAATGCATAACTGTCCGAGGTTCTCTACACATACACAGTTTTAATTATTTATCACACATATATGTATCTGTATGTGGGGTGCATACAAACATCTAGACCACACTCATGTACTTTCTTTACTTCACAGCTCAACTGTTCTGCCTTGCTGCAACACAGACAGGTGTCACATGTGAACACATACTAACATTAGAGGGTATATATGGTGACAAACTTTAGATAACCATATTATACTGCTATGGCAGTTGGGCATGCTATGCTACACTTTAACATGACTGTCCTGCAGGTGGTGTGGTCTCTCACCCATGTGTCTATCATGGCAGTATTAATACCCCCACTAGCCATTGGCCACAGTAATTTACAGAACACAGATGTCATGGGTCACATCTTTGCCATTCAAGGCTGGTCTGCACATTTGACAGGTATGTCCCAATGCCCACGGGGACAGACACTACTGTCCAGTGCAGTTGTTGAGCACAACATCATTACAGGAACAAGTACTGATGGCACATATACATCCTTTCACAGTATACATCCTATTATTCTATTTCATATACTACATGCCAGTAAATGCATATCTGTTTCACATACCTGTTATGTTGTTTCTGCTGTAACACAACCCTGAGCTTTGTGAACTTTCTTGAAGTTTATTTTTTTCTCTCTCTCTCTCTCTCTCTCTCTCAGTCTCTCCAGTAGAGTGATTGAGCTGGTTTGAATAGATTGCAGCATGCTTTTGTTGATATTGCACATGATGAGGTGGTGGCCTCTGCACCAGTCAGTGTCCACCAGTTGGTAATTGCATACAGCCTGCTGTGTAGTACTTCAGATAACCACTTTCATGGCAACCCTGTACTATAAATTGCTGCCATCTGTGGGTGTTGTCTCTTCACCTTTACAGGATGGATAATATCCTTTCTGTATGTGGACATCAGTGTTACAGACAGCAGGCAGCAATATCTCTTAGTTTCATAGGTTAGTACTAGTCTAACTGCCCTTGTGAGCCATTTTAAGCTTAGCCAATTATCCCTTGTGAGACTCAAACCTTGCACCTTGTGTTTGCAAGGCAAACACCTTAACCATTAGACCACCCTCCCAACCCTTACAGCAGAACCTGCAGACATAGGCCAACTCCACATTTGGGTAAGGTTCTAGACCTACAGACAGAGTGAGTAGTGCTGTTGTGCGCAATGTATCTTGCTGTTTTTACAGGGTTTCTGTGTACATGGTACTTTTTCATGGAATGTTGTCTGTCTGCATAGCTCTCGACTGTGGGCCTATCCATATGATACCAGGGGGATTGGCTGTTAGGTTTTGTCTGTGCACCATACAGGTATTGTCCCAGATATATATGTGGCATTATGTCTGTTGAGTGCTATCAGTACATGGCTACATCCATTTGTATTTCAATGTTGTATCCCTGCATAAAGGTATGCTGCAACGAATCCTGTAACACCAGCAATTTCCAGGGTGTGTAACAGCAATAATATGGCCCTATGTTCCTGCATCTGTCCTCCACATATATGCCATTCTTTGTCCTGCTGTGATACAGGAAGGGTTGTTAGGTAATGGCCTATCATTGTTTACTGCTAGCATTACTACTATCATCACAGTCATGTCATGGACTCCCACACCAACTGTTGGACCAAGTCCATATAAATGGGGGCAACAGCTGGAGAACACCTAAGTGCCCTTGTACATTCCAGAGCTAAGTGTGTGATACACAGTGTTCCTTGCCCTTGCCCAGCCTTTTATGGGGGGGGGGGTTCTGTGCCATTAACCTAGGCTATGGCACCTTTTCAGGGATATAACTTTTAAGATGAGGGTCAGTCAGTGTGATAGTGAGATGTTAGGTTAAGCAATGTTATGTACAAGATACTGTGACACTAGCACAAGTGCTACTTTTCACCCTAAGACTTGACTACAGGGTATAATTGGAGGCTGCTGAACTACATCTGTAATTGTTGATTGTTACGTATCCTGAAGGCAAATTCTGTTTCTACTGTTGTACTAATTGAAGGCCTTGGCCTGGACAGCATAGTATGGCATATATACACGTTCCTTGCATCTACTGTTTTGTGTTGGCCTTGCATTCATGACTGATTACATATTTCAAACCTTATGTGGCGTCAGTACTGGCATACATTATTGTATAGTACAGGAATAAAGGTTATCTGTGTATGCATACCTGTGTGTCATGTCATGTCCTTTGAATTGTGGGTGGGTATATGTTTATTGCCAGTATTCTCATTGGTGGGAATGGTTGCCACACTACACATTTCACAGGTACCAGTTGAAGGGCTTGTGGCTGAGGGATATACTTTGCACCCAGTACTTCCACACTACTTCTACATATGTATGGTTACTGATACCTTTTGTGTGTGTATATGTGTATGTACCTATATATATATATATATATATATATATATATATATATATATATATATACATAGATATATATATATATATATATATATATATATATATATATATATATATATATATATATATATATATATATATATATATATGAAATTCATTATCTAAAGTTCATTCCATCGAACATTCATTACATTGAAAAGCATTTTAGGTGGGGGCTTCCCCCACACCCCCCCCCCCCCCCACACTCCCAGGGTTGCACAACATTGGGAAGGGGGTTGCTAACTATATATATCAACTCCAGGGTGCGCAACATTTGGGGGGGGGGGGGCAAATTTTCGATGTAATGAACTTTCTTTAGATGGAATGAACTTTCGATGGAGTGATAGGAAACCATATATATATATATATATATATATATATATATATATATATATATATATATACATAGATATGAACATATGTATGTATCTATATACAATTGATGTTATATGATTATTTCTGAGTCATACATATATATATCTACATATAGCTGTCTATCTGTCTACATTTACAGATATATATCTGTCCATATGTCCATGCATGTTCGACTCATATTTTGGCCTGTTCCTCATTCACTTGGCAATTGTCATGGATGATCCCAGCATTGAAGTCAGTAACTAGTAGCAACACTTTTGTGTTTCAGATTTCATCTCCTTCTACATATGTGTTCTAATACATATACCTGTGTAACTAGCAACATTTTAAGTGTATCAGAGAATTAGTTGACATATATCCCTATTTGTACCCACAGCGTGGCATACTTTGTCCAGACTTCTTGCATTAACATGTTATGTGGTGTGATAATAAATTTCCTGTAGTGTTGACTGATTGTGCTGCATGATATGTTTGTGAAAACTTCAGGTTATGTGTGTCTGCCATGGTTTATTAGTAAATCACTTTATGTATGGAGTGCAGGGTCCTGGGTTCGATGCTTGGAGCGGCAGTTTATTTTGTTGCTGGGCAGAACAAGGGGCATTGGCTACAGAGTGATTAAGGCTCTTTTAAGCAGTTGTAAGTGGGTTTGCATGAGGTTGCGCGACAATAAGCTCTGCCAACCTCCACTTATGTTTTCTTACAGTCAGTTAGCTTAGAATTTCTCAATCTGTGTAGGCATAGCACATATGGAAGGGGTGCACAAACCCACGCAAACCCACTTACCGCTGCTTAACAGTGCTTACTGCTGCTTACCCATGTGCTAATTCCTTTAATAGAAAAGAAAAAGGGGTTGATAGGACAGTGGTGAAAAAGGGGGCACAAAGAGGGAAAGAGAGTATGGAAAATAGCTAGGCATGTGCAGGAAGGGTATAGGAAAGGTCCATAGCTGCCCATTTCTTCTACACTAACAGCTGTGCATATATGCTATATTTGCAGGTACACTTGGACCCTCAAACCCCTGGGAGAGGGGTGAGGACAACATATATTCATTGTGATGCCAAATAGACCAGATTACATGTGTCCAGTGGACACATGTGCGAAATGGGCAGCTATGTATGGGGCGAGATTTTTTGTGGGAACAGACTGCCCTTTTTTTCAGGTGAGAGTGGGATGTTGGGGAGGGGTATTATGTATATTTGGGGAGGTAGGTTGGGTAGATTAACAGACAAGACACACAAGATGCATACAGGGCCGGTATATGACACATGTGGACAGGGAGGTGTGTTTGGAAGTCACAAGCCCATGAGCCCCCAACTGGAATAATAGTACCACTCAGCCCTCAAGCTGGTGTAGCCACTCTCGATACTCCAGATTGAGCTCCTTATGCACCACGGCCCGGACCTGTTGACAGGTGACAGGTTCCCCTCCACACCCACTCCAAGGGGGGGTGAGCCCCATCTCCTGCAGTGGTTCCACCCGAAGGTGGCACAGGGCCCATGGAGGAAGAGGTCCCAGGCTGGGCCCCAGATGTGCTGGTGCCCAGTGTCATGGCCAGCTGAGGAGGGATGGGTGGGTCCGCTGAGACCGGCCTTCCCATACAAGCTGTGTTGTCACAGGTTTATGACAGATATGGGTTAGTAACAGTCAACAGCATTCAGGATTAGTTATAACAGCGTGCATAGGTAGTCCCATTAACCCAACACACCAGATTTTACACAGTTGCAGGGCAAGCAGAACACATGCATATATGGAACAACAGTGGCCATTTCAGGAGCATGCAGGTTTCATTGATGGCAACAGGCCACCAATATGAGTGTATTTTTACATGGCACATGCATAGAAACAAATGTGAATATTTATAAACCATTAGGACATATTTCCCAACAAAAGTGTGAAGTGTACACATACCAGTTGAGAAGTGTCATTGAATTACTATGCACATATGGAAGGGGTGAGAGAGAGAGTTCAATTAACAACTAATATATCCTTGTAGTTTTCACAACATTTTTAGTCACTGCAGTGGTCTTTCTCTTACATGTATTATTACACTACACAATGGCCTTATATTGTGCACTGGTATGTTTATAAATTATTATATACGTGACCTGTGTCTTACATACAGGCATGACAGGCTGCAGGTGTTAATGCAACATATGTTGAGAATTGCTGTCATACACTTTGGGTGAGGTCCTAGAATGACAGGTTTGTTTCCATATACATTCTCTGACTATGTACATGTTTAAATATCAGTTGTATATCACTGACAGCTGCCTATGATTCTTGGAACATCACACTGGACTTTCAGGGGAACAGGGTACCAAGCTGGTGATATGGGCCATTTATCTGGACATACTGGACATATTGGAACAGTTGTGGGGAATGAATATGCATACAACTTACATTTTGAACATTCTAGCAAATTCTGTACTGTTGTTGTGTGTAAGTATGCATACAACTTTCTATCTGAACATTGTATCAAAATTTGTACAGTTGTGGGGGATGATTATGCATACAACTTAGTAGCATTCCCAGGATTCAACCCCCTGCTATGTGAGGCAAAATGTTATAGCTAACTTCACAGTACACTGTGCTATCAGGGAATTGATGTACAGCTTTCAACTGTTTTCTAAGTCTCCCTAACTTGTACAATATAACTGACCTCTTGGCACTTCCAACATTGTTATGCAGAACTTCATGCCCATTTTATCTGTATACCACAGTGTGGGTGACACTACTTAAGATACCCCATTAGTATTTATAGTATGGAACAGATCGCTAACATATGAGAGAAGAGTAAACAGAAGCACTCCAGGGGTTATATTTTATTCACAGACTATTACACATTTATTTCTACTGGTACAACACTTTCTAAGGCTCTTATATTTATTTGTTATGACAGTACATGCAGACTGATTACAAACCTGCCTCACAACTCAGCCTTTACAGCCTAGCATCATGGGCTTGCTGGTTTGCAGCCCACTCATCTGCAGCTGTCAGAGAAATGCAGTGATATTTAGCCATACCTATCCATAGTATACACAAGCTAGGCAATTATTTACTACTTGGTAGAATGAGTACTTAGTCCTGGGGCATTGGGCATCTGCCGAGACTCCTGGATCCACTGTTTCAGTACATCCCCCTTCCACCGCTTCAGGTCAGCATGGTGGTGCTTGACCTGCTCACCAGTCCGGATGATACCTGTGGCACTGGTGAGGTCACAGGTGAGACTGTCCCAGGCCACCATTTTATACTGTGGGCCCTGGTACTGGCCCTGCAGTAGTCTCTGATCATGGTGTTTTACCAGGAGCCATACCATGATTTTTGACTCCTGGATGCCCCAGCGCTGCGCTCTAAATCGAGTGCCTTCACCCACACCAGCCATTCTGCCTGCAGTAGGAAGCTGCAACCAGTTATGGGTAGTATTCCCACCTGTGGGGTTTAAATACTGCCATTTTTCCGCACTTCCCTGTGATTGGCCAATTTTGAAAAGGCTAAGCTATGGGCAGATCTGCTTACATGAGGTTGGCACTGCTTAAAGAGGTATACCACTAGGCAGATTGAATTGGCTCCCCTAACATTGCTTACACATACTAACTTGAGCTGTGCTGCAGTTAGCATTGCTTAATAGTTAATTAACACAATATTTGTCATTTGGCAATGATTTATTCTTCATTACAGGTTATATATGTGTCTGATATCCATGATTCATGTGTACATACACTGTATGGGGACCTGGGGGCTTCTATACTTTATTGGATTAATACCTCAAATCTATGCTTACTGCAGTACTCCAGTTCACATATTTATGTTCAGTGGCAGGTTATCCAACATCACACTGTACATAGATTCAGTTCACATATTTGGTTTGATTCTCCTGTGGTGAGGATTAGTTTGCTGATACCTCATTCATATCTATTGTGATGATGGCTTGGTGGTTAACTATTGTGACTATAATATCCAGGATCCTGAGTTTGAGCCTTGCAGAGGCAGTTTATTTTTTTGCTAGGCAGAACAAGGGCCGTTGGATACAGAGTGACTAAGGCACTTTTAAGCAGTTGTAAGCGGGTTTGCGTGGGTTTGCATGATGGTAAGCACTGCTAACCTCCAGTTACAGTTTCTTATACTCAGTTAGCTTCTACTTTGCTTAATCTGTGTAGGCAATGCTTAACCCCACACAATCACACTTAGACATGCTTACTACTGTTTATTTGTGCTTAGACCTGCGTACTAGTGCCTTATTCATTATGGCACTGACACTTCACATGTGCATTTCATGCAGTACTCCAGTTCACATTTAAATGTTATTATGTAGGTTATACGGCAAAAAGATGTAAATATGTATTCATATACAGTTTTCACATGGAGAATGATATGTGCTGCACTGGGACTTGAACCGGGAATGCCTGTGCATTAGGTGGATGCTTTAACCACTACACTGGTGCTGTGCTACTTTATGTGCATATAAATATTCCTTGTTATCCTCTTCAGCCTTTACAGCTGCTTTAACTGTAACTAAGCGATGGGCAAACCTATGCACCTATGGTTAGCTGTACGCGGGGTTTTTAAAAAATAAATACAAGGGTTTTGTCATTTTATTTCAATGTACTGTTGCTGTTGAACACATGAGGACTGTTGGTAGAGATATGCGGGCACCTATGAGCGGTTTCACTCATTTATTTACACTTTCTTCTGTTCTACTTTGCAGGGGCATGTTTATTCTGAGAGCTCTGCTCTCAGACATGCCCCCTGCACTCATCCACGCTCAGTGTAGGATTTAGAGCTCAGGCAGCACGCCTTCATTAATATGCATGGCACGCTGCTGTCCTCCTCTTAAACTGCCACTTACGTACAGGACTAGTTTAGTCCTGCACGGCTGATTAGTAAATCTTTCTTAACTCATTACAGCCGAGTGATGTCTCCAGGAGTTTCTACAGTTACCTCCTACTGCGCCTCTAGGTGTCAAATATTGCTTGTTCATATTTGCATTAATAATTACAAAACCATGCTATATACAAGGTGTCTTAATATTTTTATCATTAAGCATATATGATGGCAAACACAATTGTATTGATATATGGCCTCTGTCAATTAGTATTTGTTAGAACTGTAAGGTGATAATTTCATTTTTTAAAGGCTGAAGCCACACCCACTCGGAGTTAAAGGTACACACTCAAACGAGTTCTATTGGAGGGAATGAGTTAATATGCAGAGTTTTTCTCTCTGGGCCACACTGAAAATAGGCTCCGGCTCAATTAGACTATCCTAATCAATGAATGTAAATAAATAAAATAAGTAGCTGTTTTTTTCATAAGGCTTCTTTGCTTTTCTCAAAGTTCATCTGCAAGTCCATAGATCATCATATGGCAGCTTCACAGAATTATAAAGCTCATTGGTTTACTGGTTTAGGGGTGTTTCTGTAATTCAAACAAAACCAGTGAGTTCCTTCTACTCGTTGCTTGTACTGGCCACATCTTAAGCTTCATCATGGTAAGAGTTAATATTACAATAGCGTTATAAGATAGGACGCCAAGGCCCTGGATGGATGTTTTATTACCATTTTCATTATGCATCAAGGGAGTGATCAGTAAAGCAAAACACATGCTTATAGCTTTCCATACATGTATTTATTTATTTCTCCTTTACTGACTGGATTAGTACCACTATGTTAGTTACCTCTTTTTAGGGGACGTATAGCATCCACTAGTACAGATATGTTAGAATCTGTCCCAGGCAACCATTTGTAGAAAGTTCCACAGTGGGGATGGGTAATGACATTCACTGGAGGCATGGTTACCTTCCTCCCACAGAGATTGATGTGTATGTAATGCATCTCAGTATAT
Source organism: Protopterus annectens (assembly GCF_019279795.1). Lineage (NCBI taxonomy): Eukaryota > Metazoa > Chordata > Ceratodontiformes > Protopteridae > Protopterus > Protopterus annectens. The sequence goes on along the minus strand of NC_056748.1, from coordinate 1,069,984,351 downwards.
ATGTAGTGCCATCGTGGACACACAAGCTAGAAACCCCAAAGCCAAGGCAGAGTTAGTGAGGATCAAGTAGGGTGGGCATTACACCTTCAGCCATGTATATTATTTATTCCCCAACTTCTCTTATTTAAAAAAATGAACATGGGGGTCCATCTCCACCAAATAAATGACCCATCATCTCCCACCTCCTCCAGCACAACCCATTTATAAGTTCATAGATTCAAGGTGCAGGGTTCAGGTCAAAGAGCAACGAGGAACACTGATTCCAGCAAATCAGGAATAACACTGAATATTCAACTCATGTATCAAGATTAAGTTTGAAGGGTACAAAGATGTTGTAATATTTATTGGTAATTTATTTCATAACTCTAGAATTCTTAAAGTTAATGATAACTTGTCCCAGTCTAGTTACTATTTGAATTAAATTGTATTATCTGCAGACCTAAGCTGCTCTGTGTAATCTGGTCTTTATAGTAGCCACCATATATTCTTTGATTCTTCACTGTGGCCCTCACAATGCTGCAGTTTGACTATTGATACCACTAGTTATAAAAGTGTGTTTCATCCTGCAACAAGTGCCAAGTGCGTCTACAGTGGATTTCCTAACTAGTCTATTGATCATCAACATGTTCTTCATCCTATCATTGAAATAACACCCTCTTTATCCAATCACTAAACTCAAAATCAAGCTGCAAAAATATCTCTCAAAATACTTAACACTTTTCTCTCTGAACTTACACAGCCTACTCAAGAAAGTCAGTGAATTCCATGCATGGCTTGCCAGTCACTCCCCTGACATAATAACTCTAACACATTTCTGACAACTAAATAATTTCTTCCTCCAAAAGGTGGAGAAGTATCTCTTAACCATCTCTCACCCTAGCTTTCACACTACAGAACTCCTAATAGCAAACTGCAAACTCAACAACCAAACAAAAAAAAAAATCAATATTTGCCATTATATCTCCCAGGATACTTAACAAAACTATAATACTAGGTGATGTCAATATCAACTGGCAATCCCTCATCACTGATTTCCCCAAGTCTTCAGTACACCTTCACATCAAACTACCAATTTCATCTCTACTTGGAAAGGATCCTAGTATCTAATCATAACCTCTACCACAACCCCACTGTTGGAAGTGTTTAACAATAGACTAACTAGTCTTCCTGCACATAAATTCAACAGTACATTCCTAGAAAGTCTTAACTCCCTTGCTCCTCATAGGAAAATGAGAATAAAATCCCACTCTGCACCATGGCTAAGTCCACATGCACTCTAATGCTCAAAAGAGATAACACTTGGAAAAACTGGTTAAAATCTAAATCCCAGACACATCTACAAAATTACAAACAGTTTTGGAACCTCACTAAAAACAAGTCACCAATGACAAGAAAAGTTTCTATAAAAAGCCTCAAACTGGCCACCACAGTAATCCTGAAAAGTTTTGGAACCCACCCATGCCCTCCCCATTTCATTGACTCCATCAACAAAATAACACCCAACAGTAACATCATCAGCCTTTCCTATCCTCCCCCACCCTCAACCCAAACCACAAACTTCTCACTCAAATCAGTCCCTACTTCTTACATAAAATCCTTCTCAACAAACTAAAACCTTGCTCTCCTCACAAATCAATCTCCCCACCCACTCTCACCACTACCACTACATGTATAGTCACCATCCTCCATCCTCTAGATTCATGATTCAGAATCTCTCCACTGCCTTGTATTCTGGAAACAATTCTGTACACTATCCCATCCAACAAAGGAGTGGAGCATCTGACTGACCCTGTAACTACTTTGTTACATTATTCCCTGTCCATCTCTCTCTAAACCATGTAAATGTATACACATAAACACAGTCCTTGGACCCACTTCTTCAAGAGTATTTTATCACACACCAACACAATAGTTTATCCAAACCATAGCACAACTTGCCAATTACCACCTTTAATTTTTTCTTTATATCACGAAGATGAAGCTAGAGACTGTTGTTCTCTTTTGCGCTTTTTTTTTTCTGACCTTCAGTCCTCCCACCCCACTCCTCTTTAAACTATCTGACCTCAGCATGTCTAATGCAACCCTTACATTGTTTTCTAGGTACATCAACCATTACTATTTAACATGTTCACTAACTTTCTTAGTACTTCCTGCCCTCACTCTTCACTTATACAATATGCTGATGCCTCCAAACTCCTTCAACTCTCTAGAAAAATGACTGAGTAACAATCAACTCATTATCAATCCTAAAAAAAAAAAAAAAACTTCTCCTATTTCTGCCTAAATCCCTCTGTCATCTGAAACACTCTTTTACCATCTAATATATGGACCACACTTTCAAAGATGTTGAAACCCACACCAAGCTACTTGGTATGATCATAGATGACCAACTCAAATATAACCTACAATTTCTTAACTGTATTAAGAAGGCACATCAAAAACTAAGACTGCTTTATAGAAATAAAAAATACCTCACCAATGACTCTAAACTTTCTCTTGCCTATGCTAACCTTCTTCACACAGTTTTATGTGCCTTGCTTTTCATTCACTCTGTCTTAAAAACACCCTCCTCCTGCCCCACCATCTCCTCTACTATAATACTATATACTCAAAGATCAATTGGTTAACACTTATATAACTACTCCACAACATTAAAATGGAACAAGCGCCCACTGAGCATTAAAACTTTGCCCACCGCACAAAGCTTCAAGAAAGCTTTAAAAGAAGACCCACTAGAGTCAGGGATGTGCACACACCAAAGCACAAACTAAAACATGGGAAAGTCTACCTGTTAGTTACTTAATTTATATCTTATGAGTGTTTGCTACTGTATATTAACCTGACTGTAATAATGAATTTTCATTGTTTGCTTGTAAAAATCTCCATATTGAGCCCCCCCCCAGGCTTCTGCTGAAAATGTGCCAAGGCTCAGTCAGACATTCCTGGTCAACAAATGTCAAAATAAAATGAAATAAATTTACATGCAGCTTCATATTGCCATCCTAAGTGATGTTTCACCACCAAAATGTAAAGATGTAAAATATTGCTTGTAAGGTTTCACTGTGAAATACTTTATATGTCAGAATACGTTTTTCTATTATATATTGATAGTGAATATAAATATAGGTATCAACACCTGTCAGAGTAACACAGCTTACAGCACTGGCAATTTCTCGTCATGAATATGCTTTGCATAGACTCAGTTCTTTTAGTTACCCTTTGCTACTGAGACACACAGTACTGTTATGGTCTAAAACTGGTCATAGATATAATTTGTATAAGGCTGTAAGACAGTTACTATCCCTTGTTGTAAGATTCTTTAGCATAACTCCAAGTTATTTGGTTTGACATCTAATTAATTGTACATGTTTGCCAAATGAGACACTATTAGTAATGGTTGTGCCTTATTCACTGAAGACATCCAATTCAGATAAAACAGTTATTTTCAGATAAATTGAATATCTAATTTTAGGTTTGACAATGTACATAACTTGGTATGTGTCCATAATGAATTTGAGGCCAATGGTCTTTTAATGTATTCTTTTTGAGTGTCTGCTCTCTATCTCTCTCTCTCTCTCACCTTTTTCTATTTGCCATATGAAATGCATTACAGGCTGTCCACAGAAAGACACCTTCAGAGTCAATATAACTCTTTAAAAAGTTTTAATGAACTAAGAGCCAGATCTCACAAAAATCTTTTAGAGAGCCATGCAATTTTGTTCTCTCTTCCACTTGCCAAAAATACAAGACATTTATGAATTTATATACATAAGGATGTTTCTGAGCATAGCTATACTTGTTTAATGTCAGTTTGTGTTGATGTAGTTTTGCTAAAGGGTACTAGATATTTTGCCTGTTCACACTTTGTTGATTTAAATGTGGGCATAGTGGCATAAATTCACCAATTCTCTTTATTCATCTGCTAAATGTGGGGCTATGAATACCACACAAACTCTCTGTGCATGGAAGTGTCAAATGTAGGTATCCCTGTGGTAAGAAGAGAAACAGTGAAAAAATGTGCAATCACAAACTGGCATCTGTAGAATCTCCCATTAGTAAGTGCCTTAAATTGTATGGGTATTTAATAAGAGCATTCAGTAAGGCAGGAAATACTCTTTAAATATATTATTTATTTAACATTTGTTTACCAGGAAAGTCTGACTTGGAATGAAGCCAATTTTCAGCAGAGGCTCGAGGAGAAATGCTCCTGATGCATGTCTTTGTTATATTTTACTGAAAAAATCAAACAGATAAAAAATAGCATATCAATGAACCAGCCACATTTAGTGTATAAAATGCCTTATTTTACAAAACTACATAATTGAATCAAATTCTAAGTTCCCAAAATTACAAAGTAGGATGCAAACATGTATATTCAATTAGACTACACAATCAACAGGAAAACATGCTGCTAATGTGCAAAGAGAGACACTAGTTGCACAAAGAAAAATATGGTTCATAATATTACATCACTGGAATACTTGAACATTATTAGGCCAAATGGCAATTCAAAAACTAGAATTACCAGTAAAATGTTATCAGTAAGTATCCAAGCAAATTAATATATTTAGTTACAAGATATGATTCTCACAGCAGACTAGTCAGTTTCATCAGAAGTTATGATGCCCTCTGATGTGCCAAGAAAGTTAACTGCAGCCTCATTTTGCTGGAAAAAGAATTCCCAGTACATTTAAGTGCACAGTTTTAGCTCTTAATGCCAGAAGTACATATCAACATGATGGTGCAAAGAATAGTCCACAGGAAATTCTCTGTGCATAATCACATAATAGTACAATAAATTTACCGAAACAGAATAATAGAAGTCAACTGTTTTGTCCTATAGGAAATCATAGAACACCTGCATTTTGTTCTAAAGGTCACTCACAGATTTATTAGTGAAAACTATAAGAAAAACCTAGCCAAGCAAGAGTTTTTACTGTGAAATACATTAAACCTCCTGGAATAGAGCCCCATGGGATATATACAAATGACCCCTTAAGGACATCATGTTTCTCAACTATATGACGTCTGAATGTCTGTGACTTTTTCTTTTTTTCTTTTTAAGTCATTATGGACAGATTCAGACCAACAAAGCCAAATGGCTCTAAAAACAGACATACATATTTCAGCCTTCTTATGACCTCATCAACAAAACAAACTGTCTCACTATGGTCTAGAAACACAGGCTCTTTAAACCCAATTGATGTCCATAACCCTTAAGGTGTCTGCAGAACATCCCAACTAACAAACAAAACCAAAACGTGAAAAGGTCACACAGGCAAACCAGCTAATAAAACCTACAAGAAAAACCTTGCCAAGCTAGAGTTTTCGCTGTGTGATACCTTAAACCTACTGGAATAGAGGCCCATGTGATATACGCAAATGACACCTTAAGGACATCAAGTATTTCAGCTACATGGCTTTTGAATGTCTATGACTTGTTCCTTTTTCTTTTTTAAGTCTTTATGGACAGATTTAGGCCAACAAAGCCAACTGCTACTAGCTGTGGACATGCACATTTCACCCTTCTTATGACCTTATCAGCACAGCATAAGCAGACTGTTTGGCTATACTCTAGAAACACAGGGTCTTTAAACCCAGCTGACCATAACCATGAAGGTGTCTACAAAATATCCCAACTTACAAACAAAACTAAAAAGTAAAAAAGCCACACAGAAAAAAAACATTTAGTAAAAACTGCTAAATATTTTGCAGACACCTTAATGGTTATGGACATCAGCTGGGTTTAAAGACCCTGTGTTTCTAGACTATAGCCAAACAGTCCACTTTGCTGTGCTAACAAGGTCATAAGAAGGCTGAAATGTGCATGTCCACGGCTTGTGGCATTTGGCTTTTTTGGCCTGAATCTGTCCATAAAGTCTTAAAAAAGAAAAAGCAAAAAGTTATGGGCATTCAGAAACCATATAGCTGCGACACTTAATGTCCTTAATTTATTATTTGCATATATCCCATGGTCCTCTATTCCAGGAGGTTTAAGGTATCACACAGTAAAATCTCTAGCTTGGCTACATTTGTCTTGTAGTATTTATTAATTGGTTTGCCTGTGTGATCTTTTTACTTTTTGGTTTTGTTTATTAGCTGTTATATTTTGCAGACACCTTAATGGTTATGAATATCAGCTGTGTTTAAAGACCCTGTGTTTAGAGGATACAGAGAAACTGTCTGCTTATGCTGTGCTGATGAGGTTATAAGAAGGCCGTATGTCTGCAGCTAGTGTCATTTAGCTCTTCTTCATGTCTTTAAGGGGTCATTTGCATATATAAGTTCATAGGTTGGTACTATGCTATCAGCCCTAGGGCCTATACAAGCCTAGCCATAACAATTTCCTGGATATTTCTTCCCACAATATTTACTTTCCTGAACCCCTAACTAGCAGGACGACTGACTTAATCCCTGGGGTGAATTTACTATCTCCCATCCAATATTCCATGGGCCTCTATTTCAGGAGGTTTAGGTTAACAAATGTTTGGACATATAATTTACTTCCGGCAAGTATACTGTCAGGAGGATATAAATTTTCCTCTGAAGCAAAAATAAAGGAGATGAGTTTATGTAAACTTATTAGCTGCCTGTAATAATAAATCAAATTAATCGAAACTTTGAATGTTTTCGAAATACAGACAATTTTTATAAAGCTGAGGCATATTTTTTTATCATCTAAGAATACTACTTCTGATTAATTATGAATAAATTATATTTCTGAGTAGAAAAAAATGCTCATAATTATAGTTTGCATCATACGTTGACACACAGCAGCTTCCCAGCTATGGGTATGACATTTAAATCCCTCACATCTATAAGTACACTACAACTTACCTACAGACCGCAGCGTCCCAGCTATGGCCATGACATCTAAATCCCTCACATCTATACGTACACTATATCTTACCTACAGACCACAGCTTCCCAGCTGTGGACATGACATTTAAGTCCCTCATATCTATATGTACACTACATCTTACCTACAAAGCACAGCTTCCCAGCCATGGGCATAACATCCAAATCCCTCACATCTAAATGTACCCTACATCTTACCTATAGTCTGTAGCTTCCTAGCTGTGGGGAAGACTTCTAAATCCTTCACATCTATACTTTACAAACTTATATTCTATTATGTTGCCTACATACTGCCACTTTGTAGCTGTGGACACAACATCTAAATCCTTTGTATCCATACTTGAACTACAAAAGTACCTTGTATTATCTTATCTAAATTACAGATTTGTCTTTACTCTTTAGAGATGAACACAAACTGTCTGATGATAGCCTTAAGTAAATACAAGCTAGATGTGGATAAATGCCTTAAAATATTTTAACTGATAATGATGTTTTTTGCTACTTGGAATAAGAAATGTCAATTACAACAGAAATGTTAGATTTCATCATATCACTTCCAACAATAGACAATAGCAGAAATATGCATGCTTCATTTGTTAATTAAACTGCAGTAATCAGCATTCATACTGATGACAGCTATTATTGCTTCAAGGAACATGTTCGTTGAATGATCTACTTCCTTCTTTATCTAAAATTAATTTTACCGTGGGACTCATGAATAAGTTACACATTGTACAAGGCCCTTTTCTTGATGTAAATATAATCCAGACAGTTAGAACAGGCACATTATGCATGTTCAAATGCCCTTGTTATTTAAATATTCTTTAAACAGTTTATGAGAAGGCCAGTTGTGTTTAGCATAAAGCAGTACAAATGAATATAATAAATGGAATGCAGATGAAGCATTTATTATGAAGAGTACTGTTTAAGAGGTGTGCCTTGATTCATAAACAGCATAAATACTCAACAGTGCTACAGCATGGCATGTATTATGCTGTTATTAGAACATGTGAGTAAAGGTGAGGCTTGCATAGCATTTAATGGCATTTGACAGGTCATACCGTGATGTGTACAAGCACTGCACTCCCTCTTTAATGCTTTAACAGAGTTGGAATTTTCAAGAAAAATGGAATTTTTTTCATGCCAATACATAAATGGATCTTATACCATTATACAGTCTACCTGGCATCACATCTGTAACATCTGTTGTGCATTCCTGACCATTACTGGGTAAAATGGATGGCCCTCACTTTTCATTAATGGGGGTTCTCCAGTGCTCTGCATCCTGGTATAGGAGCACTTCAAATGGCTTCTGATGACAACATAAGTTTCTCCCAGCCATGTTCATCCTGGTAGAAGGACACTAAGGGATTTTCATCCATAAAAAAAGAGGCCATTGTCCCACTGTACTCATCCCTCATTAGACCCATTATAGAGTACACTGCCCTGTTTGGTATGTACCTCACAAGACATCTGCAGCAGCTGGAAAGGCCACAGAAACACCTCACCAAAAGAATCACAGGCCTAAAGCAGATGCTCTATGCTGACCATCTAAAAAAACTCCACCTATACTCTGTGGCATGTCTACACAGAGGCAATCTCTGCTTAACATACAAGGCCATGTCAAACCCTGAGCTGTTGGACATGCTCCACTTTAAAAAATCCCAATCCCTCAGAGCCACACGCTCCAGGGATCTAAAGCTTGTCATCACATTGAACAAAACTATTTGGAGGGATAGGTTCCTGACCCAGAGACTCCCCATACTCTGGAATAGACTGCCCATACATGTCAAGCAGAGCATCTCTTTGGCCCTCTTCAAAAAGAACCTTGACGACTGGATGGGAGATAGGAAATTCACCCCGGGATCATGTCAGTCGCCCTGCTAGACAGGGGTCCAGGGAAGTAAATATTGTGCCACAACAATCCAAACAAAATATTGTGGGAAGAAATATCCAGGGAATTGTTATGGCTAGGCTTGTATAGGCCCTAGGGCCAATAGCCTAGTACCAGCCTACTAACCTATGAACCTTATGTTTCTTCTAGCTGCATGCTTCCTGGTAGAGGGAAACTTTAGTGACCTTCCGTGAGAATGTTTCTCACAGCCATGCACATCGTAGTAAAGGGAAACTTTAGTTGAGTTCTGCTGGTAATGTTTCTTCTAGGCATATACATCATGATACAAGGACACTTTAATGCACTTGTGGTAGTACTGTTTCTTCCAGCTGTGTGCATCTTAGTTCAAAAACACTTTAGAGCATTTCTGGTGGTACTGTTTCTCCCAGTTCCCTACATTATGGTATAGGAGTAGTTCAGTGCATTTCTGATTATAATAAGACTTTCACCCATCCTTCTGCATTGTTGCCATGGTGCATATAATTGGAATTCAGTTGATGATGTAAGTTTGTCCCAACTGTCTACACTGTTGTGCACATGACTGGAATTCAGTTGATGATGTAAGTTTGTCCCAACTGTCTACACTGTTGTGCACATCACTGGAATTTAGTTGATAAGGTAAGTTTGTCTCAACTTAACTACAGTGTTGCACTGGTGCATTTCACTTAAATTCTCATGATAATGTAAGTTTGCTCCAGCTATTTCCATCATTGCCCTGGTGCATTTCATTGGAATTCAGTTAATAATGTAGGTTTGTCCCAGCTGTCTGCACAATTTCCATGGTGTACTTCAATGAAATTCTCTTGATAATGTAAGTTTGTACCAGTTGTCAGGATCACTGCCCTGGTGCATTGCACTGGAATTCTAATGTTAATGTCAGTTTATCCTTGTTGTCTGCATTGTTGCTCTGGTGCATTTCACTGGAATTCAATTGATGATGTAAGTTTGTGCCAGCTGTCCGAATTGTTATACTGGTGCACTTCAATAAAATTCAGTTGATAATATAGATTTGTTCCATCTTTAAGTTTTCTTAGCCTAATTTTTAAAGTTTTCAGTGATTCTTGTAACAGTTTTCATTCTTTGTAAATTGTGCAACAATATGTTGATGCATTTTTCATCTGTGTATTTGTACTTCTGTACACCTAAACTTGCATTTTATATTTTCTTATTTTTGGTACATATTTATTTATTTTTTGGGGAAATAAGATTATTAGTGTAAAGCCCCTGATCTACCTGAAAACCCTGAAGTGTGATCCCTTCACTCAGTTTCTAATATGCATTCATGTTTGGTAATCTATCCCTTGTATTATGTCCCATTAGAGACCCCATTCTACTTGATCTCCTGTAACTTTGCAAGTCATGTAGCTTGACTAATACCAGCACTATGACTTGAATCACCAGAACATAAATAAAACACCCTGGAGACACAGTTTGCTGACTCATTGCCTACACTAACACTGTAACAAACTTCTTCTGCATGATAGACATAATGATAGCCTAGCATCTTTCAAATTAAACCTGAATAATTGGACAGTTACTGATACTGACTTGCTTTGCACTTCTTGAGATGAGGAGTACAGTATGAGATCAGGTACTGGCAAGGCATAAATGGTTGTATTACTCCACCGCCTTGTTTTTCCAATGATCATGTAATCTGTAGGATGGCTATCACTGTTGTGCCTATTGTCTGTGTCAAAACACTGTCCATAAGGTCCATTTGAAGACTGAGTGATTCCAGTCTCTTGATATAGGTGTGTAGCACTGGAAACATAGGCTGTACTGTCTGCAATATCCCTATCCCTCCAGTATGAATGGATATATGATGTGTGCACTTCCTGTCTCCCTGCCCTGGTACAACCATTATGAACCAGGACACAAAGTGATGTCCCTTTCTTTACTTCCTGTGAAGGCAAGTCTCTCTCTTCCTAGATGTAACCAATGTGAAACAGATCACACTATCTGTGAAGTCCCTGTCCCATCAACTTGCTGCGGGTCTTTGATGTGTCCTCTCCCAGTCTGCCTACCAAAGTGTAATCACTGTGAAATAATCCACACTGTCTGTGATGTCCCTCTTTCTACCTCTTGTGACTGCATTGGAGTGTGCATGATCCCAGTCTCTCTACCCAGAAACAACAAATGTGAAAGAGACCACACTTCCTTCATCCTGTGATGGTACTGCACAGCATGCAATCTTATAGTCCCTCTTCAGATGTAACAAGTGTGAAACATACTGCACTGTCTGTTGTGATGCCCATATTCCTTTTGTTCATTGATGTCTCTGTAATATGATTGAGAGGTGCAGCTCAGAGAGTGGATGAATTTGGAATATGTCACATTACCTCATCCCTCAAGAATGCTGCACCACTGCATGCCCCTGTGTTCTAGTGCCCTATTATTCAGGTCTTTCAGTGGGCCACACACCTGAAGATGGTAGTAGATGTAGCAGTCTGCATGGGGTCATTCCCTGAGTTGGAGTTACTCCTCAAATTTAAGTTGAGAGGTCAAAAAAAATTCTCTCTCTAAAATATAGTGATCTGCTTGCTAAATTTGTAACAAGCAGTTGATACATTTTCTGCCTGACACACTGCCACATGGAGTGCTTTTGGTAATCACATTGCATGACACTTTACCCCTGGGATAGCTTCCCCCTTCACCCCATCCAAGCACTTTCTGATGTGAGGACTGCTACTGTAGCAATAGCCATCCTTTTCTAGAGGCACATACCAATCAGTCGTATCAGCAATCCCTAGTAATGCATATGATTTGTGTTTTTCCAATCCTCCCCTATCAGAAATGATATAATAAATGGTTATTATTATTCAAAAAAGTGTATGCTAATTGGATGGCTCATTGTAAATCCAATATATCTTAATAGAAACAAGTCTGGACATTTTATGATATTTTATCAGCTGGACCCATCGTAGATACCTGTGCAGATTTTTGCAAAATGTTTTTTATTATTATTTTTCCTCTCTCCCTGTAGAATTTCTTATTTTTTATTTTATCACTGGCCATTATAGTTACTGAATAATGACAGTCAAGGTTCGTATTTATTATTGTCCAGAAAATGCATGCAGATGCAAAACATCTTCTTTCATGAACTTTTGAATTGAATTATAGAATATTTAAAAAAATAACCATAATTCTAGCTATTTCTTATATATTTTTTGACCTTTGTCCAAAACTCTTTTGCAAACTGAAATGTACAATGTTGCCTAATGAAACTAATTTAATATATAAAAACAAGCATATTGATTGGTCTGTCTGATCGGTGTGCTTATTCTAAATGCAGTGATCCCCACAAATTCAGTTAATTCACTTTCTCTACACAGGTAAGGGGAGAATTAAAAAAAAAACTTTCCCTTTCTGGTAATATGTTAAAAAAATTCTTAGACTTTGATAGCAGAAGCGCTTCTACAAGCAGCTCCATAGAATGCCTTTAAGCCTTTTTTTATTCTGAAAAGGACATACCTGTCATTATTTAATTAGTTTATTCCTCAATGATTTGCCTGAAAACTACAGCCTTTATAAAAAATATTAGGCAAACATCTGGACATTCTGCAAAAATCTAGGCAGTTGGGACCATGCAGTGCAGCCTCTTCAATAAGTTACAAAAAACAGAGTAGCGTACTTTGCAGCCAGTTACAGAGGGCATGAGGGCAAGGACAGGACATATACAGGATACCCCAACTTCCAGAAGCCAGTAAAAAAAAACTAAAGTCTGATTATACAATGGCATTATTTAGAAAAGGTAAGACATGTTTTGGCTAAAATAATGTTACTGTGTAATAGCAATAATACACTGCTGTGTGTGGGCATCATAGGATTTATCCATGGCTGACTTTGTTTAATCATTTGGAGTTTAATCTCATTATCAAACCATGATAAACCACAGGTAAATCCTATCATACCCAAATCCAGTCATGGATTATTGGCAAACTGTGGCATAATGCAGGATGAGTTTTACTGAAGAAGCCTGTCTTTTCCACATAGGAATAATGTAGTAATACCAGTCTTTGACATAACTGTTATGTCTGGGAAACTAAAGCAGCAGGGACTGACAGGTACTCTCTGTCAGTAGTTCTCACTTCAGGACATGGGAGGTGTCACCCACTTTGATGACAGGTTGAGAAGGTAGTCAAATAAATGATGTCTGACATAACTAAAGTCTGTGCCAAATATTTTTTGCTGAAATAACAAAAGATCATTATAATGATGGGTAACAGAAGTTCATTAGAAAACATAGAATATTAAGGCTATCGTCTCAGCAGCAAATCCTCCCTGAGCATATGCATAATCCTGTCTATACCAGCAAAAGCCTCATCTATACTTGAACAAGGCATGAGTTCTAGTGAATTAGAACCTTATACATGCAATATATTACACAGACCTCCTTGTGTTAACAGAGCATTCACGCACACAGGAACCAAGAAAAGTTGAAAACTGAATGAACAAACTAATCCACTATACCACACAGAATCCAATAGCAGCAACTTTAATAATGTTCTAAAACAACCTATGCAAGAAACATACACACACACACACACACACACACACACACACACACACACACACACACAGATGCATGCACACACACACACACACACACACACACACACACACACTCACAGATGCATGCACACACACACACACACACACACACACACACACACACACACACACACACACACACACACACACAGATGCATGCACACACACACACACACACACACACACACACACACACACACACACACACACACACACACACACACACACACACACACACACACACACACATATGCACACACCACACTCATATTAACATGGGAGTGGAGAGAGACAAACATGAACTGGATCATTTACATGCAGTGGTTAGGAATGCACAGCAGATGTTTTATATGTGATGCTTGGTAGACTGATTGACAATTGTTTGCATGTTCTTCGGCAGGCTCAGTAGAGAATGCTGCCATTGTAGAGGTGATGTCATTCCTCAAGAGTCAGGTCATTACTCTGCCACCATCTGGAATATAGCAAGGCATTTGCATATTAAAATATGTAGCACCATATGTTACACTCCTTTTTATAGTTATAGAATATAACTATTTGCATACGTTGTACATTTTTTAAATTAGCGTATAGGACATGGGTGAAAAATCACAATGCAAGTGGTTGAAACTCTAAATCACTAATGTGCAACTTTTAGGTTAGTGCTAGGAAGATCATGATTGCACTGTCCTGGGAAACTCATTTTTCACCAAAATAGTTCAATATAAGCACCTGCGGATGAGGTTGGGGCTGACCCTTTGTATTCAGTAGGGAAGGCATGATGGCACACAACTCATTCTGGTGGATAGTGGTTAACAGCTTGAAAATTATTGACAGGTCTGTCAGCTTTTCATTAAGATGTCTAGCATGAAGTATGTTACTGTGATCATTTAAATTATCTTCAACATTAATCTAAGCATGTCATGGAATTTTTATACCATAATCACATTTTTGTTCATATTTGGTAGACATTTCAATGAATGCAGCATTCCTGCCTGTGGTATTGAGGTGAACTGTAGAATTAGCTATGTGTATGTCTAATCTCTTCAGTATCTTTCCAAAGCTGAAATGTTTTGCCCATCTGGACTTCATTTTGGAACAGTTATTGCTCTACTAGGACTTTTCATAGAGACACTGTTAAAGTAGCTTCTCTCTGTAACTCCTGACTGTCACAGTTTTAATAGTAAGTAATGTTCTATGACACACGTCAGGTTGCTCTACTTCCTTGAATATCATTGTGTATAATGTATATAATGTATACAAATGCCTTAAATTTCTTCTGTACAACTGTTCAACTAACATAATTACATAGGATTTTAGTTTAACAGCCATGCTTGGCCTTTAGTTTCAGGTTACACACTTTCCAAGGGTTTCTATATTTAGAATAGTTTTAAAGCAGAGTTCCAAAGCCTTTTTACTTTGTCTTTTTCTTTCTTTTGCCACCTGAATGTAGCATAACCTTTTATTTGTTTAGTAATTATTTACTTATTTTCATTTGTTTGCCGCAGTGACAGTGGCCCACCAGGTATCACAATCACCTTTGGGGTACCCAAGGCATTAAGTTCTATATGCAGACCAGGTAGCTAGATTGCTGACTCTCCACTTTACCATGGGGGGGGGGGGCACTGGTACACTCCTGAGTGTGTCATCCTTTGGATGAGATGTTAAACTGACGTTTCATCTGCTGAGTTGGTGATGGCTGAGGTGGATGTAAAAGTTCCCATGGCAACTATTGAAAATAAAAAGGTCCTTTATTTAACACAACATAAAACAATGTATGTATTTATTTGAGTTTCTCCACTCTTTTATATTAAAAAAAATATGCTCTCCTGACTCTTCTTCCCCACAAAATGAAAACACTATTTCAACTTTATTTTTTTATATAGCATATTCCCTTTCTCTGGTAACTTATTTATTAGCAGTCTGCATAGGAAATCCTGACACTGTACTATCTTGTTATACCACTTTTTGTTTACTTTAATGCCTTTAATCACTTCTTCTTGTAAATTCTCCCATGGATTTACATAATTTTGTTTTATCACAGTATTAACCTACGACTTACTGCAGTTACCTTGTTTGTTTGTTGCTGCATTAAACCTTTGGATTTTAAAGGAGTTTTTGTTCGTATTTCTTCAAGCAGCTGATGGTACCTTCCTCTGTTATACCTTTTTGACACTGTTTCCTGCGTTTGATTTACAGAGGTTGTTTTACTCAGCAGGTTTTGGTCTCTTTTTCTCATTATCCTACATCCGTCTTATTTTCCATGCTATTATTCTTGATGATTTTTAATTTCTTTATTTACTTATTCTTTCGCTTTCTCTTTTTCTTATCATCATCTCCCAGGATTTTTGTGCTTATATTTAAATATTCTCACTATTAAATTTTCATTCTCTTTCTTTACGCACTTTAATACTCTGCACAAGATTAAAGAAGCAGAATAAACAACTGAATTTAGTAATCCCAATCCCCCTCATCTTCACTCATATATAACACATCTCTTTTCACTTGCTTTATTCTTGAACCACTTATCAAAGAAAAAAACAACTGCACAATTTCCTTTTCATATTTTACTGAGATCGTATACGTTTGACATATGCACTATTTTCCCATTAATACCAAATCTACCAGATATACTTTTCCCGAATGTTATCTATACATCCTCCACAGAAGACCTGTTTCTTTATTTACTTTTATTAAACCCTCCCACTGCATCATAACTACATAATTTATCCAAAAATTTATTCCTAGCAAAGATACTTCATTGATTGAAAAAGTACAAGCCCCCACTTTTCACCACAGCACCCAAACTCTTGCTTTTATGTTTATTCAAGTTCATTCCTATTTCCTTTAAAGATCCAGGCAGACAAACCAATGCTTCTTGCATCTATATTTTGTTCTTAGCAACTACAGCTGTATCATCTACTTATATCAAAACTACAAGATCAGGGGCAGTGCTTAGATGGCCAACTGAGAGCAATGAATTTTGAGAGCTCCATAAACTAATATAATAATATGGGAAAATTTTATTATTTTCAAGTCGAAAATGACAGAAAGCTATAGATAAATTACTAAACTACATAAATATCAATTTTGGTGGAGATATACAAAAATGTTCCTGTCAAGTAACTTGGAAATATATTGAGTCACTGAATATGAACAACTCAAGGAATTCTCATCCAGATGCTGCTTTGAAAATAGAACTGCAATTGATGACCTCTACCTTACAGGAACTATCTTTGAAGATGGATGGCTTTAAAATGACTTAGAAAACCTCAAATTAAATTCTCAAAAACAGACTGATACTCTTAAGGAACAATTACAGCAACACCTTACAAAAATAACAAATATAGAGATTTATGTAAATGACATTAAAGGGAGACTTAAAGAGGAAGAATTCCAAAAAGAATTTCTGCTTAAATAGAATATATGTCTGCTTAACAAAATAGATGACTTAGAAAACAGGGAAAGGAGAAACAACATAAGGATCATTGGTATACCTGAAAACACTTAATGAAAAGGCATTGTTTCATTCTTAACTTGGATTCCTGAATTTGTAGACTTGAACGAGGGACTTTCATTTGGAATTAAAAGGGCACATAGAACACAGAGGAAACCTGCTTCTAACTCAACAAATACTCCACCTAGATCCATCTAGATCCATAGTTATAAAATGTCTTTCATTTCTGGACAAGGAACTGATATTAAAATCTGAAGATGAAACCAAATCCAGAAAGAACAACAGCCTTGCACTAGTTTTTCACTTTATTTAGCCTTTTGTCAGCGTATAATAAATGACTTTGTCAGAATAAATCCATTCAGGAAAGTCATTTGTTATACGCTGACAAAAGTGCTAAATAAAGTGAAAAACTGGTGCAAGGCTGTGGTTCTTTCTGGATTTGGTTTCATCTTTGAATTTTGTACCGGTTCTTGGTTTGTGTAATATTAAAATCTGCTTGGAGAAAATCACCCTTAAAATACAATCAAAGCCTGATAAGGTTTGACAATGATTATTCTTCCAGAAAACTAGAACAAAGGAAAAAAGTCTGGCCAATAATAAAACTGTTGAAACAAAACAACATCAAAGCACAGCTGGCCTTTACAGCCAAGATAAAAATACTTTTTGCCAATGAGATGAGAACCTTTAATGACTTAGAATAAGCTACTGTATTCATCAAAAACAACAACATAGTGTATATCCCAGAAGAAATGGAAATGGATGGCCCCTACTCTTAAAAGAATAAAAGAAACAAATCATTGGACTGATGCTAGAAAGAAGAAACAAAAAACTGATTCCAAGATAGCTGTTCCAAAAAATAACTCTTACAACTAAGTATCAACTGATATGGTACATCACTTGTCATCTGTTTTTATTTAAAAAAGGAGGGTTTCTTAAACAACTGAGAAACAGTAATGATTTATTCAGAATGTTCAAAGAGTCCAGTAATTCTTCACAAACAAAGGTAGGTCAAGATGGGTTACTATTTACATTATATATAAGCCAAACAAAGCAACATATAATACAAACATAGACGTTTCTATTCTCCTACTTGAACTCAGTGAATACTTATCTTGTTCATTTTTCATTGATTTTACTTATAATAATTTAAGTAATTAATTAACTAATTCAACAAGGTACAATTCATCAGAGTTCAGACTCAAATGTAACAAATTAACATCATATATAATAGCAGTAACAGTAGAGTGTTTTGAAAAAAAATGCTGTCATGGAGACTAATGCCTTCTTCAGTTAAAGAATGATTTAGAAATGTCATGTATATCCTGGTTAAATAATAGCAGCAAGCTCTTAGTACAAATGTCATCATTATTCTGTCTAAATATAGTTAATATCAATTATGGCAGGTATCACAGCTACGAGTGCTGTTTAATCAATCCCGATATGGTGTGCGTAGATACAGCCATGTCTGGCAGCTAGTACAAATGCCATTATTATTCTGTCTAAACATAGTATCAATCATGGCAAGTATCATAGCTTCAAGTGCTGTTTGATTAAGCCTGACATGGTGTGTGTGGATGCAGCTGTGTCTGGCAGCTGTTGTATGTTGCCGTTTTCATCTCCAGGAAGCTGTGGGTTGCATCTTGTGATGAGATTTACTGATGCTTGTGTATTAGGAAGAGAAATTTTGTGTTTTAGCCTGGATCCAGAGGAAGGGGGTGGATAAAACTGTGATTTGGGATATTTTGGCAGAGAATAGTTTGTTTATACATCTGCTGAGTGAGAGGTGTGAAGGCTGGAAGAATGTGTTATCTCTTGTTGTGGCGGCTTGCTGGGAGGTTTTTTTTTTTTTATCTGTTTGCTCTCCATTCTTTTCCTGGCTGTTGCCTCATTGAAAGGGAGGGAATTTAGGCTTGAAGTTGCAGTAAAGTGAAGCTTTGCTTCAGGTGCATCGTGAGCCACTGGTATGCAGTACACAGACACACTAACTGAAACAGATGCTCCCAGGTTGCTATGGTTATGGACACAGAGTGACGATAATGCTTAACAGCTCTGAGGAGCCTCCAAAATGATTCTCAGCAATGAAGTTTTTGGTTTAATATATATATATATATATATATATATATATATATATATATATACATGATAAAGGGGATATTTTAAACCACATGTACACATATTGATGGTCTCCCAGCACTTTATTTAGCTCAATAATGTTGATTCTTGATTAAAAAAAATAATAATAAATGCAATTTTATATTTAAAATGCATTTTGGTCCAAACACATTAATGACTTACATAAGAGTGGAAGTCTGAGTTATTGTGAAAGACTAAGAGCACTTGGTCTTGTGCAGTACTCTTTGCAGAGGTCTGGGAGGTGAGCTTATTAGGACATGTTGGGCATATGGGGATAGCTGATTCTAGGGGTGTTTGGGGTTGCCAGGAAATGTGCAAGAGTCATCAGATTTCCTTCATGGAAATATCTGTGGGAATGGAAGGTGTTTGAGTGGTTCACTGGCAGAGTGGCCACTGGATGGAACAGGCTGGTAAAATGGAACAGGACAAATATTGATTTGGATATTTTAAAAACAGCCTGGAAACACACCACATGAACTAGTGAATGGTATTCTGGCAAAACTGGATGGGCATTGTTGCCTGTGCTTGAAGTACTGATTTGTGGATGTAAATATGGAAATATACTTATAACAAATAAGAAACTAGAAGGGTCTCATAATTTAATGTCTAGGGACTGTATAAACATGCTTGGAAGGAGCTAATGATAAGAATAAGCATTACAACTTGTGGTCTCACAAATAGCTTAGCAACTGCCAAAAAAAACACACAGTAGTTATGTAATGTATGATTTTAGTAATCTAGACATAAAATATATAATCATCATATAAGATGAAGCAGTCTGCTGAATTTAGATATTAAAGACAGGATTTAATAACATAGGCTTGTGTATAATAACACTACTGTCTTAACTTGTCATAAATGACATAACCTACATTGAACATCAAGCGGAAGCATGATGATTTTTTTTTATATAAGTAAATATGCATAATAAGTCATGTAATTGCTTTAACTTGAATTGTAGTTTTTGTAACC
>NC_056748.1:1069931802-1069963989 GCF_019279795.1 Protopterus annectens | reverse complement strand
GTTTTTTGTAATAAAGTGAATTTTTTGGACATAACCTTAGAGGGAGGTTCAAATGGAAATATTGTGACTAAAATCTTTCGAAAATTTGAAGATGAACTACACTTACTAGATGGGAGAAGTTGTCATCCACCACATCTTATAAGATCATTGCCATATGGTGAATTTATGAGAATTAATAGGCTGTACAATCACAATGATGGAATTAATAATGAATTATACAAAATGACATGTTTATATATAAAAAGAGGTTATGATGCTCAAGAGGTTATGTCATTATTAAATAAAATAAAAGGAATTAATCAAGATGTGAATAAGATACAAAAGAGACATAATAATAAAACATATGTATATGCTCGGAAGGACGAACCAACAAAAATGTATATGGTCATGACCTATGATTTATTGTCATTAGAAATCAGTAATATGATGAAATATTATTGGAATTCATTATTTAAATACAAAAATTTAACATCAATTTTCCCAAAAAATATAACTTTCTCTTATAAGAGAGGGAGAAACTTAAAAGATATGTTAGTTCACGCAGGTTTCTCCACTCCAGATATGCATTTAAATGCGCACATTGATATAAATTTAAGGGGTACGTATTCTTGTAGTAAATGTATTTCTTGTAAATACATCTGTAGAATATTTGATTATATTAATAATAAGAAGTTTTATCCTATGGGACAATTCTCGTGTAATACTGAAAGAATTGTGTATGCACTGAAATGCCCTTGTAATATGTTTTATGTGGGGGAAAGTAAACGGGCTTTTAAAATACGGTTGCAGGAACATTTAAGAGACATAAAACATAAAAAAATGGAAAGTCCTATTGCTATACATTTTAAAGAGTTTCATAATAGTGATCCTAAAGGTCTGTTAGCTACAGTTTTAGAAAGTTTAAGTATGAATGAAAATGAAGAAAAAATCAAATGTAAACTGCTGCACAAGGAGACAGTTTTTATATTAAAGTATGATACTGTGACACCTAGAGGTATGAATTTGGAATGCAATTGGAAAGTTTTTTTATGATTAATTGTATAATTGTATAATTGTTAATTGCATAATTTAATTGTTTTATTGATAAATGTATAAAAATGTCTGAAAGTTAATTGATGATATTCCCCTGGAAGGCGAAGGCCGAGGCGCTAGGGATTTGTGTGCAATAAACTTTTGGTGCTGGATCCGTGGTCGTTGTTTTTGGAATACTTTGCTTCTTTTGCTGGTAGTGTTTTAATAACTTTGAATAGTAGTTTTAGTTCATATTTGGATTTTGGTGTTGATTGGAGTGTTTTTTTTAGAAGCAAGTGGTTGGAATTTATAATTTTTGGGGTAGTGTAGTAGTGGGCAAGTTCATGATCAGTGGAGGTAGGGGGGGTCTTGGTTTGGCATTTTGGATAAGAGAAACCTACGGATGTGAGATTTTCATAGCTAGTAAGAAAGTATGGCAGAATTAAGAGTGGTAAGATAAGAGGAAGGAGTTTATAATTATTTATAGACATGGTATATGTCATCAATGGGTGGGGTCAATGTGCTTCAGAGGAATAGTAGTGGTTAAACAGTAAAGTGGTGGTGGGGGGAAATTGGAGAGGAAGTTGTGTAGGTTGGAGAGGAAGTAGGGGTGTGGCCTAGTGGCTATAAATGTAAACACAGTGGGGGCGGGTGGGATAAGGGGGCAGGGAGGGGAGCAAAGAGAGTCCGAGCGTAGTGAAGGCGAAGCAGAGCGGGGCTAACCCAGTCCCAGTTTTTGGTCCTATGAGTGGGGTAAATAGTCTGATAGTGTAAGTAAGCAGATTGGAGTACAGGCTTGAAATTCAACATAAACATATACAGTTGTAAAATGTCTAATGCAATTCAACATAAATAGGCATTTACAGTTGTAAAACACTTACTGGAGAGACACTGAGCCTTCATGGGGCCTGTAGCAGAGTGGATTGTAGTTTTACAAATGGTGCCTGCCACAGGTAATATTTATTAACTCTGGGATTGTCTTAAGGTAATAAACAGGGAAGGGGAGGGGAGAACAAGGGTGTGAGCAGGCAGTTCTTTGTACTGCTGCTAATGAGACAAAGCAAGACAAGTATGTGTTAAGAACAATCACAATTGACCAAGGACTGCTCTGAAACTGTAAGTCTTGTCTTAATTTCTCAGGTGGAAAACCAGGATAACCTTGTATCAGTAGGCTACTGTGGTATAGTTTAAATAAACAAACACACAGTATTGATCAGTTATTGATACTATTTGCTAACAGAAGGGAATAAGAGAAAGTGGAAGATGTGTGTGTGTGTGTGTGTGTGTGTGTGTGTGTGTGTGTGTGTGTGTGTGTGTGTGTGTGTGTGTGTGTGTGTGTGTGTGTGTGTGTGTGTGTGTGTGTGTGTGTGGTGGTGGTGGGGGGTCTGCTTACAGCCAAAACACAGTGCTCTCAGGGAAAATGAAGATTGGCTCAAACAGTTAGACACATACTCAAAGTTAACTGTAGCTGTTTGCAGACAGTTCAGACCCGGACTGCACTTTTCTTATAGGAATGTTAAAGGTGGTACCGGAGTTGAATACGTAAGAGTGGTGTTAGGTTCAAAGTTAACTGTAGCTGTTTGCAGACAGTTCAGACCCGGACTGCACTTTTCTTATAGGAATGTTAAAGGTGGTACCGGAGTTGAATACGTAAGAGTGGTGTTAGGTTCAAAGTTAACTGTAGCTGTTTGGAGACAGTTCAGACCCGGACTGCACTTTTCTTATAGGAATGTTAAAGGTGGTACCGGAGTTGAATACGTAAGAGTGGTGTTCAGTTCAAAGTTAACTGTAGCTGTTTGCAGACAGTTCAGACCCAGACTGCACTTTTCTTATAGGAATGTTAAAGGTGGTACCGGAGTTGAATACGTTAAAGAGTGGTGTTAGGTTCAAAGTTAACTGTAGCTGTTTGCAGACAGTTCAGACCCGGACTGCACTTTTCTTATAGGAATGTTAAAGGTGGTACCGGAGTTGAATACGTAAGAGTGGTGTTAGGTTCAAAGTTAACTGTAGCTGTTTGCAGACAGTTCAGACCCGGACTGCACTTTTCTTATAGGAATATTAAAGGTGGTACCGGAGTTGAATGCATAAGAGTGGTGTTAGGTTCAAAGTTAACTGTAGCTGTTTGCAGACAGTTCAGACCCAGACTGCACTTTTCTTATAGGAATGTTAAAGGTGGTACCGGAGCTGAATACGTAAGAGTGGTGTTAGGTTCAAAGTTAACTGTAGCTGTTTGCAGACAGTTCAGACCCGGACTGCACTTTTCTTATAGGAATGTTAAAGGTGGTACCGGAGTTGAATACGTAAGAGTGGTGTTAGGTTCAAAGTTAACTGTAGCTGTTTGCAGACAGTTCAGACCCAGACTGCACTTTTCTTATAGGAATGTTAAAGGTGGTACTGGAGTTGAATATGTAAGAGTGGTGTTAGGTTGGAGAGACACTAAGCCTTCATGGGGCCTGTAGCATTGTAGAGGTTGTTAGTAAGGAGGTAGTGTGAGACCTGAGAGTGTATGCATATCTCTAGTATTTTGGAGAGTGGAGAGAGAATAGCTATGGGGTGGTAATTGGTTAGTTCTGCAGAGGGTCCTCCTTTGTGGAGGGGAATTATATGTGAGACTTTCCACAATGTGGGAATGTAACTTTCTGACAGAGATCGGTTAATCAAGATGGATACTGGGTAGGCCAGAGCATCAGCTGCGATTTGTAGGTATTCACTTGGGAGGTTGTCTGCTGCTAATTTGGTGGGTTTAAGTTTAGTTAAGAGTTTTTTTATGTTGGAGGTAGGTACAGGAGAAAAGAGAAGGCAGTGGGGAGATTACTAGTTGAAGGTGTGGGTTGGAGGGGAGGAGGGTTGTGTTGTTTAGCTAGTGATAGTATGGTTTCGGTGAAGTGTGTGTTGAATGAGGTAGCAATATTTTCTGAGGAGTGAGGGATGTTAGGAGGAGGGGTACTGACTTTACCTGGGTGGAGGAAGGAGTTTATGGAGGACCAGAATTGTTTGGGGCTGTGTTGTGAGGAGTCTAGGGCAGACTGGTAGTATTGGAATTTGTCCCGTTTTATTAGCTTTTTGACTCTAGTGCGTAGTTCTAGAAATTTCTGTCTAGCTGAGTGGGTTTTGGTTTTGCACCAGTGCTCCCAGGCTTTATCCCTGTTTTTCATTTCTGACTTAGTGGTTTTCTGTAGCCATGTGGAGGGTTGTGCTTTGGTTCTGGAAAATCTTATGGGGGCATGGTAATTAAGGATGTTCAGGAAGGTAGTATTAAAAGATTCAGCTGCGTCATCTAGACTGAGGTACTTTAGAGCATGCCAGTTACATTCTTTGAGGGATGAGATGAATGTGAGTGGGTTAAAGTTTATTTTTACGTATTTGTGATAGATGACAGGTTTAGCTTTGTACAGGCATTTTTTGAGTAGGAATGTTGGGGAGTGATCACTGAGGCTATCTGATAAGCAGCCTGTTATATATGACTGGGGGTTCTTACTGACTAGTATCCAATCCAGGGCAGAGTGCTTGCTGGAGTTTTTATTTATCCTTGTTGGTGACTGGACTGGTTGGGTGAAGCCATGAAGGTGTACATGATGGGTTGGATTGTTGCCAGAACAGGATTGCCAGTCAATATTGAAATCACCTAAGATGATAGTTTCTTGGGGGAGATGGTGGGTATACCAGCTGAGGAGGTTTTCTAGTGGAGGGATGTTTTGGCCAGGTGGGAAGTAGCATCCAATTATGTTGATGGTTTTGTTTTGGTTAATTTTGAGGTTGGTATATATTATTTCTTCATTGCCTATTTGTGGAGCTGATGATTTTAAGATCTGGATGTTTAGATGTTGTTTAAATATTATAGCTACACCACCTCCTTTTGTTTAGCGGTCAACTCTTAGTATGCCGTAACCTGTAGGGAGTATTTGCTCACTGGTAATGTGAGGTTTTAGCCAGGTTTCTGTCAGGACGACTATATCTGGGAAGTATAAGTCTATGGTGGCATGGAGTTCATGGACTTTGTTGGATATACTTCTAATATTTCGGCTTAGTAGAAGGAAGTCATTTGGCTTTCTATTGGCTGTAATATGGGAGAAGTTGTTGTTTCTAGTCTGATTATGAGGATTGGGGTTGGAGATGGTAGGGCCAGGGTTGGGGTGGATGTCTCCACTTAGGGCTAGTTTTGATATGCATGAGATTATTAGTTTTCTCAGTTTTTGAATGTGTTTGTTTATAAGGGAAAGTTTATGATTGTTCTCTGTGGGTAATAGGTATGGTGGGAGGGTTACTATGTTAAGTTGTAGGGATGCTTTACGTTTGAGTAATATAGTTGGTAAAATATGTAGGGGGTGCATAGGGATGGTTCTTGAGCTGGTGGGTGGGGAGCTGAGTATGGGTGAGACATGGGTGGTGGTGTGAGTAGTGATACAGTGGTAGTGGTTGAGTGGGGGAATAATGGAGCTTTGGTAGGATGTAAGATATGCAAGGAGAGTGCATGCAGTGAGCAAAGGAAAGGTATGCTTGTACATATCAGTTGAGGAGGTGTGATAGTAGAGGGGATATGGAGGAGGTAGTGTTGGGTTAGGCTGTGGTTGGCTAATGGAAAGATGGGAGGGGTTTGAGTGCAATAAAGGTGGGACCACTGGGGGCAGGAGGGAATAGGGGGCAGGGCGGGAGCTTAAGCGGGTAGAGACCCTGTTAGGTTCTTGTATGAGGGGCTGGAAACAATAACAAAGCAAGCCAAGTATGTGTTAAGAACAATCACAATTGACTAAGGACTGCTCTGAAACTGTAAGTCTTGTCTTAATTTCTCAGGTGGAAAACCAGGATAACCTTGTATCAGTAGGCTACTGTGGTATAGTTTAAATAAAAAAACACACAGTATTGATCAGTTATGGATACTATTTGCTAACAGAAGGGAATAAGAGAAAGTGGAAGATGTGTGTGGTGGGGGGGGGCTGCTTACAGCCAAAGCACAGTGCTCTCCAGGGGAAAATGAAGATGGGCTCAAACAGTTAGACACATACTTAAAGTTAACTGTAGCTGTTTGCAGACAGTTCAGACCCAGACTGCACTTTTCTTATAGGAATGTTAAAGGTGGTACCGCAGTTGAATACTTAAGAGTGGTGTTAGGTCTAGAAAAGAAGAGTACAGAGAGGAGTAAGCACGTTTGAGATGGTAAATATATATTATAAAGATTATAAAAAACACACTGAGCATATAGCTACTATATGCAGGACAATGTCCTGAACCACTACTTAGTATATGCAGATACTGAGCCAATTGGAAGAACATTAGAAAGAAAAAACCCAGACAGTTATGCAGCCACAGATAAAAATATAGCGAGCAGCAATCTGTCGTGGTTCTCTAATGTGATTCTATCCACCAGTAACAGCACAAACTTATAGAAATAATTTAGACACTAGTATGAGCTGTCTATACACAACACTATTACATGAATAACATTAGTGAACAAGGTGCAGCTATGCAAATAGACCATACATACTATTATAGTAGTAACAACTTGGTGCATGCCATAGTAACATCAATAATAAAGCATAAAACATATTAGATGTCTAACACAATTCAACATAAACATATACAGTTGTAAAATGTCTAATACAATTCAACATAAATAGGCATTTACAGTTGTAAAACACTTACTGGAGAGACACTGAGCCTTCATTGGGCCTGTAGCAGAGTGGATTGAAGTTTTACAAATGGTGCCTGCCACAGGTAATATTTATTAACTCTGGGATTGTCTTAAGGTAATAAACAGGGAAGGGGAGGGGAGAACAAGGGTGTGAGCAGGCAGTTCATTGTACTGCTGTTAATGAGCCAAAGCAAGAAAAGTATGTGTTAAGAACAATCAGAATTGACCAAGGACTGCTCTGAAACTGTAAGTCTTGTATTAATTTCTCAGGTGGAAAACCAGGATAACTTGTACCAGTAGGCTACTATGGTATAGTTTAAATAAACAAACACACAGTATTGATCAGTTATGGATACTATTTGCTAACAGAAGGGAATAAGAGAAAGTGGAAGATGTGTGTGGTGGTGGTGGTGGTGGTGGGGGCTGCTTACAGCCAAAGCACAGTGCTCTCCAGGGGAAAATGAAGATTGGCTCAAACAGTTAGACCCATACTCAATGTTAACTGTAGCTGTTTGCAGACAGTTAAGACCCGGACTGCACTTTTCTTATAGGAATGTTAAAGGTGGTACCACAGTTGAATACTTAAGAGTGGTGTTAGGTCTAGAAAAGAAGAGTACAGAGAGGAGTAAGCACTTTTGAGATGGTAAATATATATTATAAAGATTATAAAAAACACACCGAGCAAATAGCTACCATATGCAGGACAATGTCCTAAACCACTACTTAGTATATGTAGATACTGAGCCAATTGGAAGAACATTAGAAAACAAAAACCCAGACAGTTATGCAGCCACAGATAAAAATATAGCGAGCAGAAATCTGTTGTGGTTCTCTAATGTGATTCTATCCACCAATAACAGCACAAATTTATAGAAATAATTTAGACACTAGTATGAGCTGTCTACACACAACACTATTACATGAATAACATTAGTGAACAAGGTGCAGCTATGCAAAAAGACCATTCATACTATTATACTAGTAACAACTTGGTGCATGCCATAGTAACATCAATAATAAAGCATAAAACATATTAGATGTCTAAAACAATTCAACATAAACATATACAGTTGTAAAATGTCTAATACAATTCAACATAAATAGGCATTTACAGTTGTAAACCACTTACTGGAGAGACACTGAGCCTTCATGGGGCCTGTAGCAGAGTGGATTGTAGTTTACAAATGGTGCCTGCCACAGGTAATATTTATCAACTCTGGGATTGTCTTAAGGTAATAAACAGGGGAGGGGAGAACAAGGGTGTGAGCAGGCAGTTCTTTGTACTGCTGCTAATGAGCCAAAGCAAGAAAAGTATGTGTTAAGAACAATCACAATTGACCAAGGACTGCTCTGAAACTGTAAGTCTCGTCTTAATTTCTCAAGTGGAAAACCAGGATAACCTTGTATCAGTAGGCTACTGTGGTATAGTTTAAATAAACAAACACACAGTATTGATCAGTTATGGATACTATTTGCTAACAGAAGGGAATAAGAGAAAGTGGAAGATGTGTGTGTGGTGGTGGTGGTGGGGGCTGCTTAAAGCCAAAGCACAGTGCTCTCAGGGAAAATGAAGATTGGCTCAAACAGTTAGACACATACTCAAAGTTAACTGTAGCTGTTTGCAGTCAGTTCAGACCCGGACTGCACTTTTCTTATAGGAATGTTAAAGGTGGTACCGCAGTTGAATACTTAAGAGTGGTGTTAGGTTCAAAGTTAACTGTAGCTGTTTGCAGACAGTTCAGACCCGGACTGCACTTTTCTTTTAGGAATGTTAAAGGTGGTACCGCAGTTGAATACTTAAGAGTGGTGTTAGGTCTAGCAAAGAAGAGTACAGAGAGGAGTAAGCACTTTTGAGATGGTAAATATATATTATAAAGATTATAAAAAACACACTGAGCATATAGCTACCATATGCAGGACAATGTCCTGAACCACTACTTAGTATATGCAGATACTGAGCCAATTGGAAGAACATTAAAAAACAAAAACCCAGACAGTTATGCAGCCACTGATAAAAATATAGCGAGCAGCAATCTGTCGTGGTTCTCTAATGTGATTCTATCCACCAGTAACAGCACAAACTTATAGAAATAATTTAGACACTAGTATGAGCTGTCTACACACAACACTATTACATGAATAACATTAGTGAACAAGGTGCAGCTATGCAAATAGATCATACATACTATTATAGTAGTAACAACTTGGTGCATGCCATAGTAACATCAATAATAAAGCATAAAACATATTAGATGTCTAACACAATTCAACATAAACATATACAGTTGTAAAATGTCTAATACAATTCAACATAAATAGGCATTTACAGGTGTAAAACACTTACTGGAGAGACACTGAGCCTTCATTGGGCCTGTAGCAGAGTGGATTGAAGTTTTACAAATGGTGCCTGCCACAGGTAATATTTATTAACTCTGGGATTGTCTTAAGGTAATAAACAGGGAAGGGTAGGGGAGAACAAGGGTGTGAGCAGGCAGTTCATTGTACTGCTGCTAATGAGCCAAAGCAAGAAAAGTATGTGTTAAGAACAATCAGAATTGACCAAGGACTGCTCTGAAACTGTAAGTCTTGTATTAATTTCTCAGGTGGAAAACCAGGATAACCTTGTACCAGTAGGCTACTGTGGTATAGTTTAAATAAACAAACACACAGTATTGATCAGTTATGGATACTATTTGCTAACAGAAGGGAATAAGAGAAAGTGGAAGATGTGTGTGGTGGTGGTGGTGGTGGTGGTGGGGGGGGATGCTTACAGCCAAAGCACAGTGCTCTCCAGGGGAAAATGAAGATTGGCTCAAACAGTTAGACCCATACTCAATGTTAACTGTAGCTGTTTGCAGACAGTTAAGACCCGGACTGCACTTTTCTTATAGGAATGTTAAAGGTGGTACCACAGTTGAATACTTAAGAGTGGTGTTAGGTCTAGAAAAGAAGAGTACAAAGAGGAGTAAGCACTTCTGAGATGGTAAATATATATTATAAAGATTATAAAAAACACACTGAGCAAATAGCTACCATATGCAGGACAATGTCCTAAACCACTACTTAGTATATGTAGATACTGAGCCAATTGGAAGAACATTAGAAAACAAAAACCCAGACAGTTATGCAGCCACAGATAAAAATATAGCGAGCAGCAATCTGTTGTGGTTCTCTAATGTGATTCTATCCACCAGTAACAGCACAAACTTATAGAAATAATTTAGACACTAGTATGAGCTGTCTACACACAACACTATTACATGAATAACATTAGTGAACAAGGTGCAGCTATGCAAAAGACCATTCATACTATTATACTAGTAACAACTTGGTGCATGCCATAGTAACATCAATAATAAAGCATAAAACATATTAGATGTCTAAAACAATTCAACATAAACATATACAGTTGTAAAATGTCTAATACAATTCAACATAAATAGGCATTTACAGTTGTAAACCACTTACTGGAGAGACACTGAGCCTTCATGGGGCCTGTAGCAGAGTGGATTGTAGTTTTACAAATGGTGCCTGCCACAGGTAATATTTATTAACTCTGGGATTGTCTTAAGGTAATAAACAGGGAAGGGAGGGAGAACAAGGGTGTGAGCAGGCAGTTCTTTGTACTGCTGCTAATGAGCCAAAGCAAGAAAAGTATGTGTTAAGAACAATCACAATTGACCAAGGACTGCTCTGAAACTGTAAGTCTCGTCTTAATTTCTCAAGTGGAAAACCAGGATAACCTTGTATCAGTAGGCTACTGTGGTATAGTTTAAATAAACAAACACACAGTATTGATCAGTTATGGATACTATTTGCTAACAGAAGGGAATAAGAGAAAGTGGAAGATGTGTGTGGTGGTGGTGGTGGTGGGGGGGGGGGCTGCTTAAAGCCAAAGCACAGTGCTCTCCTGGGGAAAATGAAGATTGGCTCAAACAGTTAGACACATACTCAAAGTTAACTGTAGCTGTTTGCAGTCAGTTCAGACCCGGACTGCACTTTTCTTATAGGAATGTTAAAGGTGGTACCGCAGTTGAATACTTAAGAGTGGTGTTAGGTTCAAAGTTAACTGTAGCTGTTTGCAGACAGTTCAGACCCGGACTGCACTTTTCTTATAGGAATGTTAAAGGTGGTACCGCAGTTGAATACTTAAGAGTGGTGTTAGGTCTAGCAAAGAAGAGTACAGAGAGGAGTAAGCACTTTTGAGATGGTAAATATATATTATAAAGATTATAAAAAACACACTGAGCATATAGCTACCATATGCAGGACAATGTCCTGAACCACTACTTAGTATATGCAGATATTGAGCCAATTGGAAGAACATTAAAAAACAAAAACCCAGACAGTTATGCAGCCACTGATAAAAATATAGCGAGCAGCAATCTGTCGTGGTTCTCTAATGTGATTCTATCCACCAGTAACAGCACAAACTTATAGAAATAATTTAGACACTAGTATGAGCTGTCTACACACAACACTATTACATGAATAACATTAGTGAACAAGGTGCAGCTATGCAAATAGATCATACATACTATTATAGTAGTAACAACTTGGTGCATGCCATAGTAACATCAATAATAAAGCATAAAACATATTAGATGTCTAACACAATTCAACATAAACATATACAGTTGTAAAATGTCTAATACAATTCAACATAAATAGGCATTTACAGGTGTAAAACACTTACTGGAGAGACACTGAGCCTTCATTGGGCCTGTAGCAGAGTGGATTGAAGTTTTACAAATGGTGCCTGCCACAGGTAATATTTATTAACTCTGGGATTGTCTTAAGGTAATAAACAGGGAAGGGTAGGGGAGAACAAGGGTGTGAGCAGGCAGTTCATTGTACTGCTGCTAATGAGCCAAAGCAAGAAAAGTATGTGTTAAGAACAATCAGAATTGACCAAGGACTGCTCTGAAACTGTAAGTCTTGTATTAATTTCTCAGGTGGAAAACCAGGATAACCTTGTATCAGTAGGCTACTGTGGTATAGTTTAAATAAACAAACACACAGTATTGATCAGTTATGGATAATATTTGTTAACAGAAGGGAATAAGAAAAAGTGGAAGATGTGTGTGGTGGTGGTGGTGGTGGGGGGGGCTGCTTACAGCCAAAGCACAGTGCTCTCCAGGGGAAAATGAAGATGGGCTCAAACAGTTAGACCCATACTCAATGTTAACTGTAGCTGTTTGCAGACAGTTCAGACCCGGACTGCACTTTTCTTATAGGAATGTTAAAGGTGGTACCGCAGTTGAATACTTAAGAGTGGTGTTAGGTCTAGAAAAGAAGAGTACAGAGAGGAGTAAGCACTTTTGAGATGGTAAATATATATTATAAAGATTATAAAAAACACACTGAGCAAATAGCTACCATATGCAGGACAATGTCCTAAACCACTACTTAGTATATGTAGATACTGAGCCAATTGGAAGAACATTAGAAAACAAAAACCCAGACAGTTATGCAGCCACAGATAAAAATATAGCGAGCAGCAATCTGTTGTGGTTCTCTAATGTGATTCTATCCACCAGTAACAGCACAAACTTATAGAAATAATTTAGACACTAGTATGAGCTGTCTACACACAACACTATTACATGAATAACATTAGTGAACAAGGTGCAGCTATGCAAAAAGACCATTCATACTATTATACTAGTAACAACTTGGTGCATGCCATAGTAACATCAATAATAAAGCATAAAACATATTAGATGTCTAAAACAATTCAACATAAACATATACAGTTGTAAAATGTCTAATACAATTCAACATAAATAGGCATTTACAGTTGTAAACCACTTACTGGAGAGACACTGAGCCTTCATGGGGCCTGTAGCAGAGTGGATTGTAGTTTTACAAATGGTGCCTGCCACAGGTAATATTTATTAACTCTGGGATTGTCTTAAGGTAATAAACAGGGAAGGGGAGGGGAGAACAAGGGTGTGAGCAGGCAGTTCTTTGTACTGCTGCTAATGAGCCAAAGCAAGAAAAGTATGTGTTAAGAACAATCACAATTGACCAAGGACTGCTCTGAAACTGTAAGTCTCGTCTTAATTTCTCAAGTGGAAAACCAGGATAACCTTGTATCAGTAGGCTACTGTGGTATAGTTTAAATAAACAAACACACAGTATTGATCAGTTATGGATACTATTTGCTAACAAAAGGGAATAAGAGAAAGTGGAAGATGTGTGTGGTGGTGGTGGTGGGGGGGGGCTGCTTAAAGCCAAAGCACAGTGCTCTCCAGGGGAAAATGAAGATTGGCTCAAACAGTTAGACACATACTCAAAGTTAACTGTAGCTGTTTGTAGTCAGTTCAGACCCGGACTGCACTTTTCTTATAGGAATGTTAAAGGTGGTACCGCAGTTGAATACTTAAGAGTGGTGTTAGGTTCAAAGTTAACTGTAGCTGTTTGCAGACAGTTCAGACCCGGACTGCACTTTTCTTATAGGAATGTTAAAGGTGGTACCAGTTGAATACTTAAGAGTGGTGTTAGGTTCAAAGTTAACTGTAGCTGTTTGCAGACAGTTCAGACCCGGACTGCACTTTTCTTATAAGAATGTTAAAGGTGGTACCGCAGTTGAATACTTAAGAGTGGTGTTAGGTTGAAAGTTAACTGTAGCTGTTTGCTGACAGTTCAGACCCGGACTGCACTTTTCTTATAGGAATGTTAAAGGTGGTACCGCAGTTGAATACTTAAGAGTGGTGTTAGGTTGAAAGTTAACTGTAGCTGTTTGCAGACAGTTCAGACCCGGACTGCACTTTTCTTACAGGAATGTTAAAGGTGGTACTGCAGTTGAATACTTAAGAGTGGTGTTAGGTTGGAGAGACACTGAGCCTTCATGGGGCCTGTAGCAGAGTGGATTATAGTTTATATTGATATATAGATATAGATATATATACATATATAGATATGGATATATATATATATATAGATATATAGATATATAGATATATAGATATATAGGTATATATATTTATATATATATATATATATATATATATATATATATATATATATATATATATACATATATATAGAGAGAGAGCTATATGGATATATATATATAGATAGATAGACAGATAGATAAAGATATATATAGATATATATGGATATGTATAGATATGTATAGATATGTGTAGATATGTTTTATATATGTTTATATATATATATATATATATATATATATATATATATATATATATATATATATATATATTATATATATATATATATATATATATATATATACATATATATATATATATATAGATATATATTTATATATATAGAGAGAGAGAGAGGAAGACACAGGGTCATACGTACTGCAACAGGTGCCTGTTGACCAAGGCATGGACTGAATACCAGTGTTGGTACTGCAGTGCTATACCCCATTCCAAAACACTTTACCCAGTAACTACCACATAGGTGGTAGCCTGCCTAACCTTGAAGTTGTCAGAAGGGAACATGGGACACAGGTGGACAGTAGCCTCCCCTTTGATAATCACAGTGCCATACTAGTCTTGTAATCTGTCTATGTGGTATGTGTCATCACAAAAGGTGTGTCATCTAGGGAAATATAGGCAGTGTTCCCCTCTACTCATTACAATGCCCCATGTTGTATGTACCTCACATGACAACTACAGCAAGTGGAAAGGCCACAGACATACCTCACAAAGAGTAATACTGCCCTCAAGCACATGCCTTATGCAGACTGACTCACAAAACCACAGCTAGAGTGCGTTGCATACCGCCTACCCAGAGGTTACCTCTGCTGGACATACAGAGGTATGTTACACCCATAGCAGTCAGCCAACCACCATGTCAACACCTCACAATCCCTCTGGGCAACATGACCTAGGGCCCTAATCCTCTCCACCTCACTAAACAGCACATGCTGGAGGTACAGGTTCCTATCCACAAATATGCCATACTCTGGACTAAACCAGCCAATATTAACAAACAGGGCTCCTCATTAGCAGATGTCATACATACCCCTGATGATTGTTTGGGAGATAGGTAATATGCCCTGGGAGTCACCTCTGTGTATCCGGTTGACAGGAGCAAGTGAAATCACATTACATGTGTGTCAAAGGCCAGGGTAGCATATGGCTAGGCTGCTCTAGGCCCTAGGGCCAATAGCTTATTACCTACCTATGACACAATGCACACACACATGTACTCAGTGCAATACCTGCTATGTGAGGTGGAATGAGTTTGACAGTGAATGTGTGCAAGGTCTGTAAAGGTGTGATAGCTTAGTGTGAGGTTGTTTCTATCATGGTAGTTTGTGTCCTAGGTGTGAGGCCAGAGAAAGATGTGTCAGTTATTGGGATGCAGACATAGTAGGATGGCATATGTTGTGACGTAGTTCCTTGTGTACGATTGTGGTGTCCCATTGTAGGCTGAAACAATACATGTATGCTCAGTAAGTGGTATTGCTGGTGAATCCAGCTCACATATGAACTGTTGTACTACCTGAAGCTGTACGCCTAAACAGTACAGTATGGTGTATGTTCACATTCCCTGGTAACACTGTCTTGTGTGTTTCCTGTAGTCTGCACGGATGACATACCTCAGGCATAGGTATCTGTAAGTAGGGGCACACAGTACTGTAAGATACACAGATAATGATCATCTGTGTCGGCATACATTTGTGTGTTGTATGTATGTCTGATGTGTGTGTAATGATGCCTGTACCATGGCCACAATCACATGTGTGTTACAGGGTATGTGTGTGTACCTAGCAACATGTGTACTCTTTTACAGCAGTATGCCAGCTATATTAACAACCATGCACATATGTTAGGTAGCAGTATGGCATCAACGACTAGGGTGGTTTACTGGTAATGCTGTAAATGTACTTTACATTCATTGCATTGGATGACATATTTCTTCATGCATTAGCTTGATATATACCCCTGTGGCGAGGTTGTGCATTGTATCCCAAACAGTGTGCTGAGTACTGGTATATACTGGTTTGTTATATGGAGTGTGGCAGGCACTGTCAGCCAGTTGTGGGCTGAACACTGATATGTGGTATTCAATGTGTGTATCCTCTGACAGACAAACAGATGCTATATATGACAGTTAAGTGATATCTGTACTTAATAATGTTAAATGTGCCACATGACTTGCTCACACATATTTTTTAATTGTCTTCCAGGGCTATGGTTCATCAACGCAATCCATCATATACAGCTGCGGAGGAATAGGAAATACATAACAGCCTGGTGCAGCACTATACACTGCTGTTTTCCAGGGCCAGCCAGCACCAGCATGAGCATACTGCACTGTGGCAAGATCTTGTTCGTCGGGTAAATGACATAGGCATGCATAACCGGACATATGAGCAGGTACGCCATCACTGCAGTGATTTAATTAGACATGTCTGATATACATAGACAACAGTTTGCCACAGGTGGTGGGGTGGCCATACATCCCTCCCTCACCAGAGTGGAGGAGCTGCTCCTAAACATGGTGGCTCCTGGCCTACAGCAGCAACAGCATCACACATGTGTCATCATGGAGGCCGGAGCCACACAGCATGATGACATGGAGCATGGAGGTAATATGCCCTAGCTGTAGAATACTGTTACCTGTATTGTTAGAATAGTCATATGTGAGATGTCTACTGTGTGTTCAGCAGTTGTGCTGCCTGTTGTGTGCAATACTGATATTTGGAATAGTATCTGTACACCTGTGACTGTTGACTGTTGTTCTACTGCAGTTTATCACACTCACAGTAGCAATGCCACAGTTGTGGCCACTGGCAAACTGTGTCATATTCTTGTAGGTCCCTCTGGTGTGACAGCAGGGCAGACGATACATGCTGGTGAGTGTGTTAACACTTTAATATTTGAATATATATATTTATTTGAATACCTACAAATTGCATCAGACGCTATTGCCTATCCCATATCAATCCTGATTAACAGAACTATAAATGAAGCTACCATCCCATCTATTTTTAAAATCTCATATATCATCCCTCTTCATAAAGGAGGCACCTCCACGGAAACATCCAACTACAGACCGATAGCAATTTTGTCTCCAATAGCTAAAATCATGGAGCAGTGTATTCACAAGCAACTCCTAAACTACCTAACCCTTAACAGTCTTTTGTCCAATTCCCAACATGGCTTTCGCCCCTATCATAGTACAACCACTGCCCCCCTCTCCTTTGTTGACTCAGTCAATAACAACCGCAATAATAAATTAATATCCTCTGCTCTCTTTCTTGACCTATCGAAAGCCTTCGACATGGTCAAGCACCAGCTTCTGCTCCACACCCTGGAAAGCCTACATCTTGACAACCTAGCCCTAAGTTGGTTCAATGCTTACCTCACTGGTAGGCAAAAAGCTGTCCAATGGCAAAACAGGCTATCTGACCTGCTCCCCAACACCATTGGCGTCCCTCAGGGCTCTATACTTGGTCCCCTTCTTTTCTCCGTCTTCATTAATGATCTTCACTCAGTCATACCCAAAGCCACCTGCATCCAATATGCAGATGACTCCACCCTCATCTATTCTGACGTCTCTCTCCCACAACTCCAAGCAAAAACCCAACACTGTTTTGCTATAGTTGAAAAATGGTTCTCTGAATTCAAACTCATACTTAATCCAACAAAAACCAAGCTGCTGCTATTTTTCCCCTCAGTATCCACTCCCCTTGGAAAAGAACTTCCAATTCCTAACAATATGACCTTCCATGTAGAATCCACCAATGGCACCATCATAGAG
The DNA here is from genome assembly GCF_019279795.1 of Protopterus annectens. Lineage (NCBI taxonomy): Eukaryota > Metazoa > Chordata > Ceratodontiformes > Protopteridae > Protopterus > Protopterus annectens. Next base: position 1,069,946,594 of record NC_056748.1, on the reverse strand, counting down.
CCTGTCTCCAACACCAAACTATTAGGTGTTACTATCTACCACAAGCTTAAATTTGACATGCACATTAGCCAATCCATTAAGACAGTAAACAAGAAACTCGGCTCAATGTACCGTATAAAGAACTTTTTGACCCCTCATGCCAAACTAACCATTGCTTGCACTCATCTCCTTTTGACCCTCTTGTATGCCTCCCTAGTACTTTCTTTCCTCAATAAACGTGAGCTCAATATGCTCTCTGTTGCCTATAATCACACTGCCAGATTTATAACAGGAACACCTTATCGTACTCACCATTGCCTTAACCTAAAGAAACTTGGCTGGTTGGAACTGCCCAATCTTCTCAAACTCAACCAACTTACTGAAGCATTTAAGATAATCAACCAACCTGATAGAACCCCCTCTCTGAGCAAAATACTAACCCCCTACTCTAACCTAAACTGCCTTCGATCAGCAAATAGTGTTCAGATACAAACCATTAAATCAAAGAACTTGGGTGGAGATGCTCTCTATGCCAACTCCATAGGAAAACCTTGCAATTCCCTTCCAAACAACCTAAGACTTATGACCTTGCTTAATCAATTCAAAAATAATCTCAAAGAATTCCTTAAGTCACACTGGTTATGTCCTTGTCCTAAACCAGGCTAAACCCGATAATCTAATACCACCTTAGTCTCATCACCATTTCAGAGATTATAATCTCAACCTCTCGGCTTCTCAATGCAACCATGTTTTAAACTATTCTCCTTATTATACAAATGTTAAATAATTAACATGTATTGCCTGCTGTTTTCTTTTATACTTATGTTAATCCTATTTTCTCTGAATGTAAATGTATTGTTGTCTTCTCATTATGTTGGAGCTTTTCTCCCCAGGCCTCTACTGAAAAAGGTCATGTATCCAGCTAGACTAGCCCGGTCAACAAATGTAAAATAAAATAAATAAAATAAAATAAAATAATATTGGTAATGACGTGCATGTCACAGGTGAGGTGTAGGCCATGTACACGTAACACACCTACGCATAATGCATGCTGTGCATGTTTGCTGTGAGACATTAAACATCTCAGTAAAGTCAGTAGCTGCCTCAATCACATGCAATGCACAGAGCAGCAGACACATTTGTGGCAACACTGTACTGCACATTAGATATGCATAGTTGCTACAGCTGTACACAACAGAACATGTTTATCATATGCAGTACACAAAAACATGCTACATTTGGCATTACCACACACCCACTGTAAGGTCACACTTCAGTATCCCACATGTCATGCACACACACATGATATACCTCAGGGGTAGATGCCTATCATGGGGCCGTGCAACACTCTTCAACACATAACAAAGTCATATTAGGCAATGCTCCCTATTGGGTACCTCACACACCCATGTACAAAGTGGCTGTGTAATTGTGAATGTAGCCACGGCACTGCAGTTCAGGTACAGCATGCTAGGCATTGGTCTTGCACACATTAGTAGCTGTGAGTGACCACAAGATGCATGATGATGATGGCACAGGGTACTACACCCCATCCAGTTACAGTGACCACAGTACTACTCCTAGCAGCCATTGCTGTGCACCTCAATGTTGTGTGTGTGCAAACATATGCACCTATACACAATATGCATAGCATGTTGTGTGTGTGCTTACATATGCCAGTATACAAAATATGCACAGTAGTCGCCATCTGAACAAAGTGTCACATATATGTCCTGGAATGCTAGTGGGTGTATAGGTCACATGACACACATTGGATATGTGTGGTGTTTAATGTTGCAGTCATGTAGCATGCCATGCCATGGCTGGCACCGACATATCTGCAATATGTCCCACACTCACCATAACCACTGTACACTGGCCATGTTGAGCATTGGGATTCCTTCACATCAACATGCACCACTCATCCTGTGTGTGTACATAGCATGCATGTGCTACACCTTTGCCCACTGTTATCTGCTATGGACACAGACACTGTACTCAGACATGGAAATCTATGTGTCACACAGAGATAACACATGCAGCCATGGCATGTATACCTGTGAGTGATGGTGCACAGGGCATTGCAGAGCTGATAATACTTGCACAGCAATGTTGTGTCCAGGTACACATTGTGTTCCAGGGTGTAGCCAATCACTGAACAACTACACAGTTGCATCAAAGCCATGTACACTGCCATGAAATAGGGGTGCCTACACTTGCACTGCATGGTCTTGTGCAACACATTCTGCATGCTGACACGTGTGTGGTGACTGTTTGCCTTGTGATACTGACACCCACCTTCACCCACTATAGAGTATATGTTGGATTGCTGGTGTGTGTGTGTATGTGCTGTAGTGAGGAGTGTATATGTGTGTATGTGGGCATGTGGGCATGTGCTCATGTGTGCATGTGTGCATATGTGCATGTGTTCATGTGTGCATGTGTACATGTGTACATGTGTGCATGCATCATGTGCAAACTGTAAAGTGTATTTCCTGTCTTCCTCTCATAGGTGCTGAGTTAGGGGTGGCCGAAAGCAGCAGGGAACCTGAAGCCACTACCACGAATAGTGGTGATGATGAGACATGTATTCTGGCACAGGAAGGTTTGACAGGGTCTGTCGTTGGTCCGCCAACCATCTATGTGCACACTCATACTGTCAATACATCCCTCATCACCAATGGCCATAGGCGAGGTACAGCATACAGTTGGCATTGACCAGAAGAGTGTGGTACCCATGGCACTTGCATCCCCTCACAGCAGCCTTAGCCAGATTCCTGGAACAGTACCACATAGGCAGAGGTCCAGGGGTTCTCGGGGGAGCACCGCTGGTCATATTGCCCCTGGCAGACGTGCCCTCACAGGTCTTACAATGTCCAGTATGTTCCGGGCTGTAATGCAGGCTCAGGCATGTATGGAACGGTACACCAGACAGGTATTTAGGGCACAGAGGGCCCATTACACCGCTATCAATGACAGCATCCGTGACCTTGCCGGTGCCATCCAGAATTACACCAAGGTCATTGACAGACGTTGGGGGGGAGACAGTAGATGCCCTCCATAATATGTCTTCCATGAGCCAGGACCATGCGGGACGGTTGCAATGTCGACGCGACGCATGCCAGCAACAGCAACAGCTGGCAGTGGTCGCGGACAGCCCACAGTTCACAGCCACTCCCGTAGTGACAGTGGGGCTGGCCTGTCCATTGACCGTCCCAGTAGACCATGTGCACGTGGCTCTGGCCAGTCCCAGCAGGGACATGGGTCCAGTCATCATACCTCTGCATCTGATGACAGTGCCCAGTCGGGGTTGGTACCCGATACTGTCTGTAGCACCCCTGCCAGGCACAGGTACTGTGTCCATAGCCAGAGACAGTGATCTGTACAGCCTAGCAGGTACAGTCTGTGGCTGTCCCACAAACTACCGTATATGGCAGCCACATGGTGGAGCTGTGTGCATGCAGACACACACACATTAACCAAACAATTAGGGCTCACACATACACACACACATTACATCAACATTGGCCCATGCTGTACTGTTGTCCCTCTCACACACACACACACACACACACACACACACACACACACACACACACACACACACACACACACAGACATGTCAATTGGATGGGTCAATGTCAGGCTCTGGCAAACAACAACACACCCTGTGCATATGATGATACCTGTGTTGCCTCCTGTCATCTGTAACATTAATGCTGGAACAGGCTAACATGGTGCTGATGCACAGGGTGACATTATAGCAGTGTAGCAATATTAGCAAGTTGTCAACAGGAAAGTGTAATGACATCCTTGTAGGTATGTCTGAGCAGGCATTATGCATCAAAGCTCTGATTGTCAATGTAGCATTGTTTACACCACTGTTAGGTCTGAGTATGTATTGTCCACCCATGTGCCACTTGGCTGAAGTGTAATGTGTTGCCAGCATGTGTTAGTGAGTGGACAGTACGTTTGTGATGTGTGCAGTACAGATTAGCAAGTGCACATCTGTGCACATTGTGGGTGCACACTGTCTGCATGTACGTGCATGGTGGACACATGGGACGTGTGGCATACCCTGTTGTACACATTGTTAACATCTCATAGTAACTTTCAATGGCCAGTATGCATTCTACTACAGTTATGTACTAACATGGGTCCACATGTGTGTATGACATGGGTTGACACTATGCTGTGGGTGATACTGTTAATATCTGTCAATGATTTGCGGTCTGGTAGTATACACAACCTCAACAGCATGTCTATAAGCAATCATTAGATGATGTCCTGACAAATGACACATAGTTGTAGGGAACTCAGTAACAGTTGGATCCTTCTGGTACTATACTCTAACACTAACCAGTGATATTGACCGCCACCCATTCCTGGGACCACACCTGTTTGGCATATAGCCCCTTAGGTACATGCAAACACACTAGGAATGTGTCCATCCACATCTGGAAATGCATGCATTGGCCTACAATGCATTCCCTGGATGGGATGCATCTCCTACACAAGGGTATCATACAGACAGATACCTGTTGTCTGATACATGCTGTATAGCAGTAAGCCAGCTATGGCATAGTCATCCACATTTACTATACATACTATCCTGTCAGTACTACATCGATGGTAGACCTCAATATGTATGTTGGGTACCAATGTGTACATACAGCCTCGTGTTATGTCATGTGTCCCTTGGTATCCACATATCCATAGGTATTGTGGAGTCCCTCGGTGTATCACATAAGACATTAGAGGCCTGAATGCATATCCACAAGGCAGTTGTACACTTATATAGACTGTCCATTATTGCCAGTCGTTGTGTATGAACATGTCTGACATATACCCCAGGCATATACCCTCACTCACACTACTCTTTAGTAACTGTCATGTGTGTGTGTGGCACAGATGACCTTGGCCACAGATCACAACAGTGGACAGCCTTGTCACATACATACATATGTGACCTACGATCTGAGAAGCAGCGGCGCAACCTGTCAATGGAAACAGATGTATTCATGTAGTATGCAGGCTTCACACCTATGTACTGATTGAGGGGACATATACACATATATATTTGCCACGCAGATACCTGGTGTGCAATGCACTTACTGTTTTAATCATAATATGTCCTACCATAGTAAAACCAAAACCCATACCGCATTGACCAGCAGTGACACACACACTATCAGTGTTTGCAGGATTCAAACCCCTACCTAACTGTGTTATGATACTAGTGAGAGATGCATTAACACAGCATGTTATTTGCTTTACTAGTGGGTTTTCCTTCTCCTGCTGTATTTGTAGGATGGTGACATCATCAGACTTTCCAAAGAAGGAATGTACCTCTTTTAGTGAGTTTTCCCAGTCTCCAAAAAGGGCACTCCTCTCAAAGGAAACTGCACACATACACACAACCCCCCCCCCCACACACACACAAGTCAGTGTTTGCAGGATTCAAACCCCTACCTAACTATGTTATGATACTAGAAAGAGACGTATTAACACAATGTGCTATTTGCTTCACTGGCTGGTTTCCCTTCTCCTGCTGTATTTGCAGGATGGTAACATCATCAGACTTTACAAAGAGGAATGTACCACTTTTAGTGAGTTTTCCCAGTCTCCAAAAAGGGCACTCCTCTCAAAGGAAACTGCACACATACACACACACAGCCCCACACACAGTCAATGTTTGCAGGATTCAAAACCCCCACCCAACTATGTTATGATACTAGAGAGAGAGAGACACATTAACACAGCACTCTATTTGCTTTACTGGCTGGTTTTCCCTTCTCCTGCTGTATATATAGGATGGTGACATCATCAGACAGGACATGGTGATGTGTGTACACTTTGTTTTATGCCATTCCAGGAATGGTCCATGTGAGTCAGCAGGTGTCTACAGCTTGAATAGGACCTTATAATCCTTACCTTGTGTGATCTATCTGTAGACACATTGACATTCCTTCATATGTCAACACATATTTATGCACAACTTGTTGGTTTTGTGGATACTACATGTGTCTGGGATGTTGATAAAGGGCTATTCAAAGTCTATGTGAGACATGTGTAGCTGTGTTCAGTGATGTATGTCCTGGGTGGCTGCCTTGCAAACAGACTAGCATGTTTGGGAACCATGATCCACACATGAACATACCACAGTCGGTAGGGTTGTTTGTATGTCAGCTTCCAATAGCTCTGTTTATGACATCCACCATGATGGACTCCATGACCTTGCAGATCAGACTTCATAGGCATACTGGACTGCACTTCCCATGGTGTGTTGTGCACCAACACTTGTGGGGAGTGCCATATGTTGCTGTAACACATTCAACGGTTCCACATCCTGTGTAGGGGATGAGGCTCAGCTGACTGTTTAGGTGCAGGATCTGTTTGTTCTGTAGTTTATGCATGACACATATTGGGAATCAATGTATTCCACTTGCTGCCATGCTTTTGGCATTGGGGGTAGCTGCTCATCCATTTTAAATGTAATATCTCCTGGTATGATGATATGGACTATCGTCAGTGGGAGGTAGGTATGTATATATGGGCCTGTCTGTTAGGATGTCGGCATTGTCAGTCAGGTATAGTTGGCCCTGACTCAGGACATATATGGGTGTACATTGCTATTTATGACATAGCTGAAGGAGGTGCCATGATTCAGTCTGGACTCCTTCGCAGCTACTCTTTACAAAACACCAACGAACCTGAGCACTAATCCCTGTTATACTCTTTTACACACTTAACACCCTACTGATCCTTTGTGATCAGGCTACAGAGTATGTCATCATAATATCCTGGCATGTCCAGGGATCGGTTTCATGTGTACTCCCCAGTCCAGCTGGTGAATATTGTGATGTTGACACAATGTCACATCTGCCTCATGTGCACAGACAGCCCTCTCCTCCTCCCGACAAACTCAGATATATGTGTGAGATGCACATATATAGACATACAGGGTGCTGAACTCTCTCGACCCATGACTGGCACAGTCTATCAGGTGGTGAAGATAACCACACACACCACATATCAGTCTCACATATCCTCTAGCGACAGCACTCAAACCACATTATCACACATAGACATACTCGGATGCTGTAAATGAACTCTGCCTAAGCAGCAGAGACCTCCAAAGCAGACACACACACAACTACTACCCCACTACAATACCCACATATCACATAGTTCACAATGTCAGTGTGCCACACAGTCACTGCCCTTCGGGCTAAACAACACACCTAATACGCTTGTAATAGGCAACACTTATTGTCAGACACACTAATGTACCACTCACCATCCCAAACAAGGGAATACTCACTTTGGGCTGTCTGTTGGGTGCCAGGATCTGCCACATAACACATGCAGTCAGGTCACTCCAAAGCAAGTACATGACTGGCACCATCATTGTCCATGCTGGTGCATAAAACCTCAGACGTTACTCCCTGGACCACATGACATGATACATGGAGGAAAACTCTGATCATGTAGCCCAGACCAGTATGACCCTGACCTTGTCTAGCACCTTACACCCACCAATTATGATGTCACAGTATACAGACAAACATATCACGTTTAACAATTGGCTAACGAATTGGTGTCATTCATAGGGGATACAGTGTCTGTCAGCCTGTGGTGACATGCTCGACATGCCACGTAGCTTCACTATGGACAGCTTGCACCTATCACCCTTGGACTTTCGAATGCTGGCTAAGGCTCTTGCTACCACCAAAGTGCCTTTCTTAAGCAGGGCTCAAAAGACAAACCCACCTCCATAGACATTACAGTTTAAATGAAACTAAGGGTAATGCTGCTCAACACCAGATGTATTACCCTCATATTGAGGCCACTCAGGACTCTCCTCAGTATGGAGGATAGTGATATATGTGCACTAACAGATGCCTGGTTCAGGCTCACTTATGCATAACAGCACTACCAGGTTATGTTTCATACCATGCTTTCTGACCACAAGACTTGGAACAGACAACACAACTAGGGGGAGTATCCATATACATCACAGATACACACACCTCCGGGTTAGTAGCACTGCACAAAGCATCACAGACCATACATATACAGCTACCATTGTGCAAAACTGCCTTTTAGTTTGTTGCCTGCTACAGACCACCCTCCCAAACTCAGGCACCACACTCGGCTTTCATGGGAACTATGGAGAATATGAAGGTCTCCACAAACGCCATTATGTTGGGTGACTTCAAATACACAATTATTGACTGGGGATACTACTCAAGCCCCAACACCCTCGCCCAACAGTCGCTACAATTTGTAGACTCATATGCTATGGAACAACCAGTCAGCACAGCCACAAGGGGGAATACATATTGGACCTGATCATCACCAACATGGGGACTCTATGTTTCACACCAGCGATATACCCCTCATTGGTAAGGTCAGAACATACATGTATCTCACTGGACATACATATACCCTCCACACACCCATCCTGGGTAATCTTGGTGAACGTCTCATGAGCCAACGTCTCACTTCACCAAAGCAAGTTGGTATCCTTCAGAGACCCTGAGACAGTGGAAAAAATGGCTCAGACTGCTGAATCCTTTACATACACATTCTATGGACACCTAGTGGACTGCATGCATTGTGCTATCCCAAATAACAACATGACTCACTCCTCCAATGGCAGGGGACCTGCCTGGTATACCTCAGCCATTAATAAGCTCTAAAATGTCAGGAGGAAGCTACTACATGATAGAGCACAATCCCAGACAGGGAAGGCATCTGTGATCTGTACTAGCAGACAGCTACGATCACTCATGAACTTTTCTAAGGGCCGCGTCTACCGGACAATTGCACCAGACACATAAGACTATCACACGGCCTTCTTCAGTTATGTCAGGATCCTGGGTGGACACTCACTGATGCTGTGAGTTACTGCATACTGACTAAACTTACCCTGAACCCACTGGCATTGCCAACATCCTGGCAAACAGGTTCAGTGCAGATGTATCCCCCCATCCCCCCTAAGGAGCAACTATCCATCCCAACAGAGTGTAACCTCCCTGACATCACACAGTAACAGGTGAGTGCTGCCCTCCCCAAAGCGTACATCACAGCATCAATGGGACCAGACGGTGTCCCGGCCTGCATCTTACACGAGCTTCATGACAGACGTAACCCTTACATTACATCACTGTTCAATATCGGAGTTACTACAGGATATGTACCCAAGGAATGGCATACAGCGACAGTGGTCCCACTCCATAGAGTTGGTGCCACAATGGTCCACAGCCAATATTGCCCTATAAGCCTAACTAGCCTGTTCTGCAAAGCTATAGAGCGTATTGTCATGGGACTCATACACGTAGACATCGGGAACGTACAGACACTGTGTCCTATACATTTCAGCATTGTTGTGGGCAGATCTTGCCTCTTGAACCTGTTTGTATTCTTTAAACGGTTAACAGGCCCATCAAAATAGGGACGGTTGTCCACACAGCCTACCTGAACCTTGCAAAACCCTTCAACACAATAACCCACTGGGCCATTATGCATAGGCTCACCAGCGTCGATATGGACACATATCTCACACAATGGATTGCTACCTGGATCAGGGATAGCACCCACATGGTCAATATTGCAGGTGCCATGTCTGACTATACACCAGTTACATGTGGCATCCCACACGGCTCGGTCCTGGGACCTCTCTTGTTCAGTATATATTTGTCTGACATACAGGTTGCCACAGGGGGAATATGGCTGACCATGTTCGCACTTGACTGCAAACTGGGTGCCATAATCAACTCTCCAGCTGCCACATGCGTACTCAAACAAGGTCTCACAGAGATGGATGACTGGTGCCTGAGCCATGGCCTACAGCTAAATGCCATTAGTTGCATAGTCATCCCCTTTGGGAATAACAACAAGCCCACACATTACCACATAGGTAGTACTCCATTACATACCGTAGGAGTGGTTAGGGGTTTGGGGACATGACTTGTTCGTACTGTCACCTTTGACAATCACATTGCCAAAGTGGTTGGACAGACCATCTATATAGGCCACCTTATCCCATATGGTTTCACATCTAGATCGAGTGAGGTCATTGTGCCCCTATACTCATCACAACCATGCTTGATTACAATGCCACATATGGGGTGTACCTTACCCGACACCTGCAGCAACTGTACTGGCCACAGAAGTTCCTCACCAAGCAGATCTAGGGACTCACACGGATGCCCTGCACAGTTCGGATGCAGTAACTCCAGCTCTACTCAGTCGCTTACCACCTACTCGGATATGATGTGTGCCTGTTGTTTACCGATATACCCAACCCAGAATTACTGGACATGCTCCACCTCAGGATATCCGACTCCCTTGGAGCTACACACTCCAGGGACATATACCTCAGCACAGATGTTAATAGGACATGCTGGAGGGACAGATTCTTATCCCAGAGGCTCCACCCACTCCGGATTGTAATCCCAATTTCACATAGGCAGAGCCACCCACTGACCACTACAGGAGACATTTTGATGACTGTATGGGTGATCGTATGTTTACCCCTGGGATATCTTCTGTGTCCCTGCTAGACAGAGGCACACTAGCCTAAACGTACATGGGCTATCTTGTGTCTCCTACTATTCACACGCACAGTGTAGTAATCTGACAGGGTTGCGAATGCCAAACACACTCTGGCTAGGCTTGTACATACCCTAAGGCAGATAGCCTAGTATTGACCTCTGAACCTATGCTAATGTTCAGGATGCACAATTTATATTTCTGATACTGTTTGCAGGTCTTTATCGTCTTTGCTTTATCAGTTTCTATGAACAACTTAGGCATCTGCAGAACATATTTGATTATGACAGGGTTCCACTATATTATATTTGTGTCTGTTGTCATATAACTGTGTACACAGGGTGGATTGCTGGTTAGTGAGAGATTCCTGGGTTAACACATGCAACTGCCAGATATGTGTGGCCCACTGCTGTACTCAGACATGGCCTAAGTGTGTGAGCATGCCCAGTTCAGGCTTTCTGTGTTTTGTTGCCTGACATTTGTCTCATTTATTCAAGTGTGTGAGCATGCCCAGTGTGACCTTTCAGTCTGTTGCTATCTGAGGTCCACTACATTTGTTGATGTGTGTGAACATGACCAATATTAACATTTATACTGTGTGTGTTGGAAGTCAGGTTCTGTTCTTACTGCAGGACTCACCTTTGTGTCATAACTCAACAGGGATTATGCTGTGCCTGCAGGGTTTCCATGAGATACTTTGCATAGACTTATCAACATTCCTTCATACCGGCTGCCCACTGCAATACTGTCATGGTTTAGTGGTTCAGTACTTTAACTATAGTGTACAGTATCCTGGGTTCAAGGCCCATCACTGCTTTGTATTCTCATACTGAACAGACCAGACTACTTAAGGGCCAGTTAAGCAAATATGAGCATGTTGGCTTTTGTTCAGCTATGCCCTACTTAGACCAGGCTTGTCCGACATTGCTTAATATTCACCAACATTGCTGGACGTTGCCCAATATTACTCAACATTAATCACAGTTGTGCTAGTTGGTGTGTGCGATTTTGTTTGCATATACTACATGGTGGTAAATGCTGTTTAGCACTGCTTTATATTGCTTAACACATGGCAATCATGCCTCAGGTGGTGCTGCAGGGCTGCCTATGTCAGATGCACATACTACACTCCCTGTACATGTTTGAAAGCAGGTAGTGTCAACTTAGGCATCCCTTTTACTATACGTGCAAGTCAGAGAGAGGTATCATTTCCAGAGTTCCTACTGAGCCAGTGTATGTGCTATGGGTTGCCTCTTTGCCAAGGCCAAAGCATACTGGGCATGCCTCCTTCTGCCTACTGGGGCAGGCTCAGGTTGTTCCTCTTCCGAGTCACGCTCTGCCTGTGATGGCCTTGGCAATGGTGGGGGGCTGTTTGGCCCAGGCCTATGCTGGTCCTGCTGCAGCTGTTTTCACAGGATCATATTATGTAGCATAACACATACCATGACAATTTGGGTACATGTAGTTGGTGAGTACTGCAAGGCTCCACCAGATGTGTCCAGGCACTGGAATCATGACTTGAGCAGCCAAAACACATGCTCGATTACATTATGTGTTTGTGCATGTGCCTCATTATGGCATTCCTGTTCAGGTGTGTGTGCTTTTCTGATGGGTGTCATCAGCCACGGCTCCAGTGCATAGCCAGCATCCCCCACTAGGTGACCATGTGGGATGTCCCCATTGGCAAATGTCTGGTACAGCTGGGTCAGATGCCAGATATGGGAGTCATGGTAGCTTCCAGGGCAGTCAGCACACACATTCAGTATTATGCCCTGGACATCACACACAACCTGGCAGTTGATGGAGGGGAAGCCCTTGCGGTTGAAGTAGACCCTACCCCACTCACCAGCTGGTGCTTTGATGCATATGTGTGTGCAGTCTATTGCACCCACTATCTCAGGGTATTCCGCTATTTGCTGGAAGAGAAGCATATTGCTGGCCAATACCTCATGGGAATTGGGGAAATATACAATATCACCAACATGTGCTGACATGGCATCCAGGAACTGGTGCAGTACCCTGGATGCTGATGCCTGTGATATCCCCATCATATCACCAGTTGGTCTCTGGAAGGTACCTGTTGCTAATATTCTTAGGCCAACACATACCTTGATTTCCACTGGGATGGGTTCCCCTCTGTTGGTTCTGTGTGTGAGGCATGGCCTGCACAGCTCAACAGTTTGCTGCAGGAGGTCTCTGTCCACTCTATAGTGCTCCACTATCTCCAGCTCATTTAGCCCCTGGTAGGTTACCCTGGGCCTGTACACTCTTCTCCGTCTCCCTCACTGTGGGTTGTCCAGCAGCACTTCCATTGTCACCACCCTCAGCATGTTGCATATGTCGCCTTATAACAGCAATGGCAGCCCCTAACATTTCTTTGTCTCAGTAACGCTTTTTCAGTTTTCACTTCTATTAGCTTACTGCAGTGTCTGTTGTGAGAAACATAATGGACTGTTGTTTGCAGAGTTTTAAGTGCTAGGCTGGGCTGGGCTAATGTACTGCCTGTGTAATTGCCTGATTCTGATTGTTTTTACCTGCTAGCTCAGCTAGTACTCCCTAGTAGATTCCTACTATTTGTTGTGCTTCCTTTTTCCTTTCTGTTTCCTCTGGGTACAGCGCCGCACACACAAGCGCAAACATGGTCACAGCACCTCACACATGCGCACACATGCTTACTCGGACTAAAACTTGCTTATTCGGGTTAAAATGCGTGCACACCAGCGCAAACACGCTTACAACTGTTTACACAGCCTTATATATGCTTACTCCGGCTTAAACGTGTGCAGTCATGCTTACACGCACTCTGTCTTACTCGGGTTTAGGGGCGCGCACATGCGAGCATACCCGCTCAGCAAGAAACTTTGGTGTTATCCACGGCATACACCTTCCATTTCTTGCCTTTACCTAGCCTACCTGTTGACACACCTCTTTCCATGATGTGTAAATGACAGCTGACACATGCCACTCTGCTCCAATGAGCTTCACTTCTTTCATACATACCCCACTCATGATGTCACCTATCTTCTACTCTGTTACTCCCCTTATCCTACTCCTACACTCTACTGACTGTGCTCATTTGCTATGTAAACTTGCGATTCACTATCCTAACCCTCCCTTTGCATAGGATTGCCTACTAATGCTTGGTTACATCTCGTAGACTGAGCTTCCCCCCTTAACAACCTCTATTTGGTGGCCTTGTTGTCTTCAGACTGCCATTCCCTTGCATTGTACATTAACAATTTAAATAAGATCCACATTTGTGGGTTTTAATTTTTAGTTTTCTGGATTTTAGAGCACAGCCCGTTTGCGCGGCACTGCACTATGCTTAAACATCGGAAATCGGAGAAAAAACAAAAATTATTTTTATTTCATATTGCATCGGGAAACATTGCCAATGGCCATATAGTTGGCCATTGGCATGCTTCCTGCACTGGATGCAACCTTTATTTGGAGCTGTAACGGCTCCGTTTTGCTATTTGCAGAACAGTACTCAGTTGTCAACTGAGTACATTTCTGCAAATAACACTGCTCTGACTCGGACAGGTTCGGGTTTCCTGAATCACAAATCTACCTCATTTCCATGCCTTTCACCTGCAATTGAGGTAATTTGCATATCCCAGCCCTGTCCATGTAAGAGTCATTTTAGGAGTTCTCTTGCACGCCCCTGTAGGCTGTTCCTGGATCGCTCGTCGGACATGATGGCTGCATGGAGTCTTACTCTACTATTAGACTCCATGCAATACATCATGAATCTGGCCCACACTCTCTCTCCACTGTCAGAAATTCCAGAGAAGTGTATCTAGTCTCAATTCCTCATATTTTTTGCTAGTAGTTAACCACTTTTCCCTGCACAGTATGGTTTTCATCCTTTTCATAGCAAATGTACAGCTCTTCTTTGTTTTATAATATCTGTTAAGCAATATCAAAACTCTGAGAACTTATTTTCAGCAAGTTTCTAGATTTGTCCAAAGCTTTTGATATAGTAACCCACCAGAAATTGCTTCAAAAACTAGAGTTCCTAGGAATACATCAAATGCCACTGCCTTGGTTCTCTAGCTACCTCTCAAATAGGCCACAGTTGGTAAAATGACAACATTATATTTTCCCTTTCATTCCTATTGCAGTGGCTGTCCCTCAAGTATACATTTTAGATTCCTTGTTGTTCAGTATATTCATTAATGATCTCCACCTAGCTTCTAAACAAGCCATTACCATGCAGTATGCAAACAACTCAACAACCATCTGTTCTGCTA
>NC_056748.1:1069896175-1069931302 GCF_019279795.1 Protopterus annectens | reverse complement strand
GCACATCACTGTCTGGTGTTAAAAAAAATCAGTGGTTAGAGTTAAGGCATTACCTGACACTTTTCCAATTATTCACATCCCTCAATCCTTTCCTGGAAGTTTTTCATTTCATTTCAAACACCAGTTTGGGAATAACTGTCATCTCAAATAAAGATACTTTTAAATAATGATAAATGTTGGGTTCTTTGAAGGGGGAGATAAATGGAGATACCAGAAAGGGGTGCTCTCTGTCATGTGGGTTATTTATTTTGGTCATAGAGGAATTTGTACTTTACTTGGGATAAGGACAGAGTTGATGGTTATTGAGAGAGAGAAGGAGGGGGTAAAACTTAGTTCTAAATCTTTACATACTGCTAGGAAGAAGAATGAGCCAAGTTATGGCAGGAGTTCTCATGATTTTCAGACAATTTGCAGATAATTCAGGACTGGTGTATAATTCAGGACATGGAAAGGGTGGGGAGTGGAGTGGTGCATGTGTGTTATTAAAGTCCCAGCATCCAACCTATTAAGTACTGCTGACAGCAGCTGCTCTACAAAAAAAAAGTGAGGGGAATCCACTGTACCATGTTACTAAAATCAGAATTTGTTATGTGAGGTGAATAAGAAGTGGGTATATTAACAGGACAAATATAATCAATATATGTTATAATTATTCTTCTAATTTTGCACTTTTTTGGCATATACCCACTTCTCATGATTTGCCAGGTTTATTGATATGGTAAGGAACAATGGGCATCCATAATGGATTACATATTCATGTTACATGTGGTGGGTATAATTTGCCAAAACTACTCTCACTTGGTTTGGCATTTAATCTGGTACAATGGATTACAATATATAATGAAGGCAAAGAGGAATGGAAACATATTAATAGTCTGGATAAAAGCATTGGATGAATGACTGAGAACATGCATTGTGGTATTTAGGAGAAATAACAAAAGAAGATAGCAGGGAAGCATCAATCTGAAGCAATAAGGCAAGTGGGAAATATATCTGAGAAAAAGACATGTCAGTATGGTGTGATGCAGGTGTTATTACCTCAGGCCTAAAGTCTCAGAAGTAACATGTTGAATTGAGAAGGATGCAAATTTCAAAAAGAAAACAAAATCCAGCTATTTGTAGTAAGTTACTTTTGTTAGAAGAAGATTGATTTTTCTTATGGACATCAAGCTAAAATCAGAACAAGTGAGTAGTAGGGTGCCCTGGAGGAAATGGACTGATATTCAAAAAAGCAGAGCTAATTAATACATAAAGATCACAGATATATGAAAAGAGCTAGATTATGCCTGTAATACAAGAAAGAGGCTGCAGACATTGGTATATCAAGCTATCAGTGGGCATGCGTTTGAGAAAACTGCATATCTTTAACAAAGGTAAAATTTCAAATCAGACTAGTCAATGAAAATTCTACATAGTCATTACTTGACACATGTGATTGCTTAAAGAACATAGAAAGGGATCTTTGGCCTGTTTGAGATGTGGGGAAAATTTATAGAGGCCTAATATGTTATGGTCATGTTCTAGTGTGCAGGGGAGGTGTGAATAGGACCTTAGTAAAAGCAAATGACAAACAGAATGGCAGATGATGGCTGGTACATAAATGCATACATTTCAGAGATGTGGCAGTGTAGAGCTTTAAATAAAGGAGTTCACTGTAACGTCAATACTTTGCAGAAGTCAATATTAGCAAAGAAACAGAAAACAAAAATGGGTACTTGTGTATTATCGCAACCATGCTATCTCGGGGGCCTGTTATCGCTACCCAGGGTTTTGGCCTGTTATTATCGCTACTACATGGTAAATAGGTAACCCGTTATTTCTATTTTCACAACCAGTCATTTTCGGCAGCATGTTATTAATGCAACAGTACTAGGATTTTGTAAGACATCTTCTCACTACTACAATATTTATTTAACTGCGATTGGAGTGGTTGTGATTTTGCACAGAATTTCATTGGTGTAAGTTACTTTGACTAGGATTGGATGTCTCTGCTATGTAAACTTGTGTTTGACTTTTTTAAGCAAGTTTGTGTCACACTGGGCAATGACCGTGGAAGATGAACACGAGCCAAAAACGTCTTGTAGGGAGCTGTACTTAATTCAAACGAAGGATTCTTCAGAAGCAGTATAGTTATTGTACCATTTATGGATATGTTATTCTTGCATTTTCACTCTCGCATTTGTGGTCATGTAGTTTTCAGCATTTCAGTGCTTGAAAGACCACACGTACTGACTTTAAGGTGGAAATGGAAAGGACGCATTCTGTAAACTATGAGTATGAATGAACACTTTCCAGCAAGAAAAACATATCCATAGATGGTGCAATAAATATTCTGCTTCTGAAGAATCTGTCAAGGAAGTTCAGCATGTCACACCAGATAAGATTTATTACTACAAATTATAAGAAGATCATGAAAATCTTGTGGAAACCTGATTGTATTTTACATGCTGTGCCTATTTTAGTTTCATGGAAGGAGCTGGTGAGAAAGCGTACTTGCGCCTGCCATGAAAGCATGGTTGCGATAATACATAAGTACCCAAAAATGAATATACCTCTTAAAGATGTCTAGCAAGAACTACTACATTGACAATACACCCCCTAAGACATGACCCAGTTTTTCAGGATTTGGGAACTTATGAGGACAGTGATCTAACTTTTGACCAATATGTTCATTGTTTTAAGAAATTTCTTTTATATTGCACAGCTTATAAACAAAAGGGTTGTATCTAGATCAAGGGATGTCATTGTTCCCTTTTACTCAGCCCTCATTAGACCAATCATTGAATATTATGCCCTCTTTGGATTGTATCTGTCCAGACACATGCAACAAAAGGAAGACAGAGACATCTTACTAAAAATATACAAGGCCAAAACAACATGTCCTACATGAACTGACTCAAAGCTCTGTCACTATACTTGGCATCTTACAGACCACTATGATATGACCCAATACTGATGGACTAACTGCACATCAGCAAGTTAAATGTCATCAGAAATGCTCTTTTTAATGATCTCAACTTCTTCTGTATCATCAACAGAATGTTTTAGAGGGACAGGTGTATCTCACAGAGGATACTGCTGATCTAGAACAGACTCTCCATTTGCATAAAACAAAGTTCATCCCTGTCCATATTCAAGCACAACTTAAATATATGGATGGGAAACACAAAATTTACCCCAGAACTACCCCCTGTACTACTAATGGACAGCTCCTAAATGCTTTATCCTGTGCATGAGTCCTTTCAAATTATCTATGGCATGATCCCAGTTATTCTCATCAGGAGTAATATATACAATTATTGACCATGGGGTGGGGAAAGATCAATCTGTAACCAAATGGGAAAGATTAATTGAAGCACACAAAGGGAAATTGGCTTGGCTTAAAATAGCCCACAAAGGCAGCTATTCTAGTACTTAACCTATGACCAATGAGAACATTTTCAATGCTTACATATGAACCTATGAACAAATGAGAACATTCAAATCAATCAGAGATATTATCATCATGTGTTTGGGCTATTCTATGCAGATTACTGTATGCATGGCAAAAAGTGCTCACATTTTTTTTGTAAATTAAATTAATGGGAAAATGCCTGTGTAAGCTACTACTTCTCCAAGATTCCTTTAAAGGTTTACAGGCATTCCTATATACAATGCAATATCATCTTGTGGAATACCTGCAAAAAGCTTTATCATTATGGCTGGATTATGCTTCAAGGACCTTGTATTACATCATTTGCAGCTTGATGCCTGAATGAACTTTTATTTCTAGATATCCACAGTTTAGTGACAAATTTATGTTATTGTGCTTTTCCAAGAGGTTTAGAAAAGTTTTTGCCATGTACAATAATTTGTAAACATATTACGCTTGTCTAGTAATATTCATTGCACAGTTTAAATGTCATGATGCCATTTATATTTGATTGTTTCACAATGTTGTATTTATTGTTATTGATTTTGTCCTGTTTTATAATTGCTTTATTTATTTATTTATAGTTTGTTAACTGGGTAACTGATCTGGTCCAAGGACCATTTTCAGCTATGTCTCAGGCTGTAGCAAAGTACAAACAAAATACATGAAGATTACAGTAATATGCTGACATATTTTTCAAAAAGTGGAAGTAGTCAAAAACATACAGATAAAATACTTAATAAAGTTGTACATATAGTATGAGGCACATTGACTAATATACAAATGATGTAAAGTATATTACATAAGTTAAATAGCTATACAATAATCCATAAGTGGGTGTGAAGAAGGACTGAGACAAAAGCTATATGTAGGAAATAACAGAATGTTATTCTTGTTATTTATGTTAAAGCTATTATTGTTAAAGTCCGTAGAAAGATGTTAAACCAAAAACAATTGACAGACTCATTCTAGACTACTGTCTTGGAGACTGTGGTCTACTGAAAATGCTTGCAGATTTTTGTTTAGTATTTATTTAACATTTGTATACTGGGATAGTCCGATTGGGTAAGAGTCCTTTTTCATCAGAATCCCAGGGAGAAAACCTCCAGAGACAATTAAATACAATGAACAAACTATTTGCACATGCTACAAAATTATATGGAGTTGCATATTTTAGAACTGAAATAAATATATGCAAGTTGGTAGACAGTCAAATAAATATTATGAAACAATGCACTGTATGTAGTATAGAACATTAGCTAGTAGAAAGAAAAATGTTGGTATTGTGATTAGAGAAGTAGGATAGTAAGTAACATAAGTCTAATACTCTAGGTAGGATAGTGAGTAACATAAGTCTAATAATCTAGGTAGGATAGTGAGTAACATAAGTCTAATACTCTAGGTAGGATAGTGAGTAACATAAGTCTAATAATCTAGGTAGGATAGTGAGTAACATAAGTCTAATAATCTAGGTAGGATAGTGAGTAAAATAAGTCTAATAATCTAGGTAGGACAGTGAGTAACATATGTCTAATAATCTAGGTAGGACAGTGAGTAACATAAGTGTAATAATGAAGGTAAGATAGTGAGTAACATATGTCTAATAATCTAGGTAGGATAGTGAGTAACATAAGTGTAATAATGAAGGTAAGATAGTGAGTAACATAAATCTAATAATCTAGATAGGATAGTGAGTAGCGTAAATGTAATAATCTAGGTAGGATAGTGAGTAACATAAGTGTAATAATGAAGGTAGGATAGTGAGTAACATAAATCTAATAATCTAGGTAGGATAGTGAGTAGCGTAAGTGTAATAATCTAGGTAGGATAGTGAGTAACATAAGTCTAATAATCTAGGTAGGATAGTGAGTATCATAAATCTAATAATCTAGGTAGGATAGTGAGTATCATAAGTCTAATAATCTAGTTAGGATAGTGATTAACAAGTGCAGAAATCTAGGTAGGACAGTTAGTAACATAAGTCTAATAATCTAGGTAGGGTAGTAAGTAAATTAAGTCTAATAGTCTAGGTAGGGAAGCAGTTTAGTAAAAGACTAGGTGGTTGTGGTGGAGGATGGGGGTGTAGGGTTTAACCTAGGCCAGTAGAAGGGCAGAGCCAGGTGATACTGAGGTGGATTCTAATTCGTTTTTTGAACTTTATTAGGTCAGCAGTAGTTATGATGTGTTATCTCTGGATTCAGACCATGACTTTCCCTTTCACTTTTATAAATTTAACAGGCTAGTTTTCTGTTCCACTTTGTATTAAGGTATCACATTCTATGTTTCCCATCCTCTGTCTTCTCTTCTAGCTAACTGTCTGTCAGGAGGTCTCTCAGTACACTAGATAGAGTTCTCTTGTTAGATAGCCCAGCTGGTTATTTAAAGCTATTTCCCCTAGTGCAGCTAGTACATAGTGAACCTCCTCTCTCTCTGACTCTATTCTAGTATCTATTCACTATCCTCTCCATTCTGTTCTGCCTCTATAGAAACTTGTCACCTTCCACTCACTTTCCTTTGTGAAGGTTAAAGCAAAGCGTTCATTATTGCTGATTTTTCCCAGTCTCCTATGATTTTCATCTCATCTTTGCTCAACCTGGACAGGTCTGCCCCTGTCACTTCCTTCTTTCTGTTATGTGACTAAAAATCCTTATTTCTGTTTTGGATCTCTTCTGTTAACTTTCTTTCAACTTTTTTTCTTTGGAACCCAAACCATTTCTATGGCACTTCTGCTAACTTTCTATTAGAGTATTTCCTCCTCCTTTTCAGCCTGTCTTTTCCACCTCTTGCAGGCTGTTTTGCCCCACTTGCCATTGTTACATTCATATGTAGCCATATCACCCTTATCCTCTTTTGGCCTTTTTTCCTATTCCTCAAACTCTTCTCCTCATGGTCCTTAGTACATTATACTGGGTATATTTCCATACATTGTTTATTTTCCAAATAAATTTGAATCTCTTAAATCAGCCTTGGTTCTGCTCCCAGCTCAGCATAATCAACATTCCTAAAGTTTCTGTAGTGTTACCTGTTTTTGTAGCATTACCCTTCCTACATCATTAAACAGTTGCACAGTGGCATGATCTTTTCTGGCTAACACATGGACAGTGGCATGATCATTGCTGGCTTACACTTGCACAGTGACATGATCACTGCTGGCTAACAGTGCTTTAACTTTGACATCCATGACCCATTGCATTAATAAACAAATATATTCAGAAATCTAATATATCCTCAAGATTTTAATAAGCAGACAAAAAGTAGATATTATCCATGTCACACAATAGAAGCAGCAATGACCAGTGAAAAGTATTTCTCTGTACATGAAGCTTACAAAACAGTTTTGGCAAGTTAGAGTGCATGAACCCAGTCACACATCTCTAATACACCTAGACTGATATAAATGTAAGGGGTTGCCATTTGGAATCTTATAAGCCTCAGAAGTCTTTCAGAGAGTTAATGTTAGTATTGTAGAAGGGATCAGCGGTGTATTGAACATCACACATAGCCTTTTAGCCTGAGTAAAAAATAAACTAGAGCATGATTGAAATATGATTAAATTGCTTGACTGTTTGAGACCGAATGGCTTAAAGATGAAAAGAACCAAATGCCACATCTGTGAAAATTCAATCAACCATGAGTCATATGTTATACTCAGAAAGGCTAATATAAGATCCTTATAAAGTGAAAGGAATAATTAATATACACAACTATATGCTACATGTATCTGGTGTGAGTCATAAACATGGTAGAGTATTTATCCATATTTATTTCAAACTTATTAGATGTGAAAATGCCATTAAGGGAGCTACTAGAAAGTCTTGGTCAAAAGAACAAGAATATAACTTTATGTGTTAAAAGATCTGGGATCTGGTCACATTAACACTTACACTCAAATATTATAAAAGTATGCCCTGCGTGATATATTTTTATGAGTGAGGTATATCAGATGCATATGTGCCAAAGTCTTTGATAGATTCTCAGCAATGCTCTGCTCAAAAAGCAAAAGAGGTGCTAGCTATATTTCTGAGAAATTTTACATCTACATTTATGGCAAAACAAAGAGTATGAAAGAAAAACCTTAAACCACTTTAAAGTATATTTAAAAGATCACAACATAAAGAACATACAAGAATCAACATAATATTAGTTTTAGAAAAACATGGCCTATACAATCACAGGAGGTCTACTAATTTTATGTACATAACAGTCTTCTTTAAACAGTAAGGGAGATTTGATTGAGAAAGACTAGAATTACAATGCCATCTCACTGTCAAGAGTATAATAACATGACTCTCCCTCTCATACAAATGGGCAATGTACAATCCTTTAAACTACAACTACAAAAAATATCTTTCTCCTGGCAAAACTTCACCTTACACCTTATTGCTACTGGTAACATGTCCTATACTCTCTCCTATTTTTTTCCTGTGGACAAAAATCTGTTATCCAGTCTTTCCTTCTTGTAGCTGTAAATTATCTATTGTTGACAAAAATTAATTATTACAATTATCAGTATCTCTTACTGCATTATTACAGCTTATTCTTCACAGCTGATTTTGTGCATCTAAATGTTAAGTCCACACGCATATCTATTACTGGAAATTGTTATAAGGAGAACTAAGTATGTATATTGTGACGCAAATGCAGCCTTGGATATTATATGTAAATGAAGGATTGTGTTGTTCTCCTCTCATGAATCTAAGTCAAGTTTGCAATAAATAAATATCTATGAATGTAACTGGTATAACGGTTTAAGAATGAAACTCTGTACTCTGCATATTGAAAATGTGAATGCAACCCAATTCATTGTATGCAAATATAGATTTTATTGAATTGTGTTTTTTCTTAGCAGAGATGTCTGCTACCACTGTATACTATATATTTCTTAAGTGTCTATATCTGTCTTTTAGAGCTTTACTCCCCAAGCATCCACTGAAAAGTCATTTTATTACTTAGTAGAACTTTCACAGTAATCAAATACAATAAATGAATGAATAAATAACTCAAACAAGCATTCAGAATGATGATTGGATTTGACTGTTTCATGATGCTATTATTTCAAGATGACCAGATACTGCAAAATAACATAATCTATTTGGTTTAAAAGTCAGAGTGTAAACAATTGGAGTGGGGATATTGTTTGAAATCAGTAAGCGGTGGCCACCAACAATATCTGTGTGTACAACAGGGTGTTGAAGTTACTAGAAAACAAGGAAGTTAAATTAAGAGTAGTCAATATCTGGAGCAGAGTTAGGGATTTTTATCATTTGATAACAGATTAGGGATGAGAGTAAGAGCCTGTATGGCTGAGTCTTTTTTAAGCACCATTGTTGTTATTTTCTTTAATGCAAGGTGGTGTTTTTGTTTTCTTGAACTGTCTTATGAAATAGACGAAATAGACTGTGCACACCAGTTTGTTTTGTTAATTCATTTACTCAGTTGAGGGACATAGTGTTTTATTTTTTTTATTTGTCTTATTTTACAGAATATACCTTGTATAATACTTCTGAGTTGTAAATATTGGGTGTTTTCATCATCATTCTAAGCTGGCCAGGGGATATGGTGTCACAATCAGCACCTTTGATTCAGCTCCACTGACAATGGACAGGGGTTATGGTCTCACAATCAGCACCATTGACAATGGCAAGGGATACGGTCTCACAATCAACACCATTGATTCAGATCCACTGACAATGGCCAGGGGATATGATCTCAGAATCAGCACCATTGACAATGGCCAGGGGATATGCTCTCACAGTCAACACCATTGACAATGGCCAGGGGTTATGGGCTCACAATCTGCACCATTGGCAATGGCCAGGGGTTATGGGCTCACAGTCAGCACCATTGATTCATCTCCACTGACAATGGCCAGGGTGTGATCTCACAATCAGCACAACTGACAATGGCCTAGGGATATGGTCTCATAATCAGCACCACTGACAATGGCCAGGGGATGAGTTCACACAATCAGCACCATTGAGAATGGCCAGGGGATGTGATCTCACATTCAGCACCATTGACAATGGCCAGGGGTTATGGTCTCACAATCAGCACCATTGACAATGGCCAGGGATATGGTCTCACAATCAGCATCATTGATTCATCTCCACTGACAATGGCCAGGGGATATGGTCTCACAATCAGCACCATTGACAATGGCCAGGGGTTATGGTCTCACAATCAGCACCATTGACAATGGCCGGGGATTATGGCCTCATCTCACAATCAGCACCATTAACAATGGCCAGGGATTGTGGTCTCACATGGTCTCACAATCAGCACCATTGAGAAAGGCTAGGGGATATGGTCTCACAATCAGCACCATTGACAATGGCCAGGGGTTATGGTCTCACAATCAGCACCATTGATTCATTTCCACTGACAATGGCCAGGGGATATGATCTCACAATCAGCACCATTGACAATGGCCTAGGGATATGGTGTCACAATCAGCACCATTGACAATGGCCAGGGGTTATGGGCTCACAATCAGCACCATTGACAATGGTCAGGGGATATGGTCTCACAATCAGCACCATTGACAATGGCCTAGGGATATGGTCTCATAACCAGCACCACTTACAATGGCCAGGGGATGAGGTCACACAATCAGCACCACTGAGAATGGCCAGGGGATATGGTCTCACAATCAGCACCATTGACAATGGTCAGGGGTTATGGGCTCACAATCTGCACCACTGCCATTGTAATATTGGTTGAAGCAAAGTTTCTGACTTTTTTTTCTGTATATATTCTTGTTATTGTAAATTCAATAAAAAGAATTAAAAAAAATACCCTATTAACAAGAGCTTAGTTTCCATATGGAGATGAAGTATCGGTGTTACAATACCTTCAGTTTAAAGGATACAGATTAATGATTAACTTGTACCTACAAGAGACCATGCTTATTAAAATCTATGAATTACATATGAATATGAGCAAAGGCAAAGAACACACTAATAATACTTGTACTGGCCTGCAATGACAGAGGGCACAGAATATATACTCCATAACTACGAGATGTGTAATGGTACTGAAATATGAATCAGAATTAGGAACTGCCCAGTCCATTTTTACTAGACATGGGATACCAGTAGAGGTAAACAATGAAGTCGTCCACAACATATTAATCATATATTTAATGTGTCAAAGAAAGTATGAGAGTTTAGATGTATGACATCAAGTCCTAGATTTCCTCAAAGTCCTAAATTCCCTCAAAGTGAAGGACAGGTTGAGTATATGATGTGATGGCCAGGGGATGTGATTTACAATCTGCACCACTGTCACCACTTAATATGTAGAAAATTTGGCCTTAACTGTATATTGAAAATGAGCATTGCTGCCTTGACCTGTTACCATCTCTTTCCACACCCAAATATGATTCACACTGTTTTACTGCAGACCAAAACTATAAGTACTGATCATGTAGTTTCACTTCACTGTACTTGCCAGTGCAGTCTTGCTTTGAATATCACACTCACACACACACACACACACACACACACACACACACACACACACACACACACACACACACACACACACACACACACACACACACACACACACACACACACTTCTTTGGCAACACAATGCCACCACCCAGACTCTACACATGAACATTTTCAACTACTAATGATAAAACTAGCTAAATATATCACATTAGATAATAGTAGTTGTGACAAATTAGTCACTTTCTAAGAACTAATAGATCCACAGTTTTAATGATTACTATTTTCTGTATAAACTGCCCAGTCAATTTTTTATGAAATAAAATAAATAATAATTACTATTTTCTGTATAAATAAATAACCAGCCAGGGTGGCACAGTGGCACAAATTATAGCATTGTTGCCTCACAGCAAGAAGTTCCACTTCGAGTCTCATCTAAGTTGCCTTCTGTATGGAATCTGCATATCCAACCTGTGTTTGTGTGGGTTTCTTCCTGGTGCTCTAGTTTCCTCCCATATTCCAAAAACATACAGTAGGTGGATTGAACACTCTAAATTGGACATAGGTGTGAGTGTGCATGTGAATGTGTAGTGCAGAACTACCGTGGCAGGGCCAGCCACTCATAAGTGTAAACCTTGGCTCTAGATGATTGTCACTGTTGAAGTGACACTCTGACCCCATGTGCAAAAATGTGAAAATAGGGTTGTGGATGGATGGATGAAAATAACCAGCCATAAACTTTTGAAATAATCAAACTCTTTAATAGAAATACATTAGGCAGTTCCCTTAAAAAATAAAAAATCTGCAAACAGTTATATTCTTGTGCAAAGATATAAAAAATAAAGTACACAATTACAAATTTAATTTTAAAATTTAAACAGGAAAGCTGCGGTAGCGTTGTCACCTCACAGTAAGTTGTTGTCCTGTTCGATTCTCAGCTAGAGCATCTTCTGTGTTGAGACATATGTGAATGGGCGTACCTTCGTTGAAGGTTGTGCATCAGGGCTGGCAACTCGGCATGTAAAAATCCACTGCCAATCATTAGCGGACCGGAGTTCCGCTGTGGCGACCCCTAACCAGGAAAAGCCGAAAGACGCAACAAACAGGAAATTTACATCGGGCCTGGCACCCATGTCCCTTATGGACAGAGGTGGCTTATAAATGCCTGCCTCTCAATGTCCTATTCAGATACTGAACATCGTTATTCTTTTAGGAAAACTTTGCTAGGCTTGGAAAGCCCCCCCCCCCTGGTCATTAGTCTAGTAACCATTTGTGAATCTATGAAAATGAACAGCTACCTGGTCCTATTCCTACTGTACCACTACTTGAAAAATGTTTTGTAATCTAGCTGCCACTAATTTTGTAGAATAAGTTAATAGAATGGAAATCTGAGAGACAGAGTTAGGCATGTGTTCAATGCCTGTAGTCATCACGTTTCTGTTTCCTGTCCTTAAATTCTGGAGTATATCTTATTACTCAAACAAAAACTCCAGCTGATGGAGTTTTTAAACAGTCTCCCTCTAAACTTAAGTAAGCCATATTTCTTAAAAAGTGACAAGAGAGGTGTTTTGGAAAAAATCATCAACACTTATTCGGTTAATAACTTCTTTTACAACAATATCTCCATCTTCTGTTGCAAATAATTTAGATTTTCATATTTCCTTCAGGATTCAGTTGTTAATTCAGAAACACAAGTATTCTGTTTACAAAAATCACTCAGCTCTGTTGGAATATTTAGTCCATTTATTGCAAAACATCCCTTAATAAGAAATGGGAATCTTAGCTGGAAAAAAACACTACTGTACTTGTTCTTGTTTAAAACTATTAGAACATTTTACAGAAAACAGCTGATTGATTCTTATGCAGCTTTATACACTTTTTCAACTTTGCTGCATGTTTTACTAGAAATAATAATTATGTACTTTGTACAGATTTTACATTTTTTCTGAAAACAATTAAATCCACGCTATATAAATACAGGTTTCGTACCTATACAAAGTATAGAAAAACTAATAAAGATAAGTGAACATTGTAATAATAATGATTGCTAGTTGCTTGACTTAGTGTACTGCAATACTCTGGCATACCTCTGAACTGCCCAGATATTCACAGAATGTCTAGATTTTTGTCTGAAATTCCAGTCAGTTCCTCATATATTTTTTTGTTTTTCTGGTAAATCTCTGTGATACTCTGAGGAATTAAATTAATATATAATATATAAGAGCTATACTTAAAATATGTGCATATTTTGGGCATTTGTACCCTCATTATGGCAGGCTTTGTCCAGATTTATTGGGCTAAAAGGTTGAGAAGTATGACTCTGTGACAGTCAATAAGGTTACCTATGCCCTGCTTATATTGGGTAGATAGCTAATTTTACAAATGCCAGTCTTACATGCAAGATTTGTAAAAGAAAATAATTGGTATGCAGTCCAATTATTACAAGAATGGAAAAGGTAAAATAAATAATTTTTTGACAGAACAGCAAAGAATCTGTTGTTTTAATATGATGGGGAAGAGTTAGTATAATCATACCAGCTCATGGATTTGGAAATAAAAAATGTTGGGATACCTAGTACTTCATGAAACTATCATCTGAAGATTATACTGAATACACTGCTGAGATAATAGGATCTAAAGAATAAACCAAAGGCATTAACAAAATCTAGCTGACTCAGAATACTAAATAATGCTGCAAATAGAACAAAATCAAACAGATTGTGACATTTCTTCACTCAAGACATATGACTAGTACTGTTGTGCAGGGATCAGAAAACAATCCCTGTCATAATGTTTTAGCCGAGTCTGAGATGACAAATGGGTAGCCAACAGAGTTTGCATCTGACAAAAAAACTGCATGACAACGTCCAATATTTTTCTCAATATTTTACCTCTTTTTGAAGTAGGACCACTGACTGATAATAAAATATCTTTTGGCAGAGCTTATACTTGTAGATTTTAACATTTTGGTACATTAATTTAAAAAAACAAAAACAGTTACACATTCAGACGGTATGGAGTCAAATTCATGTGAATGTTCATGTGGAGTTTTATTTTCTGTGACTTGTATTTTGCATGATACTCATAGTCAGTACCAGGATGTTTATATAATAAGATGGAGGAGGTGTACTATTGAATTGATGGAATGCCACAAATGGTATTATCTGAAGCTACAATAATAGTGGTATATTATGTTGAAGGGGGATTAGTGGAGTGCCATATGTGTACCACATGGACTGTCTGTCTTGGAAGGCTGAAGTAAATAGTGATGTCATCAGCCACCTCTGTTTATGTGAATGCCACTATGAGCACTTTGAGTTATCTAGCAGTTATTGCTATTTTTAAGTTACAGACATAGGACAGTGTCAGAAAACACTGTAGTCAAGAGTAGCCACTTCCGTGGAACACGTGGAACACAACCACATTTTACGTCTTTAATCGTCTTTTAATCAGACTTCTTCAGACTTAACAAGGACTGAAAACTGATTAAAATGAAAAACAAATCGCAATAAAACTGGTGTTCTTATGACACAATGAATCAAATGCTATCTGTTATACCCAAGTCACCCAACAGATGACATACACTGTCTTCAGTATCCCATGAAATGTTTAGTTATTACCACTGTCAGGTCCAACAATCCAACTTACAAAACTCACTTACACATCTGTACTCATTCTACATTCATACATGATGGCCTCCTCTGTCCTTTCCCTCATAGCTGGCTCATATACAACAGCATTGGCACCCAGTCCACCAAACATTACCCCAAGGTCCATTACACTTCTACCAGGACATTAGGCCCAAAGGGCATATGTGTCAAAAGGTGTAAGTGTACTTTACAACCAACGAGGTGGTGTACTAGTGCATCCCCAAGGTTAGTCACTGATGCTGCCTCATGTAGCACATGAATCTGTCCATTTTTCCTAACCTCAGTCAACGAAAACCTTCATCTCCTAATATCTGTGGTTCGGCCCACCAGCTAGTTGCTACGACACTGGAACCATACACTTTTTTTGAACATTATAATGCATCATGCCCACAAAATTCCTTCATCATAATTAAGTGGGATCACTGTGGCCCTTACAAGGACATACTTAGGCAGTAAGAACATACTATTGACTCACCAACCTCTGTAAAACTCAACGCAAATCAATTAAACTCAAATTTTATTATAGCATTGTTGCCTCATGGCAAGAGCTTCTCCTGTTCGATTCTCAGTTGGAGTGCCTTCTGTGTGGAGTCTGTATGTCCTCCCAGCAGTCGAGTGGCCTCTGAAAGACATGCATGAATGGGCGTGCCTTCGCTGAAGGTTGGGCGTCGGACTGGCAACTCAGCACCATAAAAATCTACTGCCAATCATTAGCGGACCGGAGATCTGCTGTGGTGACCCCTAACCGGGAAAAGACAAACATATTTACATGCCTGTATACTGTAAATGGTTTTAGCAGAAATAACTTTACAAAACATAGCTCTTAACCTCTTAGCATAAAAAATTTGAACAAAGCCAAAAATAATGGGAAGACAGAGCTCCAAAAACAGGGACAGATTTTAAATATTTCTCTTAAAAACTTACAAAGTTCCTAGAATAAAAGGTCTTGTGTTACCATGCATTTTCTGAAAGATATAAAGTCTGAAACTCAGGTGCTTATCATTATTTAGGGAATTCAGTCCTAACTGATTTACCACAAAAATCCAGAAAAACACACATTTTATGTGGAATAGACCAAAAATATTTTGAAAAAATTCTGGACTTTCTGCAAAAATCTGGACAGTTGAGCGGTATATTACAAAACAGTAATTCAAACATGTAAACCACACAGGTTTACATCTCCAAAATTACTGCCCACAGTGGTACGAAACATCATTCTCTAACCTACAGATAATGAAATGTCACAACATATCATATAAAAAGTAAATAACTTAACACAAACTTTATAAACTTTACATGAATTATATTGTTTTTCCCTTCCACTGCATTCTTTCTGTATGTAAACATTGCCCATTTCTTTTATGCCATAAAAAAACAGTTGAGATAACTGACTTAAACATCTGTCAATCCCACACAGTGAATAACTAAACAATGTAGCAGCATGAATGGCTCACTGTTCTCATACCCAGTTTATGCTTCTTCTCAATTACCAATAAAGTTGCAAGAGTATAGCTTAACCAACAAAAAATAACTTATATCTCACCATCTAAAAGGAGATTCCACACCAAGCAAACATTGCAGTATAATTTTAACTCATTCAAACCTATGGCACCTTTTTGTGTATTTCCAGTTAACACCCATAGCTCCTTAAGGCGTCCAGACATTTTCTGGGCTGGTTTCTTTAAGTAAGTGACCTATCAGCTAATAAAATGCAGCATTAGAAAGGGTAAGGAGTAATTAACAAAATTACACTATGACTGTTAATCTAGGATGTTCTGCAGTTGAGAAATTAATCAGTGTTTGCCTCACTGTTCTTGAGATGCTGCTAGTTGTTTGTTAGCAATCATGAAAAAATAAGCAATAGTGTCATATACACTTAATGCTTAAAAACTGAGCGACTTGCAAACTATTGCATGGCATGAAGTGAAACCTTAGATCATATTTTAAGAAAAGTGTCATTGATATTTGCACTATAAGTTGCACATAATGAAAGATATTCAATGTTATTTATATTGCTAATTACGCAAGCAAGCATATGTTTCACGTTTCTGTAAGTATCTCAATAAAAATTCACTTATAACTAACAAAATATGTGTTGGTTGTGTAGTTTCCAAAATACGACAATTTTTTGCAGAAGTTTAGCAAAAGAGGTCATTATTCCCCTCTACTCATCACTCATTAGACCCGTTATAGAGTACAACGCCCCTTTTGGTGTGTACCTCACAGGATATCTATAACAACTGGAAAGGCCACAGAAATACCTCACAAAGAGTATTACCGGCCTCAAACAGATGCCCTACGCAGACTGTCTCAAAAAACTCCAGCTTTACTCCATCGCATATCACCTACTCAGAGGTGACCTCTGCCTAACATACAAAGCTATGTCAAACCCAGAGCTGTTGGACATGTTCCACTTAAAGAAATCCCAATCCCTCCGAGCTACATGCTCTAGGGACCTAAACCTTGTCACCACAATAAACAGAACATGCTGGAGGGATAGATTCCTGTCCCAGAGACTTCCCATACTCTGGAATAAACTACATATCTATATCAAACAAAGCTCCTCATTAGCACTCTTCAAGAAAAATCTTGATGATTGGATGGGAAATAGGAAATACACCCCGGGGATAACCTCTGTGGCTCTGCTCGACAGTGGCACAGGAAAATAATTTTCTTGGGTGGCAAAAGCCAGGGCACCTTTTTGGCTGGGCTTGTATAGGCCCCAGGGCCGATAGCCTAGTACTTACCTATGAACCTATAAAAAAGATAATTCTGGATTTGTGTGCATTATAATATATTATAATGGGTCTACCTGAGAAGATCAAAGACCCAGATTATCGAATCCAACATGCTCAAGAAGACATGAACAAAACATCAAAAAAAAAAAAAAATGAAAAGTGAAAACATCAAACTTCAAAAAACTGAAAATGGCCGCCAACTTTTTAACATCATAACAAAAAGTTCCCATACATCACAGCCAACACCCAACAGTCATGGACCAGAAATTACATTCTCTTATATTTTTGTAGGGGGAGCTCCACCCCCACTTCACCTCCCACTCCCCCTGACAATTAAATATACCAACTCCGAGATTGCACTACATTAAAGACAAGGTTAAACACCCACAGCATGCCCACATCTCGCATGAGAGTTGCCCGGTGCAGTATGCACATACAGCATCACCATTCTTTCTTAAAGTGGAACTACTCACAAAACAAAAATAACTTATTTTTTGTTTTTTGAAGTTCAATATTTTCATTTTTCATTTTTACAAGGTTTTGTTCATGTCGTCTCGATCATGTTGGATTCGATTAACTTGGTCTTCGATCTTCTCATGTAGACCCATTATAATATTTATGGAAAGACTATGACTGCAGTGACTACTATCACTGCAAAGAATATTTCTTATTGATACCACTAATTGTACAGTTTTATAGCTTTTATTGTTCACAAAATATTTATGTTTGTTTATCTTTTGCTTTCAAGTTGATTTTTCAGTAAATGCTTTGGAATGCAACAATATATCTAGGCAGCTAGAGGTGTGACTTTCCACATTGCATAGATGTTAATAAGTTAACACTAAAGGAACAGGAACAGGTAATGACAACAGTCCCAGTTTGCTGCTTTACACACATTTAGATAGTCTTATTTCAAAATTAGAGATAACTCTAAAATGGGTTACTGCACACATCAGAACTTCAACTTGTAAGCCCTACAAAAGCCCCCCAGCCATAAAACAGGAATATTATAGCACTTCGAATGATATAGAAAACAAGCACATTGTTGACCACCTTCCAGCCTACAGCCCACCCCAAACTGATCGAGAAGGTCTGCATCACAGCTAGTGTTGACCCCCTGGGTGAAGAGCAGCATTCTCTAAACCTGTCAAGAATAAGATACAATAGCACATAACTAGAAATTTCAGTGATATACCCTCTCTTGTTGCAGGCTTGCCATCTACAAGCATTTCACACTTTCTTTGGGTCATGCAAAACGGTTGCTGTGGCTGAATTTATCAGCACAACACACAGATAACGGAAAATGTATGCAGTTCAAATACTTACATACAAAATAGTTTCATGAATAAAGATTAACTGATACTGACACACATAGTTACACGTAAATGTGGACAAGTGCAAATAACAGACAACAGTAATAAAATAGTTTATACAAATATATTGTGTAATCTAATTTAAAAAATGCCATTTTAACCTTCATTAGGCTGAATTATACAGATCTACAATATCTGTCCTTTAGGCACCACCTTCAAGAGGAATCCTAAGAAAAAAAAGGAACAGAAAGCTATAATTTACCTCTGCAAACACCATACTTGGAAGGATAAACTGTACAAATGTCACAGCTGTTGTGTCACTCCTTGACTTGCTCTGTTCCAAACCTGTTCCACCCACCCATCACTGTTGACCCACATATATAGTTAGGGACATGGGATCATCATTATGGCTGAATCTTAGTTTATCTGACTGCCCATGGATGCAACCACATAATGCTGAAGCAAGGCTTGTATGAAAATTGCTATTTGGAGGAGGTGACTTTATAAACATTAACATTCTGTTTGTGATGACAAACAAAATATGTGCTTATAAAGAATTTTACAGATTACAAAATCAAGTTTCATTTTATTTTTTGGACCTCTGTCTAGTCTTCTTCCACTGTCTTCTTGCCAATACAAGAGGGAATCTTCAACATCTTCTGCTACAGTTCCAGTGATTTCTTTCAGATTAGTCATTCCAGAAATCTTAACAACCCACCAGAATCAGTGGGTCTATATCACATAGTCGAAGTTTTATAACTTTCAATATGAAATGTACGAACCATTCTGTTTGAAGTTACAAAACTTTGACTATGAATAAAAAAAAAAAGAAGAAGGAAAAACAAAATAAACTGTTGTAAGCAGGGGGGCAAGCCCCCTGCACCCCCCACGTGGGGGGGCTGTACCCCCTCATCCCCCGCTACTTATATATACCAACTCCGAGATTGTACCTCATTCAACAGAATGGAAACTTCCCCTTATGGAGATTTCCATTGAAATGCTCGAACTTGTACAAGTTCAAACTTATGGTCTCTCCCACATAAGGTTTGAACTTGTACAAGTTTAACTATGCGATAGTAACCCAAATCAGTGGACCCTCCCCACATCACCAGCAGCCAATGTAGCTGGAGTAATATGATTATTTAAAATTCTTCCAAATACATGTCTGTGTTATGATAAGCAACATGAATTTCATTGATTGTCACAGAGACATATTTATCAGTATTCAATAATAACTCCAGTATTCTGGTTTCATAATTCTTTCAAAGGGATCACCTTACAATTGATATAGTAATTTCATTTCTTCCTGGTAAATATCTCTTTCACAAAGGTTCTCAAATAATTTTACCAAAGGACAATTTGGAGGAACAAATGTACTTTTTTTGTAAACTACTTCCTTACTGGTCACATGGACAAAAGCGCTTTACCTTTAATATATACATATATTTTTTTCATTTTGTTACCTGCCGGTCCTGTGCATCAATTAGAGTTTTGTGGTTATTAGTTTCTATTTTGCCTCTTTTCCACTATTTCTGGAGTTTTTAAGCATTATTTCTCTCTCATGCTGACTTTTCTGAGAGTATTTACAGTTCTTCAAATAGTGGAATCATTTATGAATAAATGCACAGAAATATGACTTCTGTAAAGATTTAAGAGTTTATTTTCTAAAGCACTTCAAATATTATAATCAAAACAGGTAAAGTAGTATTCAATTGCAGACTGTATTCTGCTGTCTCTTACAAATGTACGTGCATTCCAGATTTGAAATACATAAACGTGAACATTTTAATGAAGCATTTAAATCAGGTGCTGCAGGCTGTGCTTGCTCTTCAGGCTTAGTTCCGGCACCCCACCAGGGCTACAGCTGGCGATCCTGTTTTGCTGACAGGTACAAATCACCAGCCATCACTGTGAGTGCAGAAAAACTGACAGCAACTGGCTACTAATATATTAAGTAATTATCCAGTCAATGACTGCAGGCAGTACTTTTTGGAAAGAAGCCAGGCAGTCCGTCAACAAGCTACTGTGCTTATTTCAGTGACGGAATACAATATAAATCTGAGCCGACATTGTTAACCATGTACAGTTTTCTACATCTCATGCTGTCTGCAGATCATGGGTTGAAATATACATTTAACAGCTGCAAATTGCAAGTAAATGTCTGTTTTCATTCCACAGTGATACACAGAGAGTAAGTGACAGAGGCAGAGAGAGAGAGAGAGAGAGAGTCATATCAGTGTCAGAAGAAGGAGCTAGATATATAAAAGTGTCAGAGAGGCTGAGAGAGAGTGTGCACCATTTAAATGAATTATTTCCTTTGCTTTGAGTTGTATTTATAAAAAGTGATGACTCATTGTCACAGATAGTCTGTTTGCTATAACAGCAATTTCAGGAAGCTACATAAAACTAGGTTTGAAATATGGCCTTTAGCATACTATAGTTTGCAAGAATGCATTACAATTATTAACCTTCAAAACAAAAAAAGGAAAAAAAAATAGAAGGAAGTTATGCTAAAATTCAATATCGACAATATGTGTGCAATACAAACAAAAACAGACAGAAACCACTGGAAAATAAAGTCTACATTTAATTATTGTTGAGTGCTTTCATTTTATCAAATACAAAACATCTTCTGAACTGAATAATACAAGCATATTCATTGTTTAAAACCTTAGTTAACCAATCATATTTCTGTCCTTATTTAAAGCAACATCAAAATTAAGCTTTAGGAAAATACATGAAACAACATAAAACAGATGTACAAATTTAAACATAAAAACTTTCTTGGTAAAATTTACTGATGTTGTATAAGTAAGTTTTTTGGTACTTATGTATTATCACAACCAGATTTCTGCACTGACGTTAAGTCTGTATTTGTGAGTGGAAACAGGTTGCTTAACCTAAAAAGGGGTGTGTCAAGAATTAAGCATTAGTCTGTCACAGTGGGCATGAGCCAGGAGGAGGAGTACGGGTGAAAGTTTGTACTTGTGGATGACGCGCCTCATTGATCATGGAACTCCACATTGCCGAAATGCTTTTCAATAGCTGCATTTCTCACTGCAATGTCAGCTAAGGGAAAGTGACTCACGAAAAACACCCTGTAACCTTCTACAATTTAAATATCTCAAGGACAAGGATTGCTGCCTTTCCTACATTATGCGTCAAGATTTTCACTTAAGGTGCTAAGAAACTGCCGCATTTGGGAAGCAATGCCCACTTTACACACAATGAAAGAAACGGTCCAAGTCAATTCCTAAATAAACCTAACTATTAATAACACTTTGGAAAATATCTTATTGCCTGATCATGTGATTCTTCATGTCATTTGTTGCATGTAGCTTGTTTTTTCAGTGGGACCGGATCATATGTTTACACATTGTTAAACATAAAATGTTAACCAAACCCATCCTTCCTGTCTCTGTGTTTGCCTTCTCTGAAGGATTCCTTCCACTCAGTGAAAAGAATCCGTTCTTCAGAATGGTAGCAGGCATGACAATTCAAGCGTGCGTGTGTACTGCATGCCATGCAAAAACAGGAAGAGGGTTTTTGGAATTGTTTCTTTTCCCGAAGATAATGCAAAGTTATTCCACAGCAGTAAACACTGTGACTACCACCTTGTAGTGTTTCATGGCCTCCTTTCTTCTGAAGTATGCGAAATTCGCAGCCGCGAAAATCTGGTTGTGATAATACGTAAGTATTATATAAAATGTGATGTCATGTTACAACTGTGTGGCTCTTTTTTAACACAGGAAGGATTGAGGTGTTCTCATTAATGCCTGGTGGGACTGTAGCATTTAATTTAAGCTGCACAAATTTCACTATGTTTAAAAAGGACATTATTAACATATTTCATAGAAATTTCATTAATGTGTTCATATACTCTTTTTCTAAAAATATTTTCAGTTTTCTCAGTGTAAAAACTAGGACAGGTGGAATGTTTTACTATGTACACATCAGCTTTGCTTAAGCAGTTCCCATCTTGAAGTTTAAGTATAGTACCCTGGTCCTGTCCTAGCCTAATGTTACCATATTTCCTTATCCTTTTAACTTTATCATCTTTAAACCAGCACTACTGTTTTTCATTTTCCAAAATATATTTCATATTCTAGCTGTTTTATAAACAAAGAGGTCTGTCACTCAAAATAGGGGGAATAGTGGAGTTATTTCTTAAAATGCTCCAATTCATTACATCTATCTTTTTAACAGTTTCCAAACCAGTATTATGTTGGACCATTGGTGTTCTATCATAAGCATCTTTCAATATAGGATCATGTTGAATATTAGTCTAAAATTCACCATTACCTAAAAGAGGTTTGCATTGTGTTCCCCATTTTTTACAACACCCTGAACTACCCATTCAATGAATTTCTTCACATATCCCCTTCCAATAAACACGTCCTTTAGTTTCAGGATTTCTTGAATGAATGATATCCAAAACTCTTTGGATTACAGCCATGACTACACTTAGAAAAAACATATTAGCAGTTGCTGTTGTCATTCTATAAACCTGTCTGTGCAGATAGTTTTTATGACTCACACATGTGGCACATCTTAGAACTGTACATAAGGTTTGCTAGGCAAGACTTTCCACAAAGGTATCTAGTGGGGGATGCAGGTTATGCCCTGGAACCGTGACTCAGAACACCCATGAGAAACCTATACAATCACACCAGACAAGGATACAGTAATGTGCATGCTCAAACTAGGAATACTATTACCAAGGTGAGTCTAAACCTGCATAGAAAAAAACAATACAGATATATCAATGACTAATGTGTTATGCCAATTCTCATATATCCCTAAGGTGATAAATGACCCATGTGCACATTAATGTCAGTAATACATTATGACTGGATTTTGACCACTAATGTGCAGCAAGCATTTCAGTTGGCCAATGTATATAAACCAGCGAGTAGGTCAAGGTTAGCATCATTTGCTCAAGTATAGCAGTAAGCAAGACTGCATGAGTAATAACAGTAACATAAATACAGTGAGCATCAACAATTACTGAAGCAATCAAGCACAACTTATTATGAACTATGATTAAAAGCATTTATTCTGAAATACAGTTACATTATAGGTTCATAGGTTCATAGGAGATTACTAGGCTAATGGCTCTAGGGTCTTAACAAGCCTAGCCATGTAATACCCTTGTTCCCTAGTTGACCATGGTTTGATGGTCATTGTTATAAGAGTGAATCAGTGATTAGCACCAACAGCCCCTGTCCATGAGGGACATAGGTGCAACCCCCAGGGTGAATTTACTGTCTCCCATCCAATTGTTAAGGTTGCTCTTAAATAGGGTCATTGAGGATCTCTGCTTCATGTGAGGTGGGAGTTTATTCCAGAGGAGTGGCAATCTCTGGTAGACATATCTGTCTCTCCAACATGTTCTGTTTATGTCACAGGCTAGATTGAGATCCCTGGAGCAAGTGACTCTTGTCCAATTTGATTTGCGGACATGCAGCATTTCCATTAGGGCAGGGTTAGAGATCGCTCTGTAAGCCAGGCACAGGTCACTTCTCAACAGCCTGTAGGATACAAAGTACAAAGACAGGGCCTTCAGTCTTTCTGTGTAGGTCATGTTTTGGAGGTCCTCAATTTTCTTGGTTAGAAACCTCTGTGGTCTCTCCAGTTGTTACTAAATAAATGGAGTGTCATGATAAAGATGGCCGTTCATAAACAAGTCCAATACAAAATAAAATGGCTTAGCAGTGCCAAAGACTTTATTAAAAAGATACAAAGCTTTCGGATAACAATCCTTCCTCAGTGAGATTACAAGTGAAATACAGATAATTAAACTGCATTTAAATAATAAATTAATAGGATCACAAGACAAATATCAGCCAACCACAGTACAAGAACAATTAAAAACATTTCTTCTAAGAAATTAATTTAAAGCAAAGTTGTTTATGCTTCAAAACAGGTTTAATTGTAACAATTTTATTTATACCAGGTATATGATCTGCTCTTAATCTTATTATCCAATTATATTCTTTCAGTTCCAGATTGTTATTCATATCTCCTCCCCTTAAGGTTTTGTGTAATACATCAATAACTCTAAAAGTAAATTCATGCTGGTTGCCAAATTCAACTAGATGTGTCACAATAGCATTAGTTAAAACAGCTCTGCAAGTATCAGATCTATGCTCAACTATAATGGTCTCACAACCTTCTAGTTGAATTGCCCACATAGAAACTAGGGCAACACTTATATGTAGCTAAATAGACTATGTAAAAAGTGTTGCAAGTAACTGTACATGTAAAAAGAATATTCTTTTGACATCACTGGGTGGATAAAAACATTGCTGGTACAAATAACATTGCAACGTGTGCAATTTAAACAAGGATATGTGCCTGCTTTATTAAAAACTAATCACATTTTTCCACCTGCATATCTTTATAACACAGTCTATGATTTAAATTAATACAATTCTTATAAGCAAAGGACGTGCATTCAGTCAAAATATAAGATAGTTCAGTTAGAACCCTCAAAATATTGCACTTCCTAGAAACTATTTTCTTAACTTCTGAAGTACATCTACTATAGGTAACCAAATTAAAAGCGGTGGTACTAAACTCCAAACCAGAAATGAAAGTCAAAATGAGAAACGGAGAGCGAAATCCAAATATTGAGCCACAGTTTATTCAGACAACGTTCCAAGTAATAAATATACCACTCTATATGACACTTATAAACATAAACGCTATTGAACACACGCGTTTTCGTCTGTTTAAATCAGACTTCATCAGATGAACCATGAATTTAATTACACTCCTTTTATAACCTGACCAATGAAATCAATGAATGAAACTAACTTAAATAATTAACAGTGTTATAATCCATTTAATACTTGCTTATGTGAAATATACATCCCTGTCACATGAAAAGCGATCTTTCATTGAAAAATAAATAAATAAATAGATACTTTCCCATTAATTAATATAATTGTATTCCCCTACATTTATAAAGATTAAAAAATGTCTATGTAAATAAATAATTCTTTTAAAATTCTTTTACTATTCCAACTGCCCTCTAGTGGAAATTCATATTATTATCCTGTGACATCCTAGGTTAAAAACCTTTAAATAAAATGCCCTTTAGCATTATTTAAAACCACTAACTTGATGTTATAAAATTTATAGAAATACAATGTTAAAAATTACATAAAAAATGTGTGAAAATGTATGAAAATTGTTCAACATAAATCTATTTTGGGAATTACAAAATATTTTTATAGCTTAGCTGCCCTTAATTTCAATTAAAATGTTAATTGTTTAAATTATGTTCATTAATTGATTTCATTGGTCAGGTTATAAAAGGAGTGTAATTAAATTCATGGTTCATCTGATGAAGTCTGATTTAAACAGACGAAAATGCGTGTGTTCAATAGCATTTATGTTTTTATATAGAGTGGTATATTTATTACGTGGAACGTTGTCTGAATAAACTGTGGCTCAATATTTGGATTTCGCTCTCCGTTTCTCATTTTGACATCTACTATAGGTAGTTACATAACGTAAGCAGTTATTCTCTCTATAAAAGGTTAAATAGTAGTGTCAGTAAAAAAATAAGGTATTACCTTTTGCATTAATAATACTACCTTTTTGATACTGGAGCATGCCACTATCATAACCTCTTCCCTCAAATTCAGCTGTCATAACTGAGATTTGCTCAGTGCAAGTATCATCTCCAGTATTCAAACAATTTGCACGTAGATACTGACTTCTTACTATACCTTTAAAGGTATGCTTGCAGTGCATGTTCTTGCTATGCAAATACTTATTCTTATGTACAGGCTTCTTGGAAATACTAGTATGTATATCCAAACCAGTAAAGATCAAATTGACATCTAAGAAGTGGATTTCAGTAGCAGATGAAATCATCTCAAATTTTAAACAAATCACTAGTATGGGTCAAATAATCAAAACATTGAACTAAAACATCATCCTCTCCAGACCAGTCAAAAAAATGGTCTATATTATATATTCAAAGCTTCAAAATTTTGAACCTCATATGTTCAACAACATATGAGTGAAACTTGAAACCTCGAGTATATAATAAAAAAGTAAAAAAAAAAAAAAAACAAAAAAAAAACCTCACATTAACTCTCTGAGCAGGGTGGCTGCACCCCCACACCCCCTACTTAAATATACCAACTCCAAGACCACATTTCAGTGCAGAAAAGGGAAATTTTCCCATTCTGCGCGTACAGAGCCAT
Source organism: Protopterus annectens (assembly GCF_019279795.1). Lineage (NCBI taxonomy): Eukaryota > Metazoa > Chordata > Ceratodontiformes > Protopteridae > Protopterus > Protopterus annectens. The sequence continues at coordinate 1,069,904,516 of NC_056748.1, read as the reverse complement.
TCCCTTTTACCTTCGAACTTTTCAAAGTTCGATCATATGGTGTCAATCATATGGGAGTAGCAGATTCTAGAATACTTTCAAAATCCAACCCTTCCAAAAGCCATAGAAGAAGCCAAGGGTCTAGTAGAGTGTGCCTTGCCTCTGCATGAAATATTTATTTATTTGTTTAACATTTGTTTACCAGGATAGTCTGTCTTGGAACAAAGCCAGTTTTCAGCAGAGACGCAGGGAGAAACACTCCAGACACGTCTTTATAACAGGGAGGAAACCAGAGCACCCAGCAGAAAGCCACACAAATGCAGGGGAAGACATGCAGACTCCACACAAAAGACACCCCAGGTGAGAATCAAATTGGAGAACCTCTTGCTGTGAGGCAACAATGCTACCTCTGCACCACTGTGCCACCCTAAATAGATTAACAAAAGATAGTAGCCTTAGACTTGGACATTGGCATAATGATTAAGATATTTACATTACAGACACAAGGAGCAGGGTTTGATTCTCACATGGGGTAATTGGCTAGGCTTAATATAGCCCACAGGGGCAGTTAGCCTAGTATTAGTCTATGAACCTAGCCAACTATTTGTCTTGAAAGAAGATGATCCATGGGAAGATAAGCTGAAATGGCTGATAAATGAACCTTAATAAGAGAATAAGAAAGACCATAAGGTAGTAACACACACAAATACTGTAAAACCAGACAACATCTAGCCCTGAATGGGTGCTGATTATGTTGTTGGCACCAACTAGAAAACATTTTTTCTTTTGCCAATATACAATTTTCTAGTAGCAGGCTTTCTCATCTCCAATAGTATCTGCTGCATATCCCCAGAAACAGAGACTTAAAAGAAATGAAGACTATCATCTAGGCAATCAGTTTAAGATGACTGATGTTGGGGTGTATCAAACACCTCTGTTCTTGTGTTAATAGATCCATTCTGTGGGAAAGCTTGTGGTAATTGCCCCTGGCCATTTCCAAAAGAAGGGAGAACCATGGTTGCCTGGGCCAGAAGGGAGTCACCACAGTGACCTTGGGGGATTTCTTCTGAATCTTCAGAAGTACCCAGAATATTAGTGGATGGAGTGGAAAGGCATACATGAACATTCCTGTCCAAAGAAAATTAAAATAAGACATCTGTCTTCCAGGCTTTCTTGCATGGTGTCCTGGAGCAAAATTTTACCAGCTAATTGTTCAGAGAGGAGTCAAAGAGGTCTACATGAGGAAGTCCCCACAGATGGATCAAAGTTTCTATTTGTGAGGGTCTGCCCTGGTCCTGCTCAGCTCATCTGCCATATAATTTTGCTCTGATGGAATGTATGAGGCCTGTAGAGTGAGATTGTGATGTGAAGCTATATCCCAAACTGACAAGGATAGTCTGCAAAGGGGGCATGATCTGGTTCCCCCCTTGCTTGCTGATGTACCACATGACTGCAGTATTGTCTGTAACCACTTGAAGAGCTCATGGGAAACAAAGATGTTTAAGGGAGTTGAGTGTCTTGGTCAGGGCAAGCATCTCCTTGATATTTATGTGCTGGATCTGTCCTTGGTATCCCACATACCCCCTGCACTTTTATCCCTCCTGAAACTGCTCCTCAAGCAAAGTGTGAAGTGTCTGTGCTGACTGACTGCTTTGAAGCATGGATGGAGAAGGATATATCTGGGGTTAAGGATATCTGTTGTCTCCACCAAAACATTTCTCACCTGACAAATTGCAGCACTGGGATCAGAAAATATAAAGGGTGTCGATGCTGGTATCAAAGCTATTTCAGATATCACTGTAACTTTTTATGTTGAATCTTGCCAGGGGTATCATGAGAATCATAAATGCCATTAGAGCCAAAATTCTGAGGTATTCCCTCACAGTGACTAACGTCTGAGTGGAAAACATTAGAAATAGATCTAGATAAAGATCTAATTGTTCATGGAAGAAAAGCTCTTTGAGGTGTCTAGTTGACATCCCAGGAACACAATCTTGTGTAAGTGAGTCAAAAAAGACTTTTGAATGTTCTCTTGTAATCCCACTTTGTTCAAGAGATTTCTTACCCAAGAGGGAGACTCCTTGCATTTTAAAAAAGACTCTGCAAAAATAATCAAGTTATCTAAAACTGGAAAAATAAGGATACCCATGTAGCTTGCATTGAGCTATAATTGGAGCCAGACACACTGAGAACAATCTTGGTGCAGTGGATGGTTGAATACACAAGGCAGAGAACTGATAATGTGATCCAGACACACACAAAAAACTTAAGAAATGCCTGAAGTCTAGATGAATAAGGATGTAATGATAAGTATCTTTTAAGTCAAGTGTTTCCAGGCAACTTGAAAAATGAAGAAGTGATAACAGGTTGTGGTATTACATCATTCTGAATTTGGGCACTATTACAAACAGGTTAAGGAAAGAAAGACTCAGAACTGGTCTCCAAACACCTTTTTTTGGCACTAAGAGTATCCTTGAATAAACCCCTTCTCCAGCTGAGAAGGATAAGCTGGTTATACACATATTGGGAGAGCATGTGATAAAGAACAGAAGGAAACATCAGAATCTGATCTGCAAATTGAAGAATGACCCCTGTAAAGAAGGAATTTCCTCCCACTGCCATCTGTAACCCTGTTGATGATTTTCATAACCCATTTGTTTGAAAGAATCTGTTTCCATAAAGACAAAAATGGAGATTCAGACTTTCTAGAAGAGAATAGGGGCCAGGGGTGAGGGGGTTACAAGGTCTCTTGAGTAGTAATTCAGGCTTGTTAGCATCCTTGCTTTTGGGAGGCATGAGATTTCTTTTTGAAACCACCTTGCCACTTCTTAAATGTCTGTTTACCTGAATTCTGCTCATACTGTCTATTCTGATTTTTACCAAAGTTAGATGAAGAAATAAAATTCCTTGGACTACTTGGAAAAGAAGGGCTGAAAATTATTCGAGATTTCCCTAGATCAGCTTGCCCATTTCTTCACAAGTTTCGATCTTCTCTGCAGCAGAGGGGCCAGTCACTAAAACTTTACCCAAGGGAGGATTTAAATTCTCAGTTTTGAATTAATCTTGGATGTTCTGACAATGCTGTAAAGCAATCCTCCTTAAAACAATACTAGTGGCCATAGTACTGTAAGAAGTATCAACAGAATCATACACTCACTGAAACAATGAGTAGTTACTTGTGTAATAGTAGAAATTAAGTTACTTAAACCATTGCTTTTTCTTCATAAGAAGAAACTCTAGATAACACATTCCTTATAGGTTCATAGGTAGGTACTAGGCTATCGGTCCAAGGGCCTAGGTAAGCATAGCCAACAAGGTTCCCTGGCTTATGCCACCCAAGAAAGTTATTTTCCCTGAGTCCCTGTTGAGCAGAGCCATAGAAGTCTGATCCCCGGGGTGTATTTCCTATTTCCCATCTACTGATCAAGATTTTTCTTGAAGAGTGGTAATGAGGAACTTTGCTTGACATAGATGGGTAGCTTGTTCCAGAGTATGGGAAGTCTCTGGGAAAGGAATCTATCCCTCCAGCATGTCCTGTTTTTTGTGGTGACAAGGTTTAGGTCCCTAGAGCATGTAGCTTGGAGGGTTTGGGATTTCATTAGGTGTAGCATGTCCAACAGCTCTGGATTTGACATAGCTGTATATGTTAGGCAGAAATCACCTCAGAGTAGGCACTTTGCGATGGAGTAAAGCTGGAGTTTTTTGAGATGGTCAGTGTAGGACATCTGTTTGAGGCTGGTAATCTTCTTTGTGAGGTACTTCTGCGGCCTTTCCAGCTGCTGCAGATGTCTTGTGAGGTACATTCCAAAAGGGGCATTGTACTCTATAATGGGTCTAATGAGTGCCGAGTAGAGGGGAACAATGACCTATATTTTACTGGATGAGAACCCTTTTGTGATGAGGTGTGCCACGTAGAAGGATTTCCTGACCACTTTGGCGATGTGATTATCAAAGGAGAGACTACTGTCCCCTGTGTCCCAAGGTCTCTTATCACACTTTAGGTGTTAAGTAGACTACCACCTATGTGGTACTCATGGGTACAGAGTTTTTACCAAAGGGGATGACAATGCACTTTTTGGCATTGAACTTGAGGCCATGGCTTTGACAGCAGGGATCTGTCTCAGTCTCAGTGAGGCCCTTTTGTAGGATGTCCACATTGTTAGGAGTTTCGATTATGGCTCCTAGTTTGCAGTCATCTGCGAACTTCGTTAGCCAAAGACCTTCTGTGTTAGCCTGTCCTTCAGAAAAGTAGATACCAAACAGGAGAGGACCCAGGACTAAACCCTGTGGTACTCCACTTGTCGGATTTGGAGTATGCTACTTTCACAGTGTGGGTTCTGTCAGTGAGCCAGTTGGCAACCCATCTTGTGATATAGGTATTTGTACCTAGTTTAGTGAGTTTATCTATAATTCCAGAGTGGGGGATAGTGTCAAAAGCCTTGGTGAGATCTAGATAGGCTGTGTGAACCACCTTACCCTCACCTACAGCTTTGGTGACTGCTTCAAAGAAATCTATCAGGTTTAAGAGACATGATCTGCTTTTTACAAACTTGAACTGGTGGGGTCCAGAGTCTGGAGATTACCAATGTCTTTGTTTATATGTTCCATAATGATACGTTCCATAGCCTTGCAGACCAGGCTCATTAGGCTAATGGGGCAGTAGTTCCCGGTGTCTGTGGTGGCTCCCACTTTGTGGAGTGGAATAACTCTCACTGTGCACCATTCAGTGGGCACAAAACCTGATGTGAGGCTATAACTGAACGGTGCTTAGGTGGGGTACCAGTTCATTCTGTAGTTCATGTAGAACGCAGCCTGGGATGTAGACAGGTCCCAATGATGTTGTGTTCTTGGCTTTGGAGAGTGTGGTTTTTACCTGTGCATCTGTGATTACAGGAACTTTGCATTCTTCTGGTATACAGATGGGCCCTTTAGAGGGTGAGAGGGGGTAAAGTTAGCACTGAACCTATCTGCCAGGATGTTGGCAATATCAGTTGGTTCTGTATATTTAGTGCCATTGTGCTGTAACTCAGAGTAGATCTGAGTGTTGCCATTGAGATTCTTGACATAGCTATAGAATGCATTGTGGTATCTGTCTCAGTAATGGCCCTTCTGTAGGATGTCCACATCATTTGGGGACTCAACTTTGGCTCCTAGTTTGCAGTCATCTGTGAACTTTGTTAGCCAAAGGCCTTCTTTGTTAACCTGTAATTCAGAGAAGTAGATACCAAACAGGAGAGGTCCCAGGACTGAACCCTGTGGTACTCCACTTGTCACTGGTTTGAAGTCAGAATTGGAGTCTGCAACTTTTACAGTTTGGGTTCTGTCAGTGAGTCAGTTGGCAACCCATCTTGTGACATAGGGATTTATACCTAGTTTAGTGAGTTTAGCTACAATTCCAGAATGGGGGATAGTGTTGAAAGCCTTGGCATGGTCAAGATAGGATGTGTGAACTACCTTACCCTTGTTTATGGCTTTGTTGACTGCCTCAAGGAAGTCGATCTGGTTCAGGAGGCATGATATGCCTTTCATAAACCCGAACTGGGTGGGGTACAGAGTTTGGAGGTTACCAATGTCTTTGTTTATGAGTTCCATGATGATACTTCCATGGCCTTACAGACCAGGCTTGTCAGGCTAATAGCATGATAGTTCCCGGGATTAGTGGTGGCTCCCCCTTTGTGGAGTGGGATAACTGTTGCTGTGCACCATTCAGTGGGCACAAAGCCTGATGTGAGCTTATGATTGAACATGGTGCTTAGGTGGGGAGGCAGTTTGTTCTGAAGTTCATGTAAAACGCAGCCTGGGATGTTGTCCGGTCCTATGGATGCTGTGTTTCTGGCTTTAGAGAATCCAGCTTTTACCTGTGTAGTTGTGATTACAGGGACTCTGCATTCTTCCTGTATAGATATGGGCCCTTTAGGGGGTGAGAGGGGGGTAAAGTTAGCACTGAACCTATCTGCCAGTATGTTGGCAATATCAGTTGGTTCTGTAATTTTCATGCCATTGTGCTGTAACTCTTGTTTTTGCAGCTAGCTTTGGGATGTTATAAGGGATCTCAGCTTCTTACTGAGGCTGACCAGAGAGCTCCTCCACTCATGGGATTTTACTCTCTTTTGCAACAGTTTCTTCCTTCTGTTGCAGAGTTTGTTTATGGCAGGGGACCACCAGGTTGGCTTCCTTTTTTTTGGAGGATAGCGTCTTGGTTCTGTTTGGGATAGCATGATCCATGGACTCATGTAAGTGCTTAGAGAGTGCATTTGTGTAGAATTCAGCAGTCATAATTGTATTGTCCATCTGCATGGGTGTCATGAAGTTCGCCACTTCTGTCTTAAGAAGCATGAAGTTAGCTTCGGAGAAATTTTTTACAGTGGTTTCCTTAATGGGGGATGGGGGCAGGATGTGGATATCTAGGGTGATTAGCTTATGGTCGGATCTAACCAATGAGGAGTTGACTTCAGGTGTGGAGCACCGGTCACTCATGTTGGTAATGACTGGGTCTAGGATATTTTCACCTCTAGTGGGGGTGTGGATAAGTTGATCCAGGGCATTGGAATTTATGAATTCCAGGAAGCATTGAGCGAAGGAGTTGGTACATGAGTATTTTTCCAGTTAATAGTGGGGTAGTTGAAATCGCCCATTATTAGGGTGTTTGGTTGAACCCTAATATTTTCCAGTATATCAAGAAAAGAGGAGTGGGAATCCTGGGGCATGGTGGGGGATCTGTAGCAAGCTCCAGTTTGGATTGCAGTTTTGCCCAGAGTTAGTTGCACTTGGATAACCTCAGATGCATTATGCTGAGCAACTAGCCTGGAGGTGTGGATATCCTTAATGAATATGGACACACCTCCACCTTTGGTGTTCCAGTCCAGGTTAGATGGCCAAAAAGTGTGGTATGAGTTATACCCTGGTAATGCAGGGGTGCTCTCTGGAGCCTTGAACCAGGTCTCAGTCACTGCACAGATATCGATGTTCTCCATTTTAAGGAGTGCCTCGAGGGAGTGCATTTTGAGATTTAGACTTCTAACATTGAGTAGCATTACCCTCAGTTTTTGCTTGCCTGTTCCTGTTACAGTGGTGAATTTGTCATTTGAATCTTGCTTAAAAAAGGCACTATAGGGGCGGCAAGAGCCTTAACCATTCTCCAGAATCCCAGGGGTGACAGTGCAGGCCATTTTTGGCAAAGCATCGTGGTCTGTCGACCATGTCATCCCAGGCAGACAGATACTGGATCCCCTTAGAATGACACCAGAAGCTTAGCCAATTGTTGAAGTCAATCATTTTGTCCTTGTACTGCAGTATCATGTTACACTTCAACATATCTTAGTGGCTCCTCCTTCCTGCACCACCTTAGTAATGGGTGCTAACCGTAACCCGAAAACACTACACCTTCTCCCAACCTTAAACCTAACCCTACACCTTAATGTCATTAAAACCTTCCTGTAACATTGTCACTATACAAGATAGACTCAGATACACAAACATTTACAAATGCAAAACACTACATCTATCCCCTAACCTAACCCTTACCCTAAAATACACAAACTCACACACAAACATGCAATACCCATTCTTCACTCATCCCTGACAGTAACCCTAACTTACAAACACGCGCACACGCACACACGCACACACACACACACACACACACACACACACACACACACACACACACACACATGCTCTCATCGCCCCAGCCCCTCTTACCTGTATCGATATTCCATACCATCAACATATCCACCATTTGGCCATCCATACCATCAAATTTAAATTCCATATATATATATATATATATATATATATATATATAGATATACATACACATACACACACTAAAAAAAACAAGAATAATGCCTTATGTAGGCATACTAAGAATTGGTCTAACTGGAAATAAAATATTTTTTGTGTTGATAATTAACTGTTGTGTTATAGGGGTGGTAATTTTAAAATTAAGCTGGAAACTAATGAGATACTATGCCAGGTTAAATTACAAGCAGACATTTCCTGGTCTCGAAGTATTTTTTTAAGAGATAGAAGATTTGCTAGGAATAAATATATATATTTTTAAATATTTTATACTGCTATATGTAATATATACATAGTTTTTGTGTGTATTTTCAAATTATTAAGCTATTGCTTTGTGTTTACTTCCATATTAAGTCATGTGACTGGTCATTTCTTGTATATACTTTAAAATTAGTTGATTGCAGGAAGTTTTTATTCTAATGAAGTCCTTTCTAAAAGTAGGATGGAAGTGCTAAATAAAACTTTATTTCTCCAGATGCTGCCATTAGTGGTGTTTTTTTTTTCAGTTTTTAGTCTTGCACAGTTTTCTGGATTACTGTTTTATGCTTTTATGAGTGGATTT
>NC_056748.1:1069865499-1069895675 GCF_019279795.1 Protopterus annectens | reverse complement strand
GTCCGAGTAAGAGCAGTGTTATTTGCAGAAATGTACTCAGTTGACAACTGAGTACTGTTCTGCAAATAACAAAACGGAGCCGTTACAGCTCCAAATAAAGGTTGCATCCAGTGCAGGAAGCATGCCAATGGCCAAATATACGGCCATTGGCAATGTTTCCCGATGCAATATGAAATAAAAATAATTTTTGTTTTTTCTCCGATTTCCGATGTTTAAGCATAGCGCAGTGCCGCGCAAACAGGCTGTGCTCTAAAAACCAGAAAACTAAAAATTAAAACTCACAAATGTGGATCTTATTTAAATTGTTAATGTACAATTCAAGGGAATGGCAGGCTGAAGACAACATGGCCACCGAGTAGAGGTTGCTAAGGGGGGAAGCTCAGTCTAAGAGATGTAACCAAGCATTAGTAGGCAATCCTATGCAAAGGAGGGTTAGGATAGTGAATTGCAAGTTTACATAGCAAATGAGCACAGTCAGTGGAGTGTAGGAGTAGGATAAGCGGAGTAACAGAGTAGAAGATAGGTGACATCATGAGTGGGGTATGTATGAAAGAAGTGAAGCTCATTGGAGCAGAGTGGCATGTGTCAGCTGTCATTTACACATCAGGGAAAGAGGTGTGTCAACAGGTAGGCTAGGTAAAGGCAAGAAATGGAAGGTGTATGCCGTGGATAACACCAAAGTTTCTTGCTGAGCGGGTATGCGCGCATGTGCGCAGCTCTAAACCCGAGTAAGACAGAGTGCGTGCGTGTAAGCGTGAGTGCACGCGTTTAAGCCGGAGTAAGCATGTATAAGGCTGTGTAAATAGTTGTAAGCGTGTTTGCGCTGGTGTGCACGTGTTTTAACCCGAATAAGCAAGTTTTAGTCCGAGTAAGCATGTGTGCGCGCGTGTGAGGTGCTGTGAGCATGTTTGCACTTGTGTTGGCGGCGCTGCACCCAGAGGAAACAGAAAGGAAAAAGGAAGCACAACAAATAGTAGGAAGCTACCAGGGAGTACTAGCTGAGCTAGCAGGTGAAAACAATCAGAATCAGGCAATTACACAGGCAGTACATTAGCCCAGCCCAGCCTAGCACTTAAAACTCTGCAAACAAAAGTCCATTATGTTTCTCACAACAGACACTGCAGTAAGCTAATAGAAGTAAAAACTGAAAAAGCTTTACTGAGACAAAGAAATGTTAGGGGCTGCCGTTGCTGTTATAAGGCGACATATGCAACATGCTGAGGATGGTGACAATGGAAATGCTGCTGGACAACCCACAGTGAGGAGACGGAGAAGAGTGTACAGGCCCAGGGTAACCTACCAGGGGCTACATGAGCTAGAGATAGTGGAGCGCTATAGAGTGGACAGAGACCTCCTGCAGCAAATTGTTGAGCTGTGCAGGCCACGCCTCACACACAGAACCAACAGAGGGGAATCCATCCCAGTGGAAACCAAGGTATGTGTTGGCCTAAGAATATTAGCAACAGGTACCTTCCAGAGACCAACTGGTGATATGATGAGGTGATCACAGGCATCAGCATCCAGGGTACTGCACCAGTTCCTGGATGCCATGTCAGCACATGTCAGTGATCTTGTATATTTCCCCAATTTCCATGAGGTATTGGCCAGCAATATGCTTCTCTTCCAGCAAATAGCGGAATACCCTTAGGTAGTGGGTGCAATAGACTGCACGCACATATGCATCAAAGCACCAGCTGACGAGCGGGGTAGGGTCTACTTCAACTGCAAGGGCTTCCCCTCCATCAACTTCCAGGTCGTGTGTGATGTCCAGGGCATAATACTGAATGTGTGTGCTGGCTGCCCTGGAAGCTACCATGATTCCCATATCTGGCATCTGATGCAGCTGTACCAGACATTTGCCAATGAGGACATCCCACATGGTCACCTAGTGGAGGATGCTGGCTATGCACTGGAGCCGTGGCTGATGACACCCATCAGAAACACACACACACCTGAACAGGAACGCCATAATGAGGCACATGCACAAACACATAATGTAATCGAGCGTGTGTTTGGGCTGCTCAAGTCATGGTTCCGGTGCCTGGACACATCTGGTGGAGCCTTGCAGTACTCACCAACTACATGTACCCAAATTGTCATGGTATGTGCTATGCTACATAATATGATCTTGCGAAAACAGCTGCAGCAGGACCAGCATAGGCCTGGGCCAAATAGCCCCCCATCATTGCCAAGGCCATCACAGGCAAAGCGTGACTCAGAGGAGGAACAACCTGAGCCTGCCCCAGTATTCAGAAGGAGGCGTGCCCAGTATGATTTGGCCTTGGCAAAGAGGCAACGCATAGCACATACACTGACTCAGTAGGAACTCTGGAAATGATACCTCTCTCTGACTTGCACATATAGTAAAAGGGATGCCTAAGTTGACACTACCTGCTTTCAAACATGTACAGGGAGTGTAGTATGTGCATCCGACATAGGCAGCCCTGCAGCACCACCTGAGGCATGATTGCCATGTGTTAAGCAATATAAAGCAGTGCTAAACAGCATTTACCACCATGTAGTATATGCAAACAAAATCGCACACACCAACTAGCACAACTGTGGTTAATGTTGAGTAATATTGGGCAACGTCCAGCAATGTTGGTGAATATTGAGCAATGTCGGACAAGCCTGGTCTAAGTAGGGCATAGCTGAACAAAAGCCAACATGCTCATATTTGCTTAACTGGCCCTTAAGCAGTCTGGTCTGCTCAGTATGAGAATATAAAGCAGTAATGGGCCTCGAACCCAGGATACTGTACACTATAGTTAAAGTACTGAACCACTAAACCATGACAGTATTGCAGTGGGCAGCCGGTATGAAGGAATGTTGATAAGTCTATGCAAAGTATCTCATGGAAACCCTGCAGGCACAGCATAATCCCTGTCGAGTTATGACACAAAGGTGAGTCCTGCAGTAAGAACAGAACCTGACTTCCAACACACACAGTATAAATGTTAATATTGGTCATGTTCACACACATCAACAAATGTAGTGGACCTCAGATAGCAACATACTGAAAGGTCACACTGGGCATGCTCACACACTTGAATAAATGAGACAAATGTTAGGAAACAAAACATGGAAAGCCTGAACTGGGCATGCTCACACAATTAGGCCATGTCTGAGTACAGCAGTGGGCCACACATATCTGGCAGTTGCATGTGTTAACCCAAGAATCTCTCACTAACCAGCAATCCACCCTGTGTACACAGTTATATGACAGCAGACACAAATATAATATAGTGGAACCCTGTCATAATCAAATATGTTCTGCAGATACCTAAGTTGTTCATAGAAACTGGTAAAGCAAAGACTATAAAGACCTGCAAACAGTATCAGCAATAAACATTGTGCATCCTGAACATTAGCATAAGTTCAGAGGTCAATACTAGGCTATCTGCCCTAGGGCATGTACAAGCCTAGCCAGAGTGTGTTTGGCATTAGCAACCCTGTCAGATTACTACACTGTGCGTGTGAATAGTAGGTCACACAAAATAGCCCATGTACGTTTAGGCTAATGTGCCTCTGTCTAGCAGGGACACAGAAGATATCCCAGGGGTAAACATACGATTACCCATACAGTCATCAAAATGTCTCCTGTAGTGGTCAGTGGGTGGCTCTGCCTATGTGAAATTGGGATTACAATCCGGAGTGAGTGGAGCCTCTGGGATAAGAATATGTCCCTCCAGCATGTCCTATTAACATCTGTGCTGAGGTATATGTCCCTGGAGTGTGTAGCTCCTAGGGAGTCTGATATCCTGAGGTGGAGCATGTCCAGTAATTCTGGGTTGGGTATATCTGTAAACAACAGGCACACATTATATCCGAGTAGGTGGTAAGCGACTGAGTAGAGCTGGAGTTACTGCATCCGAACTGTGCATGGCATCCGTGTGAGTCCCTAGATCTGCTTGGTGAGGAACTTCTGTGGCCAGTACAGTTGCTGCAGGTGTCGGGTAAGGTACACCCCAAATGTGGCATTGTAACCAAGCATGGTTGTGATGAGTATAGGGGCACAATGACCTCACTCGATCTAGATGTGAAACCATATGGGATAAGGTGGCCTATATAGAAGGTCTGTCCAACCACTTTGGCAATGTGATTGTCAAAGGCGACAATACGAACAAGTCATGTCCCCAAACCCCTAACAACTACTACAGTATGTAATGGAATACTACCTATGTGGTAATGTGTGGGCATGTTGTTATTCCCAAAGGGGATGACTATGCAACTAATGGCATTTAGCTGTAGGCCATGGCTCAGGCACCAGTTATCCATCTCTGTGAGACCCTGTTTGAGTACGCATGTGGCAGCTAGAGAGTTGATTATGGCACCCAGTTTGCAGTCAAGTGCGAACATGGTCAGCCATATTCCCCTTGTGGTAGCCTGTATGTCAGACAAATATATACTGAACAAGAGAGGTCCCTGGACCGAGCCGTGTGGGATGCCACATGTAACTGGTGTATAGTCAGACATGGCACCTGCAATTTTGACCATGTGGGTGCTATCCCTGATCCTGGTAGCAATCCATCATGTGAGATATGTGTCCATATCGACGCTGGTGAGTCTATGCATAATGGCCCAGTGGGTTATTGTGTTGAAGGGTTTTGCAAGGTTCAGGTAGGCTGTGTGGACAACCGTCCCTATTTCGATGGACCTGTTAACCGTTTAAAAAATACAAACAGGTTCAAGAGGCAAGATCTGCCCACAACAATGCTGAAATGTGTAGGACACAGTGTCTGTAGGTTCCCGATGTCTACGTGTATGAATCCCATGACAATATGCTCCATAGCTTTGCAGAACAGGCTAGTTAGGCTTATAGGGCAATATTGTCTGTGGTCCATTGTGGCACCAACTCTATGGAGTGGGACCACTGTCACTGTATGCCATTCCTTGGGTACATATCCTGTAGTAACTCTGATATTGAACAGTGATGTAATGTAAGGGTTACGTCTGTCATGAAGCTCATGTAAGATGCAGGCCGGGACACCATCTGGTCCCATTGATGCTGTAATGTACGCTTTGGGGAGGGCAGCACTCACCTGTTACTGTGTGATGTCAGGGAGGTTACACTCTGTTGGGATGGATAGTTGCTCCTTAGGGGGGATGGGGGGATACATCTGCACTGAATCTGTTTGCCAGGATGTTGGCAATGCCAGTGGGTTCAAGGTAAGTTTAGTCAGTATGTAGTAACTCACAGCATCAGTGAGTGTCCACCCAGGTTCCTGACATAACTGAAGAAGGCCGTGTGATAGTCCTATGTGTCTGGTACAATTGTCCGGCAGACGCGGCCCTTAGAAAAGTTCATGAGTGATCGTAGCTCTCGGCTAGTACAGATCACAGATGCCTTCCCCATCTGGAATTGTGCTCTATCATGTAGTAGCTTCCTCCTGACATTGTACAGCTTATTAATGGCTGGGGTCTACCAGGCAGGTCCCATGCCATTGGAGGAGTGAGTCCTGTTGTTATTTGGGATAGCACAATACATGCAGTCCACTAGGTGTCCATATAATGTGTATGTAAAGGATTCAGCAGTCTGAGCCATATTTGCCACTGTCGCAGGGTCTCTGAAGGATACCACCTTGCTTTGGTGAAGTGAGACGTTGGCTCATGAGAAGTTCACCAAGATTACCCAGGATGGGTGTGTGGAGGGTATATGTATGTACAGTGAGATACATGTATGTTCTGACCTTACCAATAAGGGGTATATTGCTGGTGTGGAACATAGAGTCCCCATGTTGGTGATGATCAGGTCCAATATGTATTCCCCCTTGTGGCTGTCCTGACTGGTTGTGCCATAGCATATGAGTCTACAAATTGTAGCGACTGCTGGGCAAGGGTGTTGGGGCTTGAGTAGTATCCCCAGGCAATAATTGTGTATTTGAAGTCTCCCAATATAATGGTGTTTGTGGAGACCTTCATATTCTCCATAGTTCCCATGAAAGCCGAGCGTGGTTCCTGAGTTTGGGAGGGTGGTCTGTAGCAGGCAACAAACTGAAAGGCAGTTTTGCACAATGGTAGTTGTATATGTATGGTCTGTGATGCTTTGTGCAGTGCTACTAACCCGGAGGTGTGTGTATCTGTGATGTATATGGATACTCCCCCTAGTTGTGTTGTCTGTTCCAAGTCTTGTGGTCAGAAAGCATGGTATGAAACATAACCTGGTAGTGCTGTTATGCATAAGTGAGCCTGAACCAGGCATCTGTTAGTGCACAGATATCGCTATCCTCCATACTGAGGAGAGTCCTGAGTGGCTGCAATATGAAGGAAACACATCTGGTGTTGAGCAGCATTACCCTTAGTTTCATTTAACCTGTAATGTCTGTGGAGGTGGGTTTGTCTTTTGAGCCCTGCTTAAGAAAGGCACTATGGTGGTAGCAAGAGTCTTAGCCAGCATTCGAAAGTCCAAGGGTGACAGGTGCAAGCTGTCCATAGTGAAGCTACGTGGCATGTCAAGCATGTCACCACAGGCTGACAGACACTGTATCCCCTATGAATGACACCAATTTGTTAGCCAACTGTTAAACATGATATGTTTGTCTGTATACTGTGATATCATAATTGGTGGGTGTAAGATGCTAGACAAGGTCAGGGTCATACTGGCCTGGGCTACATGATCAGAGTGTTCCTCCATGTATCATGTCATGTGGTCCAAGGAGTAATGTCTGAGGTTTTAATCACCAGCATGGACAATGATGGTGCCAGTCCTGTACTTGCTTTGGAGTGACCTGACTGCATGTGTTATGTGGCAGATCCTGGCACCCGACAGACAGCCCAAAGTGAGTATTCCCTTGTTTGGGCTGGTGAGTGGTACGTCAGTGTGTCTGACAATAAGTGTCGCCTATTACAAGTGTATTAGGTGTGTTGTTTAGCCCGAAGGGCAGTGACTGTGTGGCACACTGACATTGTGAACTATGTGATATGTGGGTATTGTAGTGGGGTAGCAGTTGTGTGTGTGTCTGCTTTGGAGGTCTCTGCTGCTTAGGCAGAGTTCATTTACAGCATCTGAGTATGTCTATGTGTGATAATGTGGTTTGAGTGCTGTCGCTAGAGGATATGTGAGACTGATATGTGGTGTGTGTGGTTACCTTCACCACCTGATAGACTGTGCCAGTCATGGGTCAAGAGAGGTCTGCACCCTGTATGTCTATATAGGTGCATCTCACACATATATCTGAGTTTGTTGGGAGGAGGAGAGGGCTGTCTGTGTTCATGAGGCAGATGCAACATTGTGTCAACATCACAATATTCACCAGCTGGACTGGGGAGTACACACGGAACCGATTCCTGGACATGCCAGGATATTATGATGACATACTCTGTAGCCTGATCACAAAGGATCAGTAGGGTGTTAAGTGTGTAAAAGAGTATAACAGGGATTAGTGCTCAGGTTCGTTGGTGTTTTGTAAAGAGTAGCTGCGAAGGAGTCCAGACTGAATCATGACACCTCCTTCAGCTATGTCATAAATAGCAATGTACACCGATATATGTCCTTAGTCAGGGCCAACTGTACCTGACTGACAATGCCGACATCCTAACAGACAGGCCCATATATACATACCCACCTCCCACTAACGATAGTCCATATCATCATACCAGGATATATCACATGTAGAATGGATGAGCAGCTACCCCCAATGCCAAAACCATGGCAGCAACTGGAATACATTGATTCCCAATATATGTCATGCATAAACTACAGAACAAACAGATCCTGCACCTGAACAGTCAGCTGAGCCTCACCCCCTACACAGGATGTGGAACCGTTGAATGTGTTACAGCAACATATGGCACTCCCCACAAGTGTTGGTGCACAACACACCATGGGAAGTACAGTCCAGTATGCCTATGAAGTCTGATCTGCAAGGTCATTGAGTCCATCATGGTTGAAGTCATAAACAGAGCTTTTGGAAACTGACATATACATAACCCTACCAACTGTGGTATGTTCATATGTGGATCATGGTTCCCAAACATGCTAGTCTGTTTGCAAGGCAGCCACCCAGGACATACATCACTGAACACAGCTACACATGTCTCACATAGACTTTGAATAGCCTTTTATCAACATCCCAGACACATGTAGTATCCACAAAACCAACAAGCTGTGCATAAATATGTGTTGACATATGAAGGAATGTCAATGTGTCCACAGATAGATCACACAAGGTAAGGATTATGGGGTCCTGTTCAAGCTGTTGACACCTGCTGACCCACATGGACCATTCCTGGAATGACATAAAACAAAGTGTACACACATCACCATGTCCTGTCTGATGATGTCACCATCCTATAAATACAGCAGGAGAAGGGAAAACCAGCCAGTAAAGCAAATAGAGCACCGTGTTAATGTGTGTCTCTCTCTAGTATCATAACATAGTTAGGTGGGGATTTTGAATCCTGCAAACACTGACTGTGTGTGTGTGTGGGGGGGGGGGGGTGTGTGTACGTGTGCAGTTTCCTTTGAGAGGAGTGCCCTTTTTGGAGACTGGGAAAACTCACTAAAAGAGGTACATTCCTCTTTGGAAAGTCTAATGATGTCACCATCCTACAAATACAGCAGGAGAAGGGAAACCAGCCAGTAAAGCAAATAGCGCACTGTGTTAATGCATCTCTCTCTAGTATCATAACATAGTTAGGTAGGGGTTTGAAGCTTGCAAACACTGTGTGTGTGTGTATTTGTGCAGTTTCCTTTGAGAAGAGTGCCATTTTTGGAGACTGGGAAAACTCACTAAAGGAGGTACATTCTTCTTTGGAAAGTCTGATGATGTCACCATCCTACAAATACAGACGGAGAAGGAAAACCCACCAGTAAAGCAAATAACATGCTGTGTTAATGCGTCTCTCACTAGTATCAGAACACAGTTAGGTAGGGGTTTGAATCCTGCAAACACTGATAGTGTGTTGGTCAATGTGGTGTGGGTTTTGGTTTTACTATGGTAGGACATATTATGATTAAAACAGTAAGTGCATTGCACACATCAGGTATCTGCATGGCAAATATATATGTGTACATGTCCCCTCAATCAGTACATAGGTGTGACGCCTGCATACTACATGAATACATCTGTTTCCATTGACAGGTTGTGCCGCTGCTTCTCAGATCATAGATCACATATGTATGTATGTGACAAGGCCGTCCACTGTTGTGATCTGTGGCCAAGGTCATCTGTGCCACACACACCCATGACAGTTACTAAAGAGTAGTGTGAGTGAGGGTATATGCCTGGGGTATATATCAGACATGTTCATACACGACTGGCAATAATGGACAGTCTGTATAGGTGTACAACTGCCTTGTGGATATGCATTCAGGCCTCTAATGTCTTATGTGATACACCGTGGGACTCCACAATACCTATGGATATGTGGATACCAAGGGACACATGACATAACACGAGGCTGTATGTACACATTGGTACCCAACATACATGTTGAGGTCTACCATTGATGTAGTACTGACGGCATAGTATGTATAGTAAATGTGGATGACTATGCCATAGCTGGCTTACTGCTATACAGCATGTATCAGACAACAGGTATCTGTCTGTATGATACCCTTGTGTAGGATATGCGTCCCATCCAGGGAATGCATTGTAGGCCAATGCATGCATTTCCAGATGTGGATGGACACATCCCTAGTGTATTTGCATGTACCCAAGGGGACTATATGCCAAACAGGTGTGGTCCCAGGAATGGGTGGCGGTCAATATCACTGGTTAGTGTTAGAGTATAGTACCAGAAGGATCCAACTGTTACTGAGTTCCCTATAACTGTGTGTCATTTGTCAGGACATCATCCAATGATTGCTTATAGACATGCTGTTGAGGTTGTGTATACTACCAGACCGCAAATCATTGACAGATATTAACAGTATCACCCACAGCATAGTGTCAACCCATGTCATACACACATGTGGACCCATGTTAGTACATAACTGTAGTAGAATGCATACTGGCCATTGAAAGTTACTATTAGATGTTAACAATGTGTACAATAGGGTATGCCACACGTCCCATGTGTCCACCATGCACGTACATGCAGACAGTGCGCACCCACCATGTTCACAAATGTACACTTGCTAATCTGTACTGCACACATCACAAACGTACTGTCCACTCACTAACACATGCTGGCAACACATTACACTTCAGCCAAGTGGCACACGGGTGGACAATACATACTCAGACCTAACAATGGTGTAAACAATGCTACATTGACAATCAGAGCTTTGATGCATAATGCCTGCTCAGACATACCTACAAAGATGTCATTACACTTTCCTGTTGACAACTTGCTAATATTGCTACACTGCTATAATGTCACCCTGTGCATCAGCACAATGTTAGCCTGTTCCTGCATCAGTGTTACAGATGACAGGAGGCGACACAGGTATCATCATATGCACAGGGTGTGTTGTTGTTTGCCAGAGCCTGACATTGACCCATCCAATCGACATGTCTGTGTGAGTGTGTGTGTGTGTGTGTGTGTGTGTGTGTGTGTGTGTGTGTGTGTGTGTGTGTGTGTGTGTGTGTGTGTGTGAGAGACAACAGTACAGCATGGGCCAATGTTGATGTAATGTGTGTGTGTGTGTATGTGTGAGCCCTAGTTGTTTGGTTAATGTGTGTGTGTCTGCATGCACACAGCTCCACCATGTGGCTGCCATGTACGGTAGTTTATGGGACAGCCACAGACTGTACCTGCTAGGCTGTACAGATCACTGTCTCTGGCCACGGACACAGTACCTGTGCCTGGCAGGGGTGCTACGGACAGCCTAGCAAGTACAGCAGGTACAGTCTGTGGCTGTGCCACAGCCACAGACTGTACCCACAGACTGTACCAGCCTAGCAGGTAAGTCTGTGGCTGTGGGGCAGCCACAGACTGTACCTGCTAGGCTGTACAGATCACTGTCTCTGGCCACGGACACAGTACCTATGCCTGGCAGGGGTGCTACGGACAGTATCGGGTACCAACCCCGACTGGGTACTGTCATCAGAGGCAGAGGCATGACGACTGGACCCATGTCCCTGCTGGGACTGGCCAGAGCCACGTCAATGGACAGGCCAGCCCCAGCCTGGTACTGCCACTACGGGAGTGGCTGTGAAATGTGGGCCGTCCGTGACCACTGCCAGCTGTTGCTGGCATGTGTCCGCGTTGACGTCGCAACCGTCCCGCACAGTCCTGGCTCATGGAAGATATATTGTGGAGGGCATGTACTGTCTCCCCCCAACATCTATCAATGACCTCGGTGTAATTCCGGATGGCACCGGCTAGGTCACAGATGCTGTCATTGATAGCGGTTTAATGGGCCCTCTGCACCCTAAGTCCCTGTCTGGTGTACCGTTCCATATGTGTCTGAGCCTGCATTACAGCCCGGAACATACTGGACATTGTAAGACCTGTGAGGGCACCTCTGCTAGGGGCAATACGACCAGCGGTGCTCCCCCGAGAACCCCTGGACCTCCGCCTATGTGGTACCGTTCCAGGAATCCAGCTATGGCTGCTGTGAGGGGATGCAAGTGCCATGGGTACCACACTCTTCTGGTCAATGCCAACTGTATGCTGTCCCTCACCTATGGCCATTGGTGATGAGGGATGTATTGACAGTATGAGTGTGCGCATAGATGGGGTTGAACGCTGTGTACTGTCGATTGGCGGACCAACGACAGACCCTGTCAAACCTTCCTGTGCCAGAATACATGTCTCATCATCACCACTATTCATGGCAGTGGCTTCAGGTTCCCTGCTGCTTTTGGCCACCCCTAACTCAGCACCTGTGAGAGGAAGACAGGAAACACACTTTACAGTCTGTACATGATGCATGCACACATGCACACATGCACACATGAACACATGAACACATGAACACATGCACACATGCACACATGAACACATGCCCACATGCCCACATGCACACATATACACTCCTCACTACAGCACATACACACACACACCAGCAATCCAATACATACTCTATAGTGGGTGAAGGTGGGTGTCAGTATCACAAGGCAAACACTCACCACACATGTGTCAGCATGCAGAATGTGTTGCACAAGACCATGCAGTGCAAGTGTAGGCGCCCCTATTTCATGGCAGTGTACATGGCTTTGATGCAATTGTGTAGATGTTCAGTGATTGGCTACACCCTGGAACACAATGTGCACCTGGACACAACATTGCTGTGCAAGTATTATCAGCTCTGCAATGCCCTGTGCACCATCACTCACAGGTATACATGCCATGGCTGCATGTGTTATCTGTGTGACACATAGATTTCCATGTCTGAGTACAGTGTCTGTGTCCATAGCAGATAATAGTGGGCAAAGGTGTAGCACATGCATGCTATGTACACACACGAGATGAGTGGTGCATGTTGACGTGAAGGAATCCCAATGCTCGACATGGCCAGTGTACAGAGGTTATGGTGAGTGTGGGACATATTGCAGATATGTCGGTGCCAGCCATGGAATGGCATGCTACATGACTGCAACATTAAACACCACACATACCCAATGTGTGTCATGTGACCTATACACCCACTAGCATTCCAGGACATATATGTGACACTTTGTTCGGATGGCGACTGCTGTGCATATTGTGTATACTGGCATATGTAAGCACACACACAACATGCTATACATATTGTGTATAGGTGCATATGTTTGCACACACACAACATTGAGGTGCACAGCAATGACTGCTATGAGTAGTACTGTGTTCACTATAACTGGATGGGGTGTAGTACCCTGTGCCATCATCATCATGCATCTTGTGGTCACTCACAGCTACTAATGTGTGCAAGACCAATGCCTAGCATGCTGTACCTGAACTGCAGTGCCGTGGCTACAATCACAATTACACAGTCACTTTGTACATGGGTGTGTGAGGTACCCGATAGGGAGCATTGCCTAACATGACTGTGTTATGTGTTGAAGAGTGTTGCACAGCCCCATGATAGGCTTCTACCCCTGAGGTACATCATGTGTATGTGCATGACATGTGGGATACTGAAGTGTGACCTTACAGCGGGTGTGTGGTAATGCCAAATGTAGCATGTTTTTGTGTACTGCGTATGATAAACGTGTTCTGTTGTGTACAGCTGTAGCAGCTATGCATATCCAATGTGCAGTACAGTGTTGCCACAAATGTGTCTGCTGCTCTTTGCATTGCATGTGATTGAGGCAGCTACTGACTTTACTGAGATGTTTAATGTCTCACAGCAAACATGCACAGCATGCATTATGTATAGGTGTGTTACGTGTACATGGCCTACACCTCACCTATGACATGCACATATCATTACCAATATTAAAGTGTTAATACACTCACCAGCATGTATCGTCTGCCCTGCTGTCACACCAGAGGGATCTACAAGAATATGACACAGTTTGTCAGTGGCCACAGCTGTGGCATTGCTACTGTGAGTGTGCTAAACTGCAGTAGAACAACAGTCAACAGTCACAGGTGTACAGATACTATTCCAAATATCAGTATTGCACACAATAGGCAGCACAACTGCTGAACACACAGTACACATCTCACATATGACTATTCTAACAATACAGGTAACAGTAGTCTAAGCTAGGGCATATTACCTGCACGCTCCATGTCATCATGCTGGGTTGCTCCGGCCTCCATGATGACACATGTGTGATGCTGTTGCTGCTGTAGGCCAGGAGCCACCACGCTTAGGAGCAGCTCCTCCACTCTGGTGAGGGGGGGATGTATGGCCACCCCACCACCTGTGGCAAACTGTTGTCTATGTATATCAGACGCACGCCACCGGACATGTCTAATTAAATCACTGCAGTGATGGCGTACCTGCTCATATGTCCGGTTATGCATGCCTATGTCATTTACTCGATGAACAAGATCTTGCCACAGTGCAGTACGCTCATGCTGGTGCTGGCTGTCCCTGGAAAACAGCAGTGTATAGTGCCGCACCAGGCTGTTATTTATTTCCTGTTCCTCCACAGCGGTATATGACAGATTGCATTGATGAGCCATAGTCCTGGAAGACAATTAAACAATATGTGTGAGCAAGTCATGTGGTACACTTAACATTATTAAGTACAGATATCACTTAACTGCCATATATAGCATCTGTTTGTCTGTCAGAGGATACACAAGTTCGATACCACATATCAGTGCTCAGCTCACAACTGGATGACAGTGCCTGCCACACTCCATATAACAAACCAGTATACACCAGTACTCGGCACACTGTTTGGGATACAATGCACAACCTCGCCACGGGGTATATATTAAGCTAATGCATGAAGAAATATGTCATCCAATGCAATGAATGTAAAGTACATTTACAGTATTACCAGTAAACCACCCTAGTTGTTGATGCCATACCCCTACCTAACATATGTGCACAGTTGTTAATATAGCTGGCATACTGCTGTAACAGAGTACACATGTTGCTAGGTACACACACGTACCCTGTAACACACATGTGATTGCGGCCATGGTACAGACATCATTACACACACATCAGACATACATACAACACACAAATGTATGCCGACACAGATGAGCATTACTTGTGTACCTTACAGTACTGTGTGTCCCTACATACAGATACCTATGCCTGAGGTATGTAATCTGTGCAGACTACAGGAAACACACAAGACAGTGTTACCAGGTAATGTGAACATACACCATACTGTGCTGTTTAGGCCTACAGCTTTAGGTAGTACAACAGTTCATATGTGAGCTGGATTCACCAGCAGTACCACTTACTGAGCATACATGTATTGCTTCAGCCTACAATGGGACACCACAGTCGTATACAAGAAACTACGTCACAACATATGCCATCCTACTATGTCTGCATCCCAATAACTGGCACATCTTTCTCTGGCCTCACACCTAGGACACAAACTACCATGAGAGAAACAACCTCACACCAAGCTATCACACCTTTACAGACCTTGCACACATTCACTGTCACACTCATTCCACCTCACATAGCAGGTATTGCACTGAGTACATGTGTGTGTGCATTGTGTCATAGGTAGGTAATATGCTATTGGTCCTAGGGCCTAGAGCAGCCTAGCCATATGCTACCCTGGCCTTTGACACACATGTAATGTGATTTCACTTGCTCCTGTCAACCAGATACACAGAGGTGACTCCCAGGGCATATTACCTATCTCCCCAACAATCATCAGGGGTATGTATGACATCTGCTAATGAGGAGCCTTGTTTGTTAATGCTGGGTGGTTTAGTCCAGAGTATGGCATATTTGTGGATAGGAACCTGCACCTCCAGCATGTGCTGTTTAGTGAGGTGGAAAGGATTAAGGCCCTAGGTCATGTTGCCCGGAGGGATTGTGAGGTGTTGACATGGTGGTTGGCTGACTGCTATGGGTGTGACATACCTCTGTATGTCTGGCAGAGGTAACCTCTGGGTAGGTGGTATGCAACGCACTCTAGCTGTGGTTTTGTGAGTCAGTCTGCATAGGGCATGTGTTTGAGGGCAGTATTACTCTTTGTGAGGTATGTCTGTGGCCTTTCCACTTGCTGTAGTTGTCATGTGAGGTACATACCACATGGGGCATTGTAATGAGTAGAGGGGAACACTGCCTATATTTCCCTAGATGACACACCTTTTGTGATGACACATACCACATAGACAGATTACAAGACTAGTGTGGCACTGTGATTATCAAAGGGGAGGCTACTGTCCACCTGTGTCCCATGTTCCCTTCTGACACCTTCAGTGTTAGGCAGGCACCTATGTGGTAGTTACTGGGTAAAGTGTTTTGGAATGGGGTATGACACTGCAGTACCAACACTGGTGTTCAGTCCATGCCTTGGTCAACAGGCACCTGTTGCAGTAAGTATGATCCCGTGTCTCCCTCTCTCTATATATATATATCTATATATGTATATATCTATATATGTATATATCTATATATCCATATCTATATATGTATATATATCTATATCTATATATCAATATGTATATATATATATATATATATGTATATATATATATATATATACATATATATATATATATCTACGCACACACACACACACACACACACACACATATATATATATATATATATACATATACATGTATACATCCATTGCTGTACATATAGATGCACATATAGGCACATATACTGCCCACCTTTCATGATGGGGATGTCAATTATGCAACAGTTGTGAGACATACGGTTATGTAATAATATTGCACAGTGTTGTGCAGAATGCATTTTGCTGTCCTCAGGCCGTATAGCTGTAGCAGGCCTCACTGCCTGTAGCTCAGTCCCACAGTGTTTAACCACCACATGACATATACCAGTACTACTTGCTGTCTGCAATGCCACACACTACAACCTACATACATTTGTGCACATAGCAACCTTCAACAACATATAGATGTCCAGCCTTCACTAACAGTTGCAGTATGTCCCTTGCCCTATGCACATGTGCATATACATATAGATATGGACTGCTGCCACATATGGATGATTCACAGTATGTAGAGTACCCTTCAGACACATCATTCAGATGCCTGCAAATACATATCTGTTACATGCCTTACCTTTGTATTCCTCACCTCAGTCTGTTGTAGCTGTTGCTTTGTTTTTTTTTTTTTGGTTTTGGTTTCCTCTGTGTGTTGGTCTTTCTTTTCAGTGTCTGTCTCTTACAGCCTGTTTGTCTCCATCTGTCAGTCTGTCTGTCTCTGTCTGTCTGTCTCTCTCGCTCTCTCTCAGTTGGTGCAATGATATTATTGCATGTGTGGACAGCAAGTACAGGCTGCTTTTCTAGGTATCTGCACATGTGCATGTGATGGCCTCTGCACCAATTGGTGCCGTCCATTTAGTAATTGCATGCAGCCTGCTGTGTGGTAATTGCAGTACTCACTGTGATTGCAGGACACTGCTATAAAATGCTAGGTTAGGTAGGTGTAGCCCTTTCAGTTGTGCAAGGTGGGGCCCATGCTTGTTTGCTGTGGACACTGTTGTCTCAGTCAGAAGGTTGGTATATGTCTCATATCTGAAGCTAGGGTTGTAGCCAGTGATATGCATGTTGTACTGAAACCTGACTGTTGCTTCTTCCAGTGCACTCTTCTCAGTGTGTAAGTTTACTCACACCTCCTAATGCTAACACTGGATACATGGGAGTATGTACTTTCTTTTCGAATTAGAGAATTAACTGGCATACAACAGTAGTTATTGCAATGTGTTCCTATGGCTTTCCTATTTTCCCTTTACATTCACTCATTGTAATGCGTGATGTATTTCTTACAGCACCAAGTTATTGTATATCTGCTGTGGCTTAGTGGTACTTCATGCAGACCGGTGAGTCCAAGTTGTGGGGTTCGAGACTGACAAGGGTATTTTATTTTGCTGCTGCGCAGTACAAGGGCCCTGTCATTCACAGTGACTAAGGCACTTTTAATCAGTTGTAAGCGGGTTTGCACGGGTTTGCGCGATGCTTAGCTAACCGCACACATGCGCACACTGGTGCAAACCCGCTTACTACTGTTTACAAGTGCTTACGCTCGCTAACCCCCACGCTCATTTCTTTGACAGAAAAGTAAATGGGGAGATAGGAATGTGGTGATAAAGGGTGCACAAAGGGGGGAAGACAGTAGGGAAACCAGCTAGGGATGTACAGGATGGGTGTGGGGAAGATCCATAGCTGCCCGTTTCTTTACCAGCAACAGCTGTGCATATGCTATACATTAGGAGTGAAATTTGAAACCTTCCACCCCGAGAGAGGGGTGAGGACAACTAAGTATGTTGTACTACCAATTATGAATATCAGGCACATGCACTGTTTGTGAACTGCTATACTGTCATTAGTACGTTACTCACTTCTGTACAGTTTGTGGTTTGTTTGTGTTGACATTAGCATAGTCTGCTCAGGACAACTGGACATATTTCAGTACTGTGTATGCCTACTTACACCCGTGGGTGTGCCTGACTACACAGGTATATGGTACTTTTGGGTAGGGGTGCAGAACTGCGGAGAGCATTATTTATTATTGTGTGCTGTTTATCTTGCTGAACATGCAGAGTTGCTGTGTACCTGTTAGTCTATAAAGGCTAGTAGTCTGTCTCAGTAGCTCCCACCTGTGGACTTATCCAGACGGTAGACAGAGGTTAGCCTAGTATCCTTTGACTGTGCACCACACCAGTCTTTTCAGCACCTGAACAATGGCATAGTCACAGGTGGTTGCTAGCAGTACATGGCTACATCCTTTGATATTTCTGTGGTGTACTCCTACATATGGGCATGCTTGTGGAATTCATTCTACAGCTATTTGCTGAGTGTGTAACAGCAGACAAGCTGATATGCCTGTGTGTTTCTGACACTTCCAGGCCTCAGATACTCTCAGGTAAATATTTGAACAGCCTCAGGGAAAGGTACATATAAGTGGGATACACCGGTGATATATTTCAGATATTTTGCTGTTGAGACTTTGGGGGATTCAGAGCGTATGTATTACTACACCTTTTCTGACGTGCAAGCAGTGTCTACTCTCACTTATTGACATTTTTCATTAAGTGAGATTCCCCACCTTTCTGCCTACTGTTAGTACATTTCACAGGGAGTCAGAGGGGCACAGCTAACATTTGTTGGCAAATCAGGGACATCCCTGTAAATCAGTCACAATTGGGAGGTCTGGCCTCTGACCTATTCAAATATGCCAGTGTTTATCCTGCTCTGATACTGTGTGGGGTTTGTAAGGTGCTACTGTAACATTATTCCCTACTAGCATGGCTGGTTCTCTTTTCACAGTCATGTCATGCAATTCCACAACACTTGCTGGTTAAGGGCCACAAAACAAGATTTGTGTTATGCCATTCCTATTCACCCTTTACATTCACTCATTGTAATGCATGATATATTTCTTTCAAAACCACATTATTGTATATCTGCTGTGGCTTAGTGGTACTTCATGCAGTCTTGTGAGTCCAAGGTCTGGTGTTTGAGGCTGACAGCGGTATTTTATTTTGCTGTTGAGCAGTATAAGGCCCTGCCATAGAGTGACTAAGGCACTTTTAAGCAGTTGTAAGTGGGTTTGCGCGGGTTTGCATGACACTTAGCACGCTTAGCTAAGTGCACACATGCGAACACTGGTGCAAACCCACTAACTACTGCTTAAAAGTGCTTACTCCCGCTAACCCCCGAGTTAATTTATTTTAAAGAAATGAAACTGGGGAGATAGGAAAGTGGTGAAAAAGGGGGCACAAAGAGAGACACACAGTAGGTAAACAACCTCGGGATGTGCAGGACGGGTGTAGGGAAGGTCCATAGCTGCCCATTTCTTTAACAGCAACAGCTGTGCATATGCAATGAATTTGGAGTGAAATTTGAAACCTTCCACCCCTGGGAGAGGGGTGAGGACAACAAAGCATGTTGTACTGCCAATTCTAATTATCAGCTTACATGTTTGTCCGATGGACATGTGTGCAAAATGGGCAGCTATGTATGGGGCGTGATTTTTTTGTGAGTACAGATTGCCCTTTTTTTTTTTCAGGTGAGAGTGGGAAGTGAGGTAGAGAAAGTAGGTATGTCCAAGGAGGTAGGTTGGGAAGGTAAACAGACAAGACAGAATAGATGCATACAGGGGCGGTTTATGACACATGGGGTGGGTGACATAATTGACAGGGTCGGATGTTTGGAAATCGCAAGCCCATGAGCCCACAGATGGTAACAGTGGAACTGAGATCCCCACCCATGGGCAGTCACCACTGAACCTTCACAGCCCCGAGGGTGGCTGTGCTGGGGGCTGCGTAGGATGGGCAGGCTCACTCATGAGACACGCCAATCTCGCCTCAAGCTAGTGTAGGGGATCAGCGACTGAACGCTGGATCTCCCTACGCACCACAGCCCGGACCCTTTGAAGGGTGACAGGTGGCCCTTCTCCACCCATGCTTGCACTGGGGGATGAGCCCCATCCCCTGCAGTGCTTCCACCCGAAGTTGGCACAGGACCAACGGAGGAGGGGAGCCCGGGCTGGGGCTACAACAGTTGAACAGCAAGCATAACACATGCATATATGGAACCACAGTAGTTATTCCAACAGCATACAGGGATGTTTGGTAGCAACAGGCCACCATGATTGTGGTGTTTAAACAGGGCACATGCATCAATGTGAATGCAAATATTTATAGAACAATAGGACATATGTCCCAACAAATATTTAAGATTACACATACCCATTGATGTGTGGAATTGCATGGTTTATGCACATACAGTAGGGTGTAGAAAAAACCTCGGTTAACATCTTATAATGAGCTTTTAGTCTACACTACATTCCTAGTGACTGCAAGTGTATATCCCCTACCTGTATTATTACACTTGCCACCATACATTAGGTTGTGTACTGGGTTTGGCTAGTTCAATATATGCCTGACCTATATCTGACATACTAACTGTCCAGGATGCAGATGTTACTGCTACATATTTCTTGACTGCATTTATATTTCTTTATCTACATATCTGTGATGTTTTCACATGACATTTTCACTTCGATTTGTACAGAACCCTGCATTTCTTGACACACACTCACATTTCTGGGGAAAAAATAACATGCTACACATGTGCCAGGTTTACTTATTCATGCCAGCCAGTAGCTGCCTGTTGTGGACTGTATATATGCTTCACAGCTACTAGTACTTCCATCACCCACTTTATATGGGACTGCACAACCCTGGGTTGCCAGCACCTTTTCAAACAGTACTGTTTGTATACTGCAAGGGTACAGAAACATTTCAGACTCTGTGACACAGACACACTCTGGGTTTTAGACCTTTATTAATGACATTACACACTTTTCCACAGGCTCACTCCTTTATTTCTTTTTTAACGGTGTTTATGGCAGACATGTTCAAGACATATAATACCTTTATTAATAGGTTAGAACAATCTTTTTTCAGGCTCACTCACTTATTTTATATAACAGTGCCTGCAGAGATATTATCCCAGACATATGTTACCTTTCTTAATGGGTTTCTATGGTCTTTTTCTGCCTCTCTGACGTTTTTATCTGACAGTACATGCAGAGGACTTATTCAGGCAATTTTATAGCTGTATTATTGGACAACAACACTTTCTTTCATGCTCTCTCCCATATTTTATATAACAATGCATGCAGAATAATCACTAACCTGCCTGGTGGTGCAGCTTTCGCAGCCTATCAGCATAGGCTTGCTGATTCATAGCATGGTCACCTGCAGCTGTAAAGTAAATGAAGGGATATTGAGACATACCTATCCATTATACATACTCCATTATCAATTCTTACATACTGCATGCCATGGCTACATGCTCAGTTGTGGGGCATCCCGCATCCCAAGGGCCTCCTGTATCCATTGGTTCAGGTGGTCCTGCTTTCGTCTCTTCAGGTCTGCATGGTGGTGACGGACCTGCTCACCAGTCTGAGGAACGCCTGTGGCACTGGTGAGGTCATGAGCTAACCGGTTCTAAGCCTCTGCCTTGTACTCCATCCCTTGGAACTGGCCCTGCAGGAGTCTTGACTCGTGATGGTGGACAAGGAGCCAAACCATGTATTTGGACTCCTCGATGCCCCAACGTTGTGCTCGGAAGCGTGTTCCCTCTCCGACACCAGACATTCTAACTGTAGATGTGAGCTACAATCAGTTATGGCGTGTATTCCCACCTGTGGGGCTTAAATATGCCGCATTGCCCTCACTTTTTTGTGATTGGCCATTTTGTAAAATTCTCGGCTGACTGCAGACTTGCTTAGTAATGGTTAAACTACCATTCGTAAGTATATGAATGTTAATAGTGGCTGTTTCCCCAATGTTGTCATGGCTTAGTGGTTCTATACTTTGCTTCTGATGCAGAGTCTTGGGTTTGAATCTTGTCATTCATTTTATTTTCATGCTATCCAGACAGGCTAGGGGGTGTGGCTGCATTTATACAACTTTGCTCTACGTTGCTCCTCCTTGCCCTACGGTGCCCTGGTTGGCGAGGTGTGCACGTCTGCGCAAACACATTACGCTGGGTAAAGCGCCATTGAACTATGGGCAAATCTATTGCACTGGGTAAAGTGCTATGAAACAATGGGCAACTCTATTGCGCTAGGTAAAGCGCTATTAAACTGTGGGCACCTCTATTGCTCTAGGTATAGCGCTATTAAACTACGGGCAACTCAGTTGCGCTGGGTGAAGCGCTGCTTAACTGCAGGCAATTTTATATCAGGATCCTTTAAAATATTTATTTTGTTCACTGATACATTGGCCATTTCACTGCTTTTTGGTAATGTTTAAACATATTTGTCAGGTATTATTTCATATACTGATTTAAAAAATAAATACAAAGGGGAGTAGTGGGACTCGAACTGTGAATGCCTCTTCTTTGTGTGAATGCTCTACCATTACGCTATTGCTATTTGGTGCGATTTACATTAACATTCTTTCTTATGCTCTTCCATGTCAGAATTGCTAACGCTAGCTAAATAATGGGCATACCCGCGCACACACGCACAAATACGGGCAGCTATTTTGGGGATTTAAAAAAATATATTTAATGTTTTGCATTTTAGAACTGTGATAGGGGTTTACAATATCAGGGAGTGTGGTGTTGGGTGCAGGGACATTTGAGTGGACTCGCTCTTGTGTGTGTGCTTTGTTTAGTTTTAAATCACTTGTAGGGGCGTGGACATTTAGACTGCTTGGCAGTCGGACACGCCCCCTGCTTTCTTACACGGTCCGTGTAAGACTTACGGTTGAGTCAGCGTGCCCTCATGCATATTCATGGCACGCTGATGTCAAACCGTTCAACTGCAGCCTCCAAGTAAGACTTATTAAGTCTTACATGGAGGATTAGTGAATCTGGGGGTATGACTATATCCCTAAAGTCTGAGAGCTCATTTGAGTTTCTTCTTTTATAGAAAGGAAGATTATAACACTTTTCTTTAGGGTTTGAACATAGCTTTCAGTGATGGAGTTGTCCATTAAGGCATCAACACCAATTTTTAAGTACTAGATTTTAAGGTTAGTAACAGTTATTTGATTATAAAAATTGAGACTGGTTTGAGAGCAAGTGTTTAGGGGTGTAACAAGGAAGGAGATGAAGCTTTGTTTGCCTGTGCTGAGGGTTTATTAAAGGAAGTTACTGTTTTAAATGAAATGAGTATTGTATTAGCTAGCTACGTTGTCAGGTTGGTTAGATGAACTAGGTGCAGCTTGTGTTGGTGTACTGGGTTTTAAGAGATTGTTGATTGTAGTCCACAAAACTTTTGGGTTATTATAGTTTGCTGCCTTTATATTAATATATTTGTTTTTTATTGGTTTTGATTTGATTTTTAGTGGAGTTTCTAAAACATTCATTGTATTGATGGGCAGCTATGGTTTTAACTTGCTTCCATTTTTTTCCAGTCTCTCTCTCTCTATATCTCTTTCTCTCTCTTTCATTAGCAATTTAGTACTTTTTGAGACCCAAAGTGATGGATGAAATTTAATTCTTTTGGTTGTTATTGAGGCTAGTTCATTTAGTATGTTTCCTACCTGCTCCCTACCAACACAGACCTAACCAACCTATCATCCTCCTTCCAACTCCCCCCCACCCACTTTACTCATCCAAGGTCATCCCGTGACAAATTTGTCTGTTCCAAACTTCACTTATTAGTACTGGAGGAGTGTTATTTTTCAAATAATTTTTTGCAACTTATTAAACTATGAAAATTATTTTGCTTACATCAAGATAAGTTCATATATCTCATAATCAATTACAGTTTCTAAAGGTACTAAATAGGGTTGTCCTCTGTCACCATTGCTCTTTACTCTAATTATGGAACCTTTTACAAATTATATAAGATCAAATATAGACATCAAAGGTATACAAATAAATAATAATTTAATCTCCAAAATACAATTATTTGTGGATGGTATCTTATTGACTCTGAATGTTTGTAATTCTTCTCTTATGGCAGTATTCAATGCAATAGAAATCTTCCTGAAGAAATCAGGACATAGCTTTAATGAAAATAAAGCTAAAATTTACCTTTGAAATGCAATACTATTAAAATAGAAAAAAGTTCTCTAAAATACTTTGTAGAAGACAACAAATTGATTACTTAGGGATAACTTACCAGATAATATTAAAATATAATAACTCATAGCTAAAATAATAATTTAAATACCATGAAACATATACTTAATAGATAAAATAAGTTCTTTTTTACGATGTAAGAGCAGCTTTCTTTAATTAAAATGATTATTCTTATTAAAATTTTATATATAATACAATTTTATCTCTCCCTCACCCAAAAGTAGCATAAAAGAGTAATTCATTGTTTCTGAAATTTCTTTGCTTTCCCAATAAACCTAGGTTGGCTTTAAATCATTACATTACATTAGAGATTCGGCATCTGGTGGTATTGGAGTTTCAGATTTAGAAATATATTTTTATCATCGATTGTTAAGATAATAATTTACTGGTTAAACAATTATTATAATGCCAAATGGAAAGTGATTCAAGGAAACACTTGGTTTAATTCTAATCAAGTGATAAAGCCACATCATAATACAATACTAATTAATAATTTTCATTGGCTACTAAAAGACTAGTTTACAGAAAGTAAAAAATAAATCAGTTAATTCTTATATTAACATGGTATTAACTGCCTTTAAAAAGGATTCAACAATATACTATAAAGAGATCTATTAGAATTATTTTAGACGTATTAAGAATAACTCTCCAAATAAAGATGATAAAACATAATACATATATCTTCAAAGCAAACTACTTCCTCACTAAACTGGAGAAAATTCTCTTGGAAATTCATTCACAAAACTGCAAATAATTGAATTAATGTACAAAACGATTCAAGATGGAGATGTAGATTAAGTGTTAAAGCTGATTGGCGGCATATGTTTTTTTGATTGCAAAAAGATTAATTTATTTTGGGATAATGTAAATTCTCTTTTACAGTCTGTTTTCAATGATAAATTTTTGTTAACCAGATCTTTAATTTTATTTAATACACCTATTCCTACATGTATTATGAGAATAAAATACCCTCTTTTATGGAATATTTTAACAATAGCAAGAAACGTCATTATCAAAAATTGGAAAAATGGGTCTACTTCTACTATGAAAGAATTCATAAACATGACAACTGAAGTATGTCAACTTGAACTTATCACAATCAGGACAAGAACATCTAGAGCCACCTCTTCATATAATATTTGGTTGAAATTCAAGAAATGCTGGATAAACCAATTTTAATATTTAAATAATTACAGCTTTTATTTGATTTTCTATCTTTATTTTTAGAATTCTTATTGTATAGTAGACAGCTTTGTTAGTAGCTGTTTTTGTTTTTTTTTTATATATATCTGT
The DNA here is from genome assembly GCF_019279795.1 of Protopterus annectens. NCBI lineage: Eukaryota > Metazoa > Chordata > Ceratodontiformes > Protopteridae > Protopterus > Protopterus annectens. The sequence continues at coordinate 1,069,870,326 of NC_056748.1, read as the reverse complement.
TTTTGTTTTTTGTTTTGTTTTATTTTTAGTTATGTCACTATTAATGTTATATATTACTGGTTTGATGTTAAAATCTTCAATAAAAATATTTAAGAAAAAATCTCCAGTCACCACCTAATCCTTAAATCATCTTATATCAACTATGGTTTACTCAATGTGTGACATTCCCTGGGATTCATGAAGCTCGGCGCAAGGACGGTTTTAGCCTTGTGCCGAGATTCCCCATTACAGATGGTGCAGCAGTGCCATATGAATATTTATGAGGGTGTACTGCCACACCCTCGACGTGCACAGGAACTGTGTGCAAGTGCAGGGGGCATGTTCAAGTTCTCTACGGAGGTGGAAACATGCCCTCCACAGTTGCACAACCTACTATGCTTACTATTAGAGTCCACCTCTAATAGTAAGCAATTAATTCAGTGTCCGTGGATACTGAAATGTATGCTAAGCATACAAGAGTGTCCAAGAACACTGAAATAAAATCAAAGTAGTAAACACACAAGCACATAGCAGAATGTTGGGCCCCGTCCCCAGAACTTTCACAATTAGATTCCCCGTGTCCCTATTTTACATTTGTATTGCTTCAATATCGAAAGTGTAAGTGAAGCGCAGCGTGTTTGTGCATCGCTGCCCCCTGCTTAGCATAGCTTACACATCAAAATCAACTAAACAGAGAAAAACATGCAGAATTAAAGTTAACATCAATAGTGCAATGGTTAGAGCATCCGCCTAATGAGCAGGCATGCACTGTTCGAGGCCAACTATAGCACATATCATTTTCCATGTGGAATGTCGTTTTGCTGTATAACCTACATAATAACATTTAAATGTGAAATGGAGTACCGCATGAAATGTTTAACTAATGTCATGCAATCAAAGTGGTAGTGTCATAATAAATAAGGCACTAGTAAGCAGGTGTAAGCACAAATAAGCAGTAGAAAACATATATAAGTATGAGTAAGCAAGTCTGAGTGTGCTTGCATGGGTGGAAGCAGTACCCAGCATAGGAAACGTATATAATTATGTAGATGTATGTGCATGTGTATGTACAGATATATAATATATATAATATATATATATATATATATATATATATATATATATATATATATATATATATGAAGAATGAATGCCGTAACAATAAAGCATACAAAAAGAATGAGAAGGAAATCAACAGCAACTCCAGTATTATTTAGTGCTGTCGGTATATGCCATACCCAGCTGGGCAGGGGTGAGCAAACTACTGTTATACACTATAGGCAGGATACTACCAGTGGGAGTAACATTGCCAATCTGCTAAGTCTACTTTATAAACAATCACAGGGTAGTCCCTGGTGGGACTACACAAAAATTGCTAGTATGGTTGGACCTCCGACCATTACACAAGCAAGGTCAGGCATGTTCAAGGACTAAATGGTGGGACAGCCTGATAATACATTGGTTGGGACAACATACGTGTAGGGCCCCTAACGCTGGGGAGAGGGCAATGTGTGGAGGTCTGTCATGGCTGTGATAGCAACTGGAAAATGGATGGTTTGCATGTATGTCGAACTCGGGTGGGGTGGAGGAACTATGGGTATGAAATTATGGATCCAGGCATGTCAGGGTTGGATGGCCTGGTTCTAATTGGCCCGCCTCATGGAGGTCAGCGAGTTCGTTATAAGTATATATGCATACACACATGCATACATCTATATGTAGAAGTACATTCCCTGTAACACATTCATTCCTTTTGCAGACATAAATAACATGAAAGTGCCCCTACAAATCTCAACAGTAGATAGAATAATGGTATGTGCATATGAGGGAATGGACAAAATTGCTAAAATGCAGAAGTGTGTACAATGTCCTAAGTCAGTGCTGTTCTCAAAAAATCAAATGTGAGGACTTTCTCACACATGGAATCATTCCTGTGATCTGCCTGCTATGGCAACACCAATCACTAAACCGGTCCTAATTGTAAAATAATTTTGCTGAACTCGTACATTATTAGCTCTCAAGTGCAATCTGTGTGTTACCACATAGTCATACCTATTAATTTATTGTAGTGTCAGGTTAACAGGAGTAATGATGTAATGAACTATACAGTCTAATCTTGAAATAAAGACATGTGTGTCCCAGGTGGGACAACACAAAACTTGTGAATAGTGTCCTTTTGGTCACTCATTTCACCAATGTTTGTGGACTAAAAGTTTGGGATGTCTGAGGATATGTAGAGTGAGTTAACCCATGGGATGGGTGTACAGGAGTAGGGAGTGGCCAATGTGTAGTGATGTGGATACACCGTGTATCCAACTGGAGAATGGATGACTGCTGTGTTAGTGTAGTGTTGGGGAGGGTGTTTGGGGAACTAGGAGTCATGGGTATATGGGTATATATGCAAATGAAGTAGCACAGCAATAGTGTAGTGGTTAGAGCATCTGCCTAACGAACAGACATTCCCATTCTGAATCCCACTGCAGCACATACCATTTTCCACTGGTAATCTGTATATGAACATATTTCGACATCTGTCTGCTGTATAACCTGCATAATAACAATTAAAAGTAAACTGGAGCGAAGTGTCAGTGACATAATGAATAAGGCACTAGTAAGCAGGTTTAAGCATAAATAAGCACCAGTAAGCATGCTTAAGTGCATCTGTGCAGGGGTATGCATTGCCTTACAGATATATATATATATATATATATATATATATATATATATATGTGTGTGTGTGTGTGTGTGTGTGTGTGTGTGTGTGTGTGTGTGCGTAGATATACACAGATATACAGGTATGATAGGAAACAGCACACAAGAATGACATATGTTCACAGGCTATGCCAACGGAAGTGAGGGGCCCAAGCAAGAAACGTAACACCAAGCATGACCCCCTCACCCCAGCCGGACAGAGGAAACATACACACAAACCTGTAAAAAATGTAATTAGTCCACTTCTCCCCAGTCCACAGGCAGGATACAACTGGGGGGGAGTACACAGTGCACCCGTGAAATCTAATCTTGGAACACAGACAGGAGTGTCTCTTGTGGGACGCCCCAAAAATTGACATATAACCAAAAGAAGGTGATACGACGAACGTTTTGGTCGGGGTGTGTACATACCCGAAATACAAGGGTGGGAAAGACTGATGGCCCATGGGGCAAGACAACCCATGACATGGGTCCCGTGAAGTGGAGAGTGGGCAGCGTGTAGTGGTGTGTTCAGACCCGACCAGCACCCATAGTAAGGATGGGTGCTTTAGAGGAGGTGCAGGTGGGGGAACTATGGGTAGCTATTTATGGGTCTAGGTGTGCAGGTGTTGGCTGATCTGGGTCTATATGGACATCCCCAGGGATGTAAGCAAAAGTGTTCACTGGACAGAAGCATCACCCAACGAGCAGCCACACCCGCTACGAGTCCCACTGCAGCAAAGTGTAATCTACATGGCAAGGAATGGAATAACCAGATGTAGCTGTATATATGTAGAGGTACGTGTGTGTATATCTACCCATAGCTACATGGAGATATACCTCTCCCTCTCCATAGTACAAATGTATACATACAGAGACAGAATACATATACATACCCACATATAGATATATACATATGCAGACACCCATACACCCATATGTTGTTAGATATATATATAGACAGCAATATATAAATATATACATGTATGCATACATATACAGATATATCTGTATATAGTAATGTATATATATATATATATATATATATATATATATATATATATATATATATATATATATGTGTGTGTGTGTGTGTGTGTGTAAATATAATGTATATAGCTAGGATATGATACAGCAGTTATGATTTACATATGTTCACAGGCAGTGTATATGGGGGTGAGGGGTCCAATCAACAAATGTGTAACATGTAGCATCAATCCACCCCCCCCAGCTAGACCGGTAAAACATACAGGCACACAATAAAAGTAAACACACCACTGCTTCCCAGACCACCGGCAGGATACTACCAGTGGGAGAGACCTGCCAGGTCTAATCTTGAAACAAAGACATCAATGTCCCTTGTGGGACACCCCAAAAATTATTGATCATTGGAGTCAGTTCCTGTCATGAGTCATCAAACCAGGCTGTAGATGTACATGGACCAGTAGGTTGTGCAAGCCTGATAACTCATGGGTTGACACAACGTACAACATGGGTCCTGACACGCAGAAAGTGGGCAGTGTGTAGTGGTGTGTTTAGACTGTGTGCAGATTGTAAGAGGAACACACCCATAGTATGAAGCAAACTCTGGCCAGGCCGCAGATTCCGTACAGTAGACCGGCATGCTTACATCTAATAGGCAGCTATTTCCGATATGGGTCCCACTGCAGCACAGTCCAGTTTAAATGGCTAAGTACGGTATGACCATATGTGTCATTGCATAACCCACTACACAACACCTACAAACACATGGTCGTAACACCCCACTGTAGGCATGTAAGCTGATGTAATAGGCATCCGAAGGTATTATTGTAGTCCACACCCCCACACAGGGGTGTGAGTGTCAGATGCAAACACCAAATGCAGTGCATTTGCAAGTGCAGGAGCAAGTGGGTATAACCCTGTTTGGGTGCCGGTACGCGAGTATCACACTGGTGAACCAATGTAGAGGCTATCTGAGTGTAAGAAACTGTATCCAGAGGTTAGCATTGCTTAGCTCCATGCAAAGCCGCACACACCCACTCACAACTGCTTAAAAGTGCGTTAATCACTCCGTATCCAACAGCCCTTGTTCTGCCCAGCAACAAAATAAACAGCCCCTGCAAGGCTTGAAACCAAGACCATGCACACCACAGCTAATGTGATTTACCACTGCCT
>NC_056748.1:1069845084-1069864999 GCF_019279795.1 Protopterus annectens | reverse complement strand
TGTGGACCACCTTCCTCGTCAATGGCCTTGGTGACTGTTTCAAAGAAATCGACCAGGTTTAAGAGGCAGGATCTGCCCTTAACAAAGCCGAACTGGGTAGGATCCAGTGTCTGTAGGTCCTCAATATCTTTATTTATGAGGTCCATGATGATCCTTTCCATAGCTTTGCAGACCAAGCTAGTCAGGCTTATGGGGCGATAGTTTCCAGGATCCGTTGAGGCACCACCTTTGTGGAGAGGGACCACTGTTGCTGTACGCCACTCTTTGGGTACATATCTTGTAGTAAGGCTGAGACTGAACAGTAGTTTTATGTTTGGGTTTAGCTCTACTTGGAGTTCATGTAGGACACAGCCCGGGACACCGTCTGGTCCCATTGATGCTGTGTTTTTTGCTTTGGAGAGGGCTCTTACCTGAGCATCTGAGATGTCAGGGGGGCAGCACTCTGCTGGGATAGATATTTGCCCTTTTGGTGGGGAGGGTGGGGTTTGCGCTGAACCTGTCAGCTAGGATGTTGGCAATGTCTGTGGGTTCAGTGTATTTTTTGTCATTTTGACTAATTCTGAGCATATCTGGGAATTTCCACCCAGGTTCCTAACATAACTAAATTTATTTTATTTATTTTATTTGCAGTTGGTTTACCAGGATAGTCCATTGGGCCAAAAAGAACCCATTTTCAATGGAGTCCTGGGGAGAAAAGCTCCAGAAAAATAAAGAATACAGTAGGTATTATACATGCTTAAACATTATAAACTTTGAAGTAGACAAGTTCAAGTACAATGTACAATGATTACAATTAATTTATACAGTGTTAAAACTAAAAAGGATTACACATAAAATCAAATTTCTAATTTAAATTTCTACTAAAGTTATTTCATAAAGAGAGTTCTCCATGTGAGAGGAAGAGTGTAGAGAATTCTTACACATTCTATGGTTATAGTAGGAATGTAAGAGGTATGTATAATGAGGGGGAGAAATCAAGGGTGTAAGCAGGACTAGGAGGAAAAGGGGATGTTCAATGCAGTTAAGTAGGGTGGGAGCAAGAGCATTCCCACTGGGATAGTAGATGGGAATGAAGAGATTTTTTGAACATGAAATGGTTAGAGATAGTACAGATAGATGGAGGTAGAGAGTTCCAGAGACGTGCTAAGCCATGTGAAAGAAGATGTTTGCCTGGGGGGTGGCTTGGTTTGTACACTTCTAGCAGATTTTGGTTGTTGGACCTTAAAATTCTATATGAAGTATGTGCATTTTGAAGACAGAAGAGAGGGAGGGACAGAGGGAGGGTTTGAAAATTAGTTTATGTGCAAGGGATAGTTGTGTGTAGGTAAGATTATTGGGTAGTTCTAGCCCTCTTTAGTTATTGGAGAGAGAAGCAGTGGTGGGAGGAAGACTTTTGGTTGGTAGCAAACTTGGCAATTTTATTGTAGCAGGAGGAAATTTGTGTTTTCAGGGAGATTTGTATGTTAGTTAGTAGTGGAGCTGCATAGAGAAGGGAGGGAATAAGAAAGGAAGTAGAGAGAGTAATTTTAGTAGCAGTTGTAAGGTAGAGCTTTTGTCGATAGAGCATCCCTAGTTTTTGATGTTTTTTTTTATGTTTAGTTGTAGATGGGAGTTGAATTTTAGTTGGTTATCAATTTGGACTCCAAGTAGTTTGGTCTCTGTCACTAGTTTTAGTGGAATGTTATTCTCACTAGTAATAGAGAAGTTCTTTGTAATGAGAGAGTTGAGTTTAGTAGGGGTGAATATCATTAATGTGGTTGTATAGGTGTTGAGTGCTAGGTGATTTGTTCTCATTCCTTTTTCAATGGTTGAAAATGCATGTTGAGTTAGCTTTATGAGAGTAGGGATAGTAGAGGCAGCGCAGATAATGGTTGAATCATCTGCATATTGGATGATATTGGAGAGAGGGATATCTTTGTGGAAATCATTTATAAATATATTGAAGAGGAGGGGACCTAATATGGATCCTTGGGGGACACCAGTTGGGGTGTTAAGAAATGAGGAGGTTGCCTTTTTCCATTTTACTGCTTGATATCTATTAGTTAAGTAGCTAGAAAACCAGTTCAAAGTAGAGGAAGATAGGTTAAGTTTGGAGAGTTTGTTTAGAAGCAAACTATGTGATATAGTGTCAAAGGCCTTAGAGAGGTCAAGTAGAAGGGTAGAGGCAGTAAGGCCAGAGTCCCTGGCTTTATTTACAGTTTCAAGGAAGGAGAGGAGTGCTGTCATAGTGCTGTGATTTGGTCTGAATCCATGTTGTGTAGGAGAAAGTAGGTTATTATCAATGAGATATGGTAGGAGTTGAAGTTGGATGCACTTTTCCAGGAGTTTAGATATGGGAGATAGGATAGCTATGGGGCGGAAGTTTGAAACATTGTTGTTATTGCCACCTTTATGTAAAGGTATGATGAAGGCCTTTCTCCAGATTTGGGAAACTATGTCTTCTTGAATTGATCAGTTGATTAGTATGCTAATGGGGTAGGCAATTGCTTCAGCTGCTGAGCTGAGAAAGTAAGAAGGAATGTCATCAGGAGCACTGGTGCATGGTTTTAGTTTCTGAAGGAGTTTTTGTATGGTAGATGTGGGTATAGGTTTGAGAGAAAACGGGGGGGAGTGTGCAGAGGGGGAGTTAGGGGTTGAAAAGGAGGGGGAAGGGAGAATAGGAGAACAGGTGGATTTTAGAGGGGGTGGAGAAGATGGGGAGGGAGTGAGAGTAGGAGATGAGGTGGATGGTAAAGAGTTAGTAGATATGAGTGTGGCATTGGATATAGTGTTGGGTTGAGTGTAGTAGGGGTAGGATGGAGATGAGTTGGAGTGTGTGTGTTGTTGGAGAAGGAGGAGGTTAATTTAGAAATAGATTCAATGAAGAAAGAATTGAACTGAGTAGCTAAGTCTATATCAGTGGCACTAGTGTCAAGGGTTGGGGTGACTGTTTTACTGGGATGAAGTAGAGTGGAGATACTTTTCCAGAATGTTTGAGGATTTGTTTTGTTGTTGTTTTAAAGTAAGGAGAAGTAATTTTGACAGTCAGAGATGATAAGTTTTTTTACACTGTTTCTAAGAGTTTTATATTCATTATGGATGAGGGGGGTCTTATTTTTCTGGTATTTTGCCCATACTTTGTCTCTTTTCTGCATGGTAGCTAGTGTGTTTTTGGTGAGCCATTGGGCAGTTTTAGTTTTTATTCTTTTTGTTCTTAGAGGAGCATGGACGTCTAGTAGTTTTAGGAATGTGGTGTTGAAGTGAGCGACAGCGTTATCTAAGGGTAGTGTTTTTAGACAATTCCAGTTTATTGTTTTTAGGGAGTTAGTAAAGGTTGATGGATTAAAATTTTTATGATTACATGTTGTAATATAGTTATGCGTATGATGTTGGATTAAGGGGAGTTGGTGAGGGAAGATGGGTATGTGGTCACCAAGGGGGTCGGGAAGAGTTCCACTGTCTGAGAAATAGTGGGGACGAGAGACTAAGATCCAGTCCAGGATACTGCCAGTGGAGAGATGTTTTGATTGGTTTGTGATAGAGGTAATTAGTTGTGAGAATCTATGTAGGTTGATGTTAAGTGGGTTTGTGGGAGACTGAATGGAGATCCAGTTAATATTCATGTCACCTAAGATTATAGTCTCGTTACTAATGTTGTTGGTAAGCCAGGAGAGGATGTCTTCCAGTATGGATACATTATCTCCTGGGGGGGATATAGAGTGAAACTATACATATGTGTTTGTGTTTGTTAACTTGAAGTAGTGTTGTGAGTAGTTCTGCATTTTTAAATTGGGGAGTGAGTTTATTTTAGGGGGTAACTGACAGGGAGGTTGAGTAGAGAAGAGCTACTCCTCCACCTTTTTTATGGGGCCTGTCTCTTCTGATGATAGAATAGTTTGGTGGGAGTATTTCTGAGTCTTTTATATGAGGCTTTAACCATGTTTCTGAGATGGATAAGATGTCTGGTTTATGATGTGTTAGCCAAGCATGGAGGTTTGGGACTTTGTTCACTACACTTTGAGAGTTTAAGGCAGTGAGTATTATGGATTTGTCCTTAATTGTTGAGGAGGGGGGGCCTGGGTTAAGATGGATATCACCTGATAATAGATTGCTAATGGGAGATAGGGTTAGGTTGGAGAAGTAGTAAGAAAGTTTAGAGAAAAGGACGAAAGAAGCCTTGTGATTATCCAGTGTCCTGTGCAATTTTTCTCTTGAAGCTGGCCTTAGACGATTTTATGAGTGCCCGTAGTTTTTTGCTAATAGTGATCAGAGATGCCTTCCCTTTTTGGGATTTTGCTCTATCATGTAGTAGCTTCTTCCTTCTATTGTATAGTTTGTTTATGGCTGGGGTCCACCAGACAGGACGCCTGCCTTTGGAGGATTGGGTCTTGGTTTTATTTGGGATTGCATGATCCATGCATTCCTGAAGGTGTTCATAGAATGCATTTATAAAGGATTCTGCGGTCTGGGCTGTATTTTCCACAGGCTCGGGGGCTTTGAAGGATTCCACCTCCGTTTTGAGGAGTGTGAAATTTGCTTTAGAAAAGTTTTTCACTGTGGTTTTCTGGGCAGGGGGTGGGGTCGGGATGTGAATATCCAGTGAGATTAGTTTATGGTCTGATCTTACCAGTGAGGGATACACTTCTGGTCTGGAGCATAGAACCCCCATGTTGGTGATGATCAGGTCCAGTATGTTTTCCCCTCTTGTGGGAGTGGTAACAACTTGTTCCATAGCATTTGAGTTTATAAATTCTTGGAACCTTTGGGCTAGGGTGTTGGAGCTAGAGTAATGCTACCAGTCTATGTTTGGGTAGTTGAACTCACCCAATATAATGGTGTTTGGAGAGACCTTCATATTTTTCAGTGTTCTCAGGAAGGCCGAGTGGGGTTCCTGGGTTTGGGAGGGTGGTCTGTAGCAGGCTATAAACTGGAAGGCAGTTTTACCCACTGTTAGTTGCACATGGATAGTCTCTGATGCTTCGTGCTGTGCCACCAACCTGGAGATGTGGGTATCTTTGACGAATATTGATACTCCCCCTCCTTTTGTGGTTCAATCCAAGTTTTGGGGCCGAAAAGCATGGTATGAGGTATAACCTGGTAGTGCTGGGGTGCTCTCGGGACCCTTGAACTAGGTTTCTGTTGTTCTCCATGCTAAGGAGAGTTTCGAGTGCGTGCATCTTGAGGTTTAGACTTCTGGCATTCAGTAGCATTACTCTTAGTTTCTTATCCCTTGTGATACCTATGGAGGTGGGTTTGTCTTTTGAGCCTTACCTAAACAAGGTACTATGGGGGTTGCAAGAGCCTTTGCCAATATCTGAAAGCCCAGGGGTGACAAGTGCAAGCCGTCCCTAGCGAAGCATTGTCTTGTCGAGCATGTCATCCCAGGCTGACAGGCATTGGATCCCCTTTGAATGACACCAATACTTAAGCCAATTGTTGAGATTGATCATCTTGTCTTCATACTGTGGCATCATTCTTGGTGAGGGTAAGATGCTACTCAAGGTCAGGGTCATACCGGCCTGGGCTACATGCTCAGAGAGCTCCTCTATGTCTCTTTTCATGTAGTCCAGGGAGGTACATCTCAGGTCATTCACACCAGCATGGACAATGACTGAGTCATATTTGTACTTGCCTTGGAGTGACCTGAGTGCTTGTGTTATGTGGCGGATCCTAGCGCCCGACAGGCAGCTCACCGTGACCTTCTCCTTATTCAGCCTGGTGGCGGGCGTCAGTTTGCCTGATGATAGAGTCACCTATTACAAGTGTATCAGGTGTGTTGTTTAGCCTTAAGGGCTATGACTGTTCGGCACACTGGCTTTGTGTGCTATGTGTTGCACGTGTTTTGTTTTGGGGTAGCGGTTGCTTGGGTGTCTGCTTTGGAGGTGTCTGCTGCTTAGGCAGATTTTTATTTAGAGCCTCCGAGTATGTTTTTGTGTGTTTATGTGTTTGGTTTGCTGTCGTGGTAGGTCTATGTGAGACTGGAATTGTAGTGAGTGTGGTTTTCTTCTCCTCCTGACTGGTTACGCCAGTTTGGCTATATGGTTGCATCTCTCACATGTGTTGGAATTTGTTGGGAAGAGGAGAGGGTTGTCTGTGTACATGAGGCAGTTGTAACATTGCCTCAAGATTCCCAGATTCACCAGCTGAACCGGAGAGGAGATTGACAACTGACCTTTGGACATGCTAGAATAGTATTGGGAATTCCTTTATAATTGAAAGAAAGGGCCAATGGGGAACACAGTACTCAAGGGGAGTTTGTGAGGGTGTAGTGCTTTTAATTTTTTAGTGCTGACTTATATAATTGCTTTAGTGAGCAAGTGCCAGGCTTTAGAGTAGGAATAGGGTGTTTATTATGAGAACTAGATCAGTTCTAAGGGAAAAAGTGAAGAGCAGACTTTGTGGAGCCGAGAATGGTTTAAACCCAATTAAGCAGAGCTGCCCGATGCTGGGCTATGCGCAAAATCTCGCAAAGCCGCGCCGAAGCGGGTTTTATACAGGGGGACTTGAAAGAGCTAGAAATTGGCCCAAAACGGCCAATAGACTACCAGATTCTTGTACTGTGAACACTCCTCCAGGGATAGATAGGCTGCTCTTAGCCCCCCACTGTCACTGGTGAACAAAGAAGCCTCCCTTTATCCAAGAAAGGAAATGGGCAACACAGGAACTTTCCAAAAGTCCACAATACAGCAAAGCCTGTATTTGGACTACTCTAGGTCAGGAAAGACGGGAAACAAGGATATTTTTTTTTTCTTTTTTTTTTTTCTTTTTTGCAACAAACAGCAGGAAAATGCAATAAATATGCAACACAGGCTAGCGCACTTGAGTGTGTAGCCTCATCAGGTATATGCAACAAACAGGACAAACTTTATAAGTGCAGGTGCAAAAACCACTTTAAAGAGTTTAAAACAGTTCAAGAAGCAGAAATACTTGCAGTTTAGCTAGATCGGACAGTCGCCCAGGTAGTAGCAGGAAAAAAAAAAACACTTTTATCACGTTAGCAGTCGCTCATTTAGCCTCTCTGCTGCTAGCACCGCTCTGCAGGACCACAAGGAGCTTGGCTGAGTAGTAACAAGCGCAAAAACCGCTCCAAAGCGGGTTTTATACAGGGGGACTTGAAAGAGCTAGAAATTGGCCCAAAACGGCCAATAGACTACCAGATTCTTGTGCTGGGAACACTCCTCCAGGGATAGATAGGCTGCTCTAAGATCCCCACTGCCACTGGTGAACAAATAAGCCTCCCTTTATCCAAGAAAGGAAATGGGCAACACAGGAACTTTCCAAAAGTCCAGAATACAGCAAAGCCTGTATTTGGACTACTCTAGGTCAGGAAAGATGGGAAACAAGGATAATTTTTTTTTTTTTTTTTGCAACAAACAGTAGGAAAATGCAATAAATATGTAACACAGGCTAGCGCACTTGAGTGTGTAGCCTCAACAGGTAAATGCAACAAACAGGACAAACTTTAAATTACAAGCGCAAAAGCACGCTAAAGCTGGCTTTAAAGCAGGGGTTAGAAAGAGATAGGAAATGGCCCAAAACGGCCAATAAGCTACAAGTCACTGGGCTGGAACCACTCCTCAAGGGACAGATAGGCTGCTCAGAGCTCCCCATTCTCACTGGTGAACAAAGAAGCTTCCTCCTATCCAAATAAGGATATAGGCAACACAGGAACTATGACAAAGCCCAGAGATCAGCAATAGGCTGCTCAGAGCTCCCCACTCTCACTGGTGAACAAAGAAGCTTCCTCCTATCCAAATAAAGATATAGGCAACACAGGAACTGTGACAAAGCCCAGAGATCAGCAATACCTGAAGACTGGACTATTCTAGTTCAGTAAAGGTGGGAAACAAGGATATTTATTTGTTTTGTTTTTTTTTTTAGGTACAGAAACACAGTAAATGCTTTAATTCGGCTAGCGCACTTGAGTGCGTAGCCTACCAGTTAAACTAAGCAAAAACAAACTTTAAAAGTGCAAAAAACTCAGAAATACAGGTAGGAATGCAATAAAACAACTTTGCAGAGCTTAGTTAAAGAAACAGAGAAGTCTATATATACAGAAAAGCAGCTAAAACACACAAACACTTCAGATGCAGTGCAACCTAGAGCACTTGAGTTGTAGCAATATTAAGGCAATTACAGTTATAATAAATGCTCTGAAATATACTCTATATTTCCAAAATGTTTGAGAAGCACAGTCAGAACACAAGGAGAGTCAGGCAAAAAAAAAAAATTTTTTTTTTTTTTTTGAAAGGGGAAAAAGGAGAAACAGAAGGCCTTATCCAATGTTCTATCTGTATTAGGTAGAATGAGCTAATGACACTAGACTGGGAAAAGTGTCACAGATCAGATTTACAGTAGGGGCGGGCACCTGCAAAGCCACCAAGTATGAAAGCAAAACACCAACTGGGAGGGGGGGTTGAGGACAAAAACAACAGCTTACAGACAGTAAGCACTAGAGAAAGCCACAAATGAAAGTTTTTAAACAGATAAAGATTTGTAAAGATACAGAATGCTTTTAACTGCAAAGAAATCAGTTACTTGTGCAGATTAGTTAATAGCAATAAAATACAGTCAAAGACTAAAAAGCAGGCAATAAAAGTGCTATATATTAATTGTTAGAAACAATAATATGTATAAATAATCGAAATAAAAACAGGATACTTATATATCTCAGCTAACAGTCGTGGTCAACAACTCTCATCCACTCTGCTCAGTGTGTATAGAGGGACCTACGTTTCTTACTAATACTGGTCACGGATATCTGCCCTTCTTGGGATTTGCTGTTTTTCTGGACTACTGTCCTACTTCTGTTATATAGCCTGTTTATTGCAGGGGTCCACCAGACTGGTGTCCTTGTCTAGGAGGAGTGAGTCTTAGTGTACCACTAAGAATCTAACTGAGCGCCAAAACTTCAGAGAGCTTAGAAACAGTACAAAAAAAAGCCATCCTGACAGACAAAAAGAACTATTACCTTCAATTACAACAAACCTCCAAAAAAGGAACCTAAAAAATTCTGGGCCAGTATTAATAATCTTCTATCCCCAGGCCATTCTATTATACCTAACCCTCAAGACTCTAACCCAGAGAATCCCACACAAATAGCTAATGACTTTAATTCTTTCTTCACTAATACTATCCAAACTCTTGCTAGTCACATATCTCCCGACACCTCTAAGCTACTCTTACCTACTTCAAATCCACCTCCCTCCCTTCACTTACAACCAGTTTCTACTTCCTTTATCTCATCACTGCTCCAAAAACTAAAACCTACCACCCCCTCCACAGACAAACTTCCTGCAGAATTCCTGCAAATAGGAGCTAAAGCCATTGCCTATCCCATTTCTATTCTGATAAATAGATCTATAAATGAAGGAATTTTCCCTTCTATATGGAAGATATCTAATATCATCCCACTACACAAAGGGGGGAACTCCAATGACTTCTCTAACTTTCGCCCCGTAGCACTTCTATCACCTATAGCTAAAATCATGAAAAAATGTATCCATAAACAACTACTTAACCACCTTCTCCATAACAACCTGCTTGCTAACAGTCAGCATGGATTCAAACCTTCCCACAGCACCACCACTGCTTTACTCTCCTTTACAAACTCCATCAGCTATAACCGCAACAATAATAATCTATCATCTTCAGTCTTCATTGACTTATCTAAAGCTTTCAACATGGTTAATCATAAACTTCTTCTGCACATACTAAAATCTCTCTCACTTGACCCTCCTTCCTTAACTTGGTTTACACCTTACCTAGAAAACCGTCAACAGGCAGTACTCTGGAAAAATTCACTATCTAATCTCCTTCCTATCTCTTTAGGTGTACCTCAAGGCTCTATCCTAGGCCCCCTTCTATTTTATATCTTTATTAATGACCTGCAATCAGCTATCCCAAACACTACCTGCATACAATATGCAGATGATTCTACTACAATCTGCACAGCTACCTCTCAAACTGAACTCCAGTCTCTTACCCAAAAAGCTTTTATCACTGTAGAACAATGGTTCTCACACCGCTGCCTACTCCTTAACCCCAAGAAAACCAAACTGTTACTCTTCTCACCTACCCGTAAGTCCACCCCACTAAACTTCACTCTCACTTCCACGGACAGTGCTCTCATTTCTCCTGACTCGACCACAAAATTATTAGGAATAACTATTGACAATAATCTCAACTCTGACTCTCACATCAACAACACAATAAAATTAGTTAATAAAAAAATAGGATGCCTATACAGAATCAAACCCTTCCTTACACATGTGGCAAGGACCATCATAGCCAGATCTCACCTAATCTCTACTCTTCTCTATGCTTCCCCCATATACACTAATCTCTCCAACAACAACCTCAAGATCACTGCCTGAATCTAAGACAACTAGGTTGGCTTGAACTTCCTAACCAGCTCGTACTTACAACAGCTCTTAATAGCTCATAAGATCCTATACCAACCTACTAAAACACCAATATTCTCTAACCTCATTTCACCATACAATAACCTGAAACATCTACTGTCTTCAAACAAACTACTGATCAATACTACTAAACCCAATAACTCTGCAGGTGACTGCCTCTTTTCCAACTCTGTTGGAAAAATATGGAACAAACTACCCTATGATATCTCATCTTTGACCTCTCTCCCACTTTTTAAAAGACAGCTGAAAATGTATCTCAATAATCACTGGCTTTGCTCCTGCACTAACCCAGATTAACTTTCCTTCTTCCTCTCTCTCTTTTCTTCTTCCATAATTCTTTTTTTCTCTTCTCCCCGTTTCCTTGATAGCTTTCCCTTTTCATAACATCTATGTAGATATATGTTTTCACATATATACTGTATGACTATTGTAATCCACAAAAAAAAAAAAAAAAATTATTACACTTTTTGGTTTTCGCTCCTATCATAATACCTGTAATAACTTGTATTATCTACTTCTGTTTATAAATTATAACCTTGTATTGCCTATCTCTGTTTAAACTTGTAATAACTAATGGAGCTTTTCTCCCCAGGCCTCTACTGAAAATGGACATATATCCAGCTAGACTAGCCCGGTCAACAAATGTAAAATAAAATAAATGGCATGATCCATACATCCTTGTAGGTGCTTATAGAGTGCATTTGTAAATTTGTCTGTATCTTGAGCAGTGTTTTCCCTTAGCGTGGGGGCTGTGAAACCCCCCAGCCCTGTCTCTAGTAGTGTGAATTTAGCTGTAGGAAAGGTATACACTGTGGTTTCCGTGGGTGGGGGAGATGGTTGGGTGTGGAAACAGTGAATAGTTTATGGTCAGATCTAACCAGTGACCAGTTTACATCCGCTGTGGTGCACCTGTCGCCCATGTTGATGATTACCACTTCTAGTATGTTTCCACCCCTCGTTAGGGAGTTTACCATCTGATACAGGGCATATGAGGTGATAAATTCCAGGAAGCGCTGGGCCTGGAAGTGAGTACTTGAGTAAGTTTCCCATTGAATGGTAGGGTAGTTGACATTGACCAATACCAGGGTGTGCGGTAGGACTGTCATGTTTTCCACTGTCTCCAGGTAGGTGTAGTGGTGGTCCTGGGTCATGGAGGGTGATCTGTAGCAGGCCACAGTTTGCATTGCAGTTGTGGCTGATATTAGCTGCACATGGATGATCTCAGAGGTATCATGCTGCCCTACTAACCTGGAGGTGTAGGTATCCCTGATGAATATGGATACAACCCCTCCATGTCTATGTCAGTCCACGTTCTGTGTCCGAAATGCATGGTATGGGTTGTAGTCTGGTTGTGCCTATGTGCTCTCAGGAGCCTTAAAACAGGTCTCAGTTACTGCACAGATGTTGACTTTGTCCATACTGAGGAGTGCTGTGAATGCTTGCATGTTGTGATCACAACCCCTGGTGCTGAGTAGCATAACTCTCATTGATTCTGCTATTGTGCTGTTTACGGAGGTGGGATTCACCTTTGAGACTCTCCTAAATAAGGCACCATGGGGGCGCTAATAGCCTTGGTCAGTATTCCAAAGCCTAAGGCTGACACATAAGCCGGTATGGTAGTGTTGCATGCATGTTTCCCATCTGTGCTTGTTTCTCATCTTTCCTGTAGGTAACCTACTGGTAAGCAATAGAAAGCCTTAAAGTTATACAAGTCTTCTAGCTTCCAAGATAGGCTTTTGGAGTGATTAAGTATTAATGTTTTTGTATGTTCTTGCTGTACTTAACTGTTTCCTGACTACATGGTGATTTCTCACTGTATATTGTGATCTGAAAGCTCTGTTTATTCACATATTATGGCTGTGATGGCCTGCACTTTAGAGGTTCACAGATAGATAGTAGGCTATCTGCCCAAGAGAAATTAGAAGCATAGCTACAGTGTGCTGGCTTTCTCCACACCATTGATAAAGTAACTGAACCTCTGTCACACATAGTCAATGAAGTGATTCCAGGCAAAGTTGCCGGAAGCTGTTGAAGACTGGGGTGATGAAGGGTGATAAGAGCACTTAGTGATCTAAAGAGGGCATGTTAATGTGAAAAATCAACACCATTTAATTTCCCCAAAAGGTCTTGCAGCTATAAAACTGGAGGGCCTCCCCCACCCCCTGGCTGTATGGTTCTGGGACACATGATCCCAGTGGTGTATATTCTGTTACCTATTCACACATCAAGGTTTTCCTTGAAGTGTATCAGTGAGGGGCTATGACTAATGTAGTTAGGAATGTAATTTATAGTCTCTCATTTCATTTGTTATATGTTTTTATTTCAAGATTAAGTGAAGCTCAGTGGGTTTGGGTACCTCTGCCCTTTGCTTACCCTAGCTTACACATAGAAATCATCTAAATAGGAAATAGGGGGAAGCAACATTAATGTCAATAGTGTAATGATTACAGCATTTGCATAGTATCTGTGCATTCGAGGTTCAAATCCCAATAAAGTCAGGGATGTTTATCATGTTAAAAAGTATACCTTAACCACAGCTTGCATATATAGGTAGTATTCGGGAGTATAATAAACATTTGAAACAGCCATATAAACCCATGTGTGCTGGAGAGTAAAGTCAACAGAGAATGTAATGTTATGTAAGCACATAGTGAGATGTTACTTCACTGAAATGTATATATCCTGAGTAATTAGCAGATGTGGCATTGTTTGCGCACACAGGTTATATGCTTAAAGTTTGTTTAACTGTTTAACTGCTGCTTTAATGTCACACAAACACTTTTAAACATGCTTACAACTGCTTAAATGAGCCTTATTCTGGAGTAAAAAGCATTTTTAAAGCATCACAGGTGTTGAACCCTGGACCATGCACACTATAGTCATGGGAACTTACCACTAAGCCATCTGAGCTGTATACATGTTTCATGGTCTTTAGACTACACCTTATACTATATAGGCATTCCACAGTACTGACCACAAATGGGACAGTCACTTTGTGTACAAATGTACAGTACATTGTAATGTACTGTAGTTTGTGAATCAACATATACGTCTACATATGTATAACTGCTATAAATTAATACTAAATATATATATAATATATATATATATATATATATATATATATATATATATATATATATATATATATGTATGCATGTCAGTGATGTCTGCACATAGATACAAATATAAATATATATATATATATATATATATATATATATATATATATATATATATATATATATATATATATATATATTATATACAGTTACATCTATAGCCATATATATAAACATCTATGAACACACCATGACACAGAAGCAATCCAAAGGAATTGAAGTGTACACAAAATACATGCAGCTCTGGTATTATAACTATTAATATTAACCTAATTCACCATAGAAGGGATGGTTGTTGTGTATGTGGAGATTGTGGTGGGAAGGAATGATGGGTAATGAAATCATGCATCAAGGAGAGCCTGGGTTGGATGTTCAATAAGTGAACTGGAGGGGTATACATGGACTATGGGGACAATATAAAAAGGACAAAAAACAAAAACCATTCTCATCCATAATACACCCTGTCATGTCACATTGCAACACCTAATTCCACAAACATATGAACATTAACATGTATCATACATATGTACACCAACTGACTGTCACATTTGTTTTCAGTAGTGAGGAATGCCTGTAGTAAAATGTATATTCTAAACATCATAACATTTGTACAAATCTCAGATGCCTTAGTGGTAAAGTCAGTGACTGTGGTGTTCATGGTCCCGGGTTCAAGGGCTGTTAATTTATTTTGAGGGCCAGAATAAGGGCTGTTGGATACAAGTGGATTAAAGCACTTTAAAGCAGTTGTAAGCAGATTTGCATGGGTTTGCATGATGGTAAGTGGCGCTTATACACAATTAAACGGATAAGAGCTTCACAGGTTTAAACTTGCTTAACGTCGCGCAGTCCACGGGCGAACCTGCTTACAACCGATTAAATGTGAATTATTCACACTTTCCCTACCAGTGCCTACTCTGAGAGGTAAAATAATAACCCCTTCCAAGATTAGAACCCACAACCATGTATACCATCCTCAGAATAACTAAATCTAAGCTACCTGAGATGTAACTATGCCAGATGTGTATTCAGACAGGTTAAAACACAAAAGGGAGGATTGTGTGGAAATAGGAGAAACCGCCAAGTACCCAATGAAAGGTGTATGCTATATATATATATATATATATATATATATACATAAAACATGCACCAAAGTCCCAGCACAAGTGCCAATATTAGGGCTAGATGACTGTAAAATAGTAGAACACCACTCGAGAAGTAAATCCAAAACCAAGCAGTTTATTGAAGAACAAACCATACGTAGAGACAATAAGCTTCACGTTTCGTCCAAAACTTCATCAGAATAACAACACTCATCAAAATAACATTTAAATACTCTAATTAAAATTCAAAATCACCAATAAGAATCCATGTGTCATGAATAAATTAATTATAAACATATTGAATCTCTGAAACCAGGTCTACCACAATCAAAATGTTAAAACCTGTTAAAACAGTATAGTTTTTTGAAAAATAATGACATAAAATCCATATAAATACATTTAAATGAAATAAAATTTGATAAAAATACAGTTTCAAATAAATAATAAATAAAGGTGTATATGTGTTGTGTGTGTTTGTGTTTCAGTGCTGAATGGTCTTGTAATGCCCTCTAGTGGAGAAAATAATAATGAACTCAAAAACTAATATTCTTTATAATACTTTAAAAACTTTTTGTTTAAAATTAAATACATAAATAGCATTTACTCCAAATTGCACATACTTAGTTTAAAGTTTAGCTGATCTCATTTTCAAAACAGGTGCTAAAGTAATCATATCATTGATGCCTGGGAATCTATTGGATTCTAAAACTATCTGCCAATATAATTCCCTATATGCAACAAGAGTTTCCCAACAACCCTAGGATCTGGTGGTACCACTTCTAATACAAAGAAATTAAAATATGCCCCCTCACAGACCAAGGTATGTTTGTACAAAGAATTTGTGTCACGCTTAGTCCTAATGTCGTACAGGTGCTCATAGATTCTCTGCTTCATTTTTCTTTCACTTTTACCAATGTAGAATGCTTCACATTTTCCACATAGAGCGATGTATATGATACCCTTGGTGTTACAATTGGCAAAGGAGCCTAAAGTTAGTGTCTTTTTACGAGCTGCCAAAAAGTAAGTGCTACCAATCTTCAAGTTCTTACAATAAGGACAAGCCCCACATTTAAAAACTCCATATTTTTTCTTTTTGTTGTCATCAAGTCGCTTAGTATTACTGACCTTTTCTAATATTCCTTTTATATTACAACCCCTTTTATTAATGTATTTTATTTCTTTGTCAGAAATGTATCCCAAATCGGAAACCTTTGCAAAATTGTTCCATTCCCTATCAAAAATCTTTCTAACCTTACCAACCTGTCCATCGTAGGTTAAAATAAGGCCCGAGGAATGTCCATCATTAGGGGTGTTTTTAATAGTCGTGGTATTGACTACATTAAATTCTTTTCCTAATATGGGTACAAATCTACCCTTTCTTCCTTCAGCGACCTCCTGGAATATCTGATCTATCATTTCAATGGGGTAGCCCCTATCCAAAAACATGGACTTCAAGTAGTCGCATTCCTTAGTAAACAAAAAATCATCAGATGTCATTCTACATATTCTAACTGCTTGTCCTTTTAAAACACTTCTTTTCTGGTAGAATGGGTGAGAACTTGAAAAATGTAGGTAAGTGTTAGAGAAGGTTTTCTTCCTATACACACTAGACACAAAATGCTGGTCGTTTTTTTTCCAAATTTACATCCAAGTAGTTTACTTTTGTGGTATTAAAGTACTTAGTGAACTGAAGGAAATTTGTAGTACTATTTAAGTAGTCAACAAAAACCTCAAACTCATCCAAGGTACCCTTCCAAAGAAAACATAAATCGTCCAAGAACCTAACATATAATGTCCACTTGTTTTCAAACCTAGGTACCAGGACGTATTTGTTCTCCCAGTAAGCCATAATAATGTTGGCGTATGTAGGTGCAGAGTGTGCACCCATCGCCACTCCTTTGGTTTGCCTGTAGTATTCTCCCTCAAAAAGTAGGAAATTGTTTTTCAATACTATTTCCATTAAAATCAAGATAGTTCTAAATTCATTATGAGATATTCTTTTGAGGGGTAATAACATTTCCTCAAACCAGGCTAAACCTGTATCATGGGGTATACTGGTGAATAAATCAACAACGTCTAGGGTACCAAAACCAGTAGTCTCACCATGCAAATGGGGTTTTATTTTACTTAAAAAATGCCAAGAATCCTTTAAGATGTTTTCGTTTTCATTAACTATGTACCTAATTTTAAAATCAATATACTTAGCAATGGGTGCTGTGGCCGATCCTTCAGAAGAAACTATGAGTCTAAGGGGGTGGGTCCAAGTGGTCTTTGTGCACCTTCGGGATTCCAAATATAGTTGGAATCCTAGGCTTCTCCACATATAAAAATGTACAAGTCTTCAGGTCGATCGACCCTTCAAACAGTAAATCATTAAGTAAAGCCTGTATTCTCTTGTACGCAACATTAATCTCCCTTGCACCCCCAATTAAAGAATTTTGAATTATCACTAGAAAGGGAATTGAGAAATGCTTTGAGGAAAGACTACATACGTTCTAACCTTACTAGTAGTGAAGAGGATATATTAGTGACTTTGAGTAATGACAGAGAAGTTCGGGTTATGAAACCTGACAAGGGTGGAGGGGTTGTTTTTATGGACCGTAACATGTATGAAGGAAAGATGTTAAATTTATTAAATGATTTTGAAAAATACAGTGTTACCTCTATTAACGAGATTAATGTTGCGTACAAGAGAATACAGGCTTTACTTAATGATTTACTGTTTGAAGGGTTGATCGACCTGAAGACTTTTAAATTTTTATATGTGGAGAAGCCTAGGATTCCAACTATATTTGGAATCCTAAAAGTGCACAAAGACCACTTGGATCCACCCCTTAGACTCATAGTTTCTTCTGAAGGATCGGCCACAGCACCCCTTGCTAAGTATATTGATTTTAAAATTAAGTACATAGTTAATGAAAACGAAAACATTTTAAAGGATTCTTGGCATTTTTTAAGTAAAATAAAACCCCATTTGCATGGTGAGACTACTGGTTTTGGTACCCTAGACATTGTTGATTTATTCACCAGTATACCCCATCATACAGGTTTAGCCTGGTTTGAGGAAATGTTATTACCCCTCAAAAGAATATCTCATAATGAATTTAGAACTATCTTGATTTTAATGGAAATAGTATTGAAAAACAATTTCCTACTTTTTGAGGGAGAATACTACAGGCAAACCAAAGGGGTGGCGATGGGTGCACACTGTGCACCTACATACGCCAACATTATTATGGCTTACTGGGAGAACAAATACATCCTGGTACCTAGGTTTGAAAACAAGTGGACATTATATGTTAGGTTCTTGGACGATTTATGTTTTCTTTGGAAGGGTACCTTGGATGAGTTTGAGGTTTTTGTTGACTACTTAAATAGTACTACAAATTTCCTTCAGTTCACTAAGTACTTTAATACCACAAAAGTGAACTACTTGGATGTAAATTTGGAAAAAAACGACCAGCATTTTGTGTCTAGTGTGTATAGGAAGAAAACCTTCTCTAACACTTACCTACATTTTTCAAGTTCTCACCCATTCTACCAGAAAAGAAGTGTTTTAAAAGGACAAGCAGTTAGAATATGTAGAATGACATCTGATGATTTTTTGTTTACTAAGGAATGCGACTACTTGAAGTCCATGTTTTTGGATAGGGGCTACCCTATTGAAATGATAGATCAGATATTCCAGGAGGTCGCTAAAGGAAGAAAGGGTAGATTTGTACCCATATTAGGAAAAGAATTTAATGTAGTCAATACCACGACTATTAAAAACACCCCTAATGATGGACATTCCTCGGGCCTTATTTTAACCTACGATGGACAGGCTGGTAAGGTTAGAAAGATTTTTGATAGGGAATGGAACAATTTTGCAAAGGTTTCCGATTTGGGATACATTTTTGACAAAGAAATAAAATACATTCATAAAAGGGGTGTAATATAAAAGGAATATTAGAAAAGGTCAGTAATACTAAGCGACTTGATGACAACAAAAAGAAAAAATATGGAGTTTTTAAATGTGGGGCTTGTCCTTATTGTAAGAACTTGAAGATTGGTAGTACTACTGGCAGCTCGTAAAAGACACTAACTTTAGGCTCCTTTGCCAATTGTAACACCAAGGGTATCATATACATCGCTCTATGTGGAAAATGTGAAGCATTCTACATTGGTAAAAGTGAAAGAAAAATGAAGCAGAGAATCTATGAGCACCTGTACGACATTAGACTAAGCGTGATTTCCACTAATTCTTTGTAAAACATACCTTGGTCTGTGAGGGGCATATTTTAATTCCTCTTTTGTATTAGAAGTGGTACCACCAGATCCCTAGGGGTTGTTGGGAAACTCTTTGCTGTTGCATATATAGGGAATTATATTGGCAGATAGTTTTAGAGCATCCAATAGATTCCCAGGCATCAATGATATGATTACTTTAGCACCTGTTTTGAAATGAGATCAGCTAAACTTTAAACTAAATATATAAAAGTAATTTGGAGTAAATGCTATTTATGTATTTAATTTTAAACAAAAGTTTTAAAGTATTGTAAAGAATATTAGTTTTGAGTCTTCATTTATTATTTTCTCCACTAGAGGGCATTACATAATATCTGATTCAGCACTGAAACACAAACACACACAACACGTATACACCTTTATTTATTATTTATTTGAAACTGTATTTTTATCAAATTTTATTTCATTTAAATGTATTTATATGGATTTTATGTCATTATTTTTCAAAAAACTATACTGTTTTAACAGGTTTTAACATTTTGATTGTGGTAGACCTGGTTTCAGAGATTCAATATGTTTATAATTAATTAATTTATTCATGACACATGGATTCTTATTGGTGATTTTGAATTTTAATTAGAGTATTTAAATGTTATTTTGATGAGTGTTGTTATTCTGATGAAGTTTTGGACGAAACGCGGAAGCTTATTGTCTCGTACATTGAGATGGTTTGTTCTTCCGTATCAAACTGCTTGGTTTTGAATTATTGTTTTTAGCATTTCAAACACTGTGCTATTTATGTTAAGTTTCTGCACCTTATTCCTTGTTATTAGCTCTGAGTTCAAACATGTCTGCAAACGAATGAAGTTATTACACATTTTGTATCTGTCAAAAATATGGTGCAGTTTTAAAGTTACACTGAAAGTAAGGAACAAATACTAATGTAATGTGCTAATCATGGATATTTTAAGAATTTTCTTTGGACATTCATTTAATACTGCATGAAATAGGAGAAATACTGAAGTCAATGCAAAATTATGTTCAAAAAGGAACCAATTCAAGA
>NC_056748.1:1069827311-1069844584 GCF_019279795.1 Protopterus annectens | reverse complement strand
AAGCTGTTTTTAAGGTATACTTTTTAACATGATAAACATCCCTGACTTTATTGGGATTTGAACCTCAAATGCACAGATACTATGCAAATGCTGTAATCATTTCATTATTGACATTAATGTTGCTTCCCCCTATTTCCTATTTAGATGATTTCTATGTGTAAGCTAGGCTAAGCAAAGGGCGGAGGTACCAAAACCCACTGAGCTTCACTTACTCTTTAAATAAAAACATATAACAAATGAAATGAGAGACTATAAATTACATTCCTAACTACATTAGGCATAGCCCCTCACTGATACACTTCAAGGAAAACCTTGATGTGTGAATGGGTAACAAAATATACACCCCTGGGATCATGTGTCCCAGAACCATACAGCCAGGGGGTGGGGGAGGCCCACCAGTTTTATAGCTGCAAGACCTGTTGGGGAAATTAAATGGTGTTGATTTTTCACGTTAACATGCCCTTTTTAGATCACTAAGTCACTAAGTGCCCTTATCACCCTCCATCCCCCCAGTCTTCAACAGCTTCCGGCAACTCTGCCTGGAATCACTTCATTGACTATGTGTGACAGAGGTTCAGTTACTTCATCAATGGTGTGGAGAAAGCCAACACACTGTAGCTATGCTTCTAATTTCTCTTGGGCAGATAGCCTACTATCTATCTGTGAACCTCTAAAGTGCAGGCCATCAAAGCCATAATATGTGAATAAACAGAGCTTTCAGATCACAATATACAGTGAAATATCACCATGCAGTCAGAAAACAGTTAAGTACAGCAAGAACATACAAAAACACTGATACTTAATCACTCCAAAAGCCTATCTTGGAAGCTAGAAGACTTGTATAAGTTTAAGGTTTTCTATTGCTTACCAGTAGGTTACCTACAGGAAAGATGAGAAACAAGCACAGATGGGAAACATGCATGCAACACTACCATACCGGCTTATGTGTCAGCCTTAGGTTTTGGAATACTGGCCAAGGCTATTTTCACCCCCATGATGCCTTTTTTTAGGGTAGTCTCAAAGGTGAATGCCACCTCTGTAAACAGCACAATAGCAGAATCAATGAGGGTTATGCTACTCAACACCAGGGGTTGTGATCACAACATGCAAGCATTCACAGCACTCCTCAGTATGGACAACGTCAACATCTGTGCAGTAACTGAGACCTGTTTTAAGGCTCCTGAGGGCACATAGGCACTACCAGACTACAACCCATACCACACATTTCGGACACAGAACGTGGACTGACATAGACATGGAGGGGTTGTATCCATATTCATCAGGGATACCTACACCTCCAGGTTAGTACGGCAGCATGATACCTCTGAGATCATCCATGTGCAGCTAATATCAGACACAACTGCAATGCAAACTGTGGCCTGCTACAGATCACCCTCCATGACCCAGGACCACCACTCCACCTACCTGGAGACAGTGGAAAACATGACAGTCCTACCATACACCCTGGTATTGGTCAATGTCAACTACCCTACCATTCACTGGGAAACTTACTCAAGTACTCACTTCCAGGCCCAGCGCTTACTGGAATTTATCACCTCATATGCCCTGTATCAGATGGTAAACTCCCTAACGAGGGGTGGAAACATACTAGAAGTGGTAATCACCAACATTGGCGACAGGTGCACCACAGCGGAGGTAAACTGGTCACTGGTTAGATCTGACCATGAACTATTCACTGTTTCCACACCCAACCATCTCCCCCACTCACAGAAACCACAGTGTATACCTTTCCTACAGCTTAATTCACACTACTAGAGGCAGGGCTGGGGGGTTTCACAGCCCCCACGCTAAGGGAAAACACTGCTCAAGATATAGACAAATTTACAAATGCACTCTATAAGCACCTACAAGGATGTATGGATCATGCGATTTATTTTATTTATTTTATTTTACATTTGTTGATCGGGCTAGTCTAGCTGGATATATGTCCATTTTCAGTAGAGGCCCGGGCAGAAAAGCTCCGTTAGTTATTACAAGTTTAAACAGAGATAGGCAATACAAGGTTATAATTTATAAACAGAAGTAGATAATACAAGTTATTGCAGGTATTATGATAGGAGCGAAAACCAAAAAGTGTAATAAATTTTTTTTTTTTTTTTTGTGGATTACAATAGTCATACAGTATATATGTGAAAACATATATCTACATAGATGTTATGAAATGGGAAAGGTATCAAGGAAACAGGGAGAAGAGAAAAAAAGAATTATGGAAGAAGAAAAGAGAGAGAGGAAGAAGGAAAGTTAATCTGGGTTAGTGCAGGAGCAAAGCCAGTGTTCACTGAGATACATTTTCAGTTGTCTTTTAAAAAGTGGGAGAGAGGTCAAAGATGAGATATCATAGGGTAGTTTGTTCCATATTTTTCCAACAGAGCTGGAAAAGAGGCAGTCACCTGCAGAGTTATTGGGTTTAGTAGTATTGATCAGTAGTTTGTTTGAAGAACATAGATGTTTCAGGTTATTGTATGGTGAAATGAGGTTAGAGAGTACTGGTGTTTTAGTAGGTTGGTATAGGATCTTGTGAGCTATTAAGAGCTGTTGAAGTATGAGCTGGTTAGGAAGTTCAAGCCAACCTAGTTGTCTTAGATTCAGGCAGTGATGAGTTCTAAAAGGGGATCCTGTAGCAAATCGAGCAATATTATAGTAAGATGTTGCTAGTTTCTTGAGGTTGTGTTTGGAGAGATTAGTGTATATGGGGGAAGCATAGAGAAGAGTAGAGATTAGGTGAGATCTGGCTATGGTGGTCCTTGCCACAGGTGTAAGGAAGGGTTTGATTCTGTATAGGGATCCTATTTTTTTATTAACTAATTTTATTGTGTTATTGATGTGAGAGTCAGAGTTGCGATTATTGTCAATAGTTATTCCTAATAATTTTGTGGTCGAGTCAGGAGAAATGAGAGCACCGTCAGTGGAAGTGAGAGTGAAGTTTAGTGGAGTGGACTTATGGGTAGGTGAGAAGAGTAACAGTTTGGTTTTCTTGGGGTTAAGGAGTAGGCAGCGGTGTGAGAACCATTGTTCTACACTGATAAAAGCTTTTTGGGTAAGAGACTGGAGTTCAGTTTGAGAGGTAGCTGTGCAGATTATAGCAGAATCATCTGCATATTGTATGCAGGTAGTGTTTGGAATAGCTGATTGCAGGTCATTAATAAAGATAGAAAATAGAAGGGGGCTTAGGATAGAGCCTTGAGGTACACCTAAAGAGTTAGGAAGGAGATTAGATAGTGAATTTTTCCAGAGTACTGCCTGCTGATGGCTTTCTAGGTAAGATGTAAACCAAGTTAAGGAAGGAGGGTCAAGTGGGAGAGATTTTAGTATGTGCAGAAGAAGTTTATGATTAACCATGTCGAAAGCTTTAGATAAGTCAATGAAGACTGAAGATGATAGATTATTATTGTTGCGGTTATAGTTGATGGAGTTTGTAAAGGAGAGTAAAGCAGTGGTGGTGCTGTGGGAAGGTCTGAATCCATGCTGACAGTTAGCAAGTAGGTTGTTATGGAGAAGGTGGTTAAGTAGTTGTTTATGGATACATTTTTCCATAATTTTAGCTATAGGTACCAAAAAAAAACGGACTTGCTTGACGAAAGTATGTTGGCACAATCCACCAGAAACGAATATCCAAATTAAACTCAGCAAGGTTTATTGTGAAAATCCATGATGTATAAACACATTTAAAAATAAGAAAAGCCACAATGCATAAAACAGTTAAAGTAAGCGCTTTCGTTTGGCTCATGCCAAACTTTTTCAACAAACAGTTTTGCATCACTTCCTGAAGTTTAAATAAGTTAAGTCAGTGATGTAATCAATTAAATGAGTTCAAAAAATTAAAGGCATAACATGCTTTAAGGCTTTTGCCTATGTAACACAAATACATAAAATAGTGCTGTAGTAATATAATAATATAGTAATGTAGCAGTAACTAGTGCTGTCTCATTGAGCATAACGCTGAAATCAGTGCTGTGCAAAATACTTATGTATTTATGGCATACATCAGTTGTGTATTTAAAAATGCATGCACAAATATATTTCGTGCATGTATCAAAATGGATCAAAATGAAGCGTGTCACCCGTCGGAATTAAGAATGAATAACAATCGTAAAAGCACTCAATGTAACCAATAAAAGGAGAATATATGAAAGAAAGTATTCTCTCCACTGTGAATCCTTGTACAAAGTAATTTTGAATTAATAAACTCTGAACATTAGCTTAAATGAATGTTGTGTGAGTTAAGGTGACATTTCACCTAAATGCATATAAGCTAAGCAATGCTTATATGAGAAAGCGCTAAATCCATTTTAAATAAATTTGTAAGCTAGCCTCTAAAATTTATAATAACAATAAATAATGTAATAATTGTAATTATAGCTAGATTCCATCAGTAATATATGAATGGTGCTTAATGTATAATTTTACGATTTACATAATGTCCTTACTTCTATAATTGTGTAAATAATATCTTCATTTCCCTTTACTATGTCACTACGAATAGCCATATTACATAGGTGGTAGTGACAAAACAAATTAAATCCAATAAATATATATATGTAGAAGTAGAACTAGAACATCGCTTGCAAAAATCTAATAAAGCTGTCAGATGTGCACGTATTTAAAAACCACTCGACTCGATTTTATTCTATAAAGAATCATTAGCAATGAATAGTAAATGTATGTGTATTCATAACTACAATAACGAATCTATAAAATATCTATAAAATAATCTATAAAGTAGGTTGGTAAATAGTTTATTAAATAGTTTATTAATTAGTTCACAATACGATAATATGAAATGCAAAAGTGAATGGTAGTATCATAGTACGTGGTAGAGAATAAATGATAAGTAATGAACTAAGTCTAGTTATACGATGTATATAAAAAATAAATTTAAAAATAATATTGATTAAAATATTTTAAAATATTTAAATATTCATAATATATTTAAACTTATTTAACAATATTTATTAATTATGAACTTTGTTGATTATAAAAATTGTAATTTTTTTTTATATAATAAATATATAAAATATAAAATTGAATAATAAATAAGCAAACAACTAATAAATAATTATGATTTTTAAATGTTAGTGAGTTTATACATATCTATTAAATGTCAATGAGTTTAAGACATATTTATTTAACTAGTGATTTCAATTTTAAAATACTACCTATAGATAAACTGTTGTTAATGCCTGGCCAATAGTTGGCATTCAATCTTAATTGCCATTCTAACTCACATCTTTCCAATAATAGTTGCCAGGCGCCCCCTCTAACATCTGTTTTTAGGACATCCAACACTACAAATTTAAAGTTGTGCGATGTGTATATATTAATATGTTTAGCTAAGGCATTTAATTCATTTCCATCTCTTATAGCCCTTATATGTTCACCTATACGTTCTTTCAATTTCCTTTCTGTTTTTCCTATGTAAAATGAAGTGCAATCATTACATAGGGCACAATACACAACTTTTTCTGTGTTACAACAAGCTTTTTCCTTTAAACAGATCTTGATATTGTTTATCATCGATTCATTCGTTTCAAATACATACTTACAATATTTACATCTACCACATCTAAACATTTTCCCATGTTTAGTTTTGTATGTTTGTTCCAAGTGTTTTTTTAAATTCACACCTTTTTTATATACAGTTGATGGATTATCAGTAAAATGAGGGTGCAATGTTGTGTCCGCCTTAATAAGCTGCCAGTTCTTCTTTAAAATATTATCTATAGCAGTGCTGTCTGAATTAAAGGTTGTAATAAAACTCTTTGTGAAAGATGTCATTCCTGTATTATTTAATGGTCCAGTGTCAGTATGAACCATTGTAGCATGGTTATTAATGTTATTGTCGAAGTTTAACACATTTGAATTCGATACATTTAATGTAATTTTATCTATACAATTTAATAAGGGTATAAAATGTAATTTGTCTCTTTTGTCAACAACTTCATTCATAATGTTGTATATAAGATTGTTAGGGTAACCTCTATTTTTAAACATGTCACACAATATAAGACATTCAAATGATCTATTTATTGAAGGTTCTATCGACATAGACAAATTTAATTATTTAAATATTTGTCACCCCAGGACTCCAACAATGTTTGGGGTGCCTAAAATCCATAAGGACTTACAAAATCCCCCTTTCAGACCTATTGTTGATGCACAAGGGTCGATTACTAACCCTTTAGCAAAATTTATTGACAACAAGTTAAAAAAGTATATACTCATGGAAAAACATTTATTGAAAGACTTATGGGACTTTTTATCTACAATTGGATCTACTGAATACAATGGGAATGACATATTTGTCACTACTGACATTAAAGACTTATATTCTGTCATTACTCACGATACAGGTATAGATTGGTTTAATTTATTTTTGGACGAAAAGGGTTTAAATCAAATGAGTATTAATTTATTTGATCAACTTATTGACATTATTTTAAGGAATAATTTTATAATTTTTAACAACAAAATTTATTTGCAAAGTGAAGGAGTGGCTATGGGTTCACCATGCGGTGGCCTGTATGCAAACATAGTAATGTACATGTGGGAGAAGAAGTATGTTTTTAGTTCAATATTTTTTAACTTTTGTAAGATCTATTTACGTTTCTTGGACGATATTTTTATTTTGTGGACCGGTAACAGTGATACATTACATGAATTTTTAAATTACATCAACTCAACAACTACCTTTTTAAAATTTACAGCTACAATCAATTCCACTACCATATCTTATTTGGATGTTTTATTAGAAAAAGACATTTTAAATAAAGAGTTTAAATCAAGAATATACAGAAAAGAAACATATAGCAATAGCTTACTACATTTTAACAGCTGCCATCCTTATACACAGAAGAGAGCTGTTTTAAAGGGTCAATTTGTCAGGGCTTCAAGGATGACTAGCAAAAGAGATGATTTTATAGTTGAGTGTCTTATATTGTGTGACATGTTTAAAATTAGAGGTTACCCTGACAATCTAATATACAACATTATGAATGAAGTTGTTGACAAAAGAGACAAATTACATTTTATACCCTTATTAAATTGTACAGATAAAATTACATTAAATGTATCGAATTCAAATGTGTTAAACTTCGACAATAACATTAATAACCATGCTACAATGGTTCATACTGACACTGGACCATTAAATAATACAGGAATGACATCTTTCACAAAGAGTTTTATTACAACCTTTAATTCAGACAGCACTGCTATAGATAATATTTTAAAGAAGAACTGGCAGCTTATTAAGGCGGACACAACATTGCACCCTTATTTTACTGATAATCCATCAATTGTATATAAAAAAGGTGTGAATTTAAAAAAACACTTGGAACAAACATACAAAACTAAACATGGGAAAACGTTTAGATGTGGTAGATGTAAATATTGTAAGTATGTATTTGAAACGAATGAATTGATGATAAACAATATCAAGATCTGTTTAAAGGAAAAAGCTTGTTGTTACACAGATAAAGTTGTGTATTGTGCCCTATGTAATGATTGCACTTCATTTTACATAGGAAAAACAGAAAGGAAATTGAAAGAATGTATAGGTGAACATATAAGGGCTATAAGAGATGGAAATGAATTAAATGCCTTAGCTAAACATATTAATACATACACATCGCACAGCTTTAAATTTGTAGTGTTGGATTTCCTAAGAACAGATGTTAGAGGGGCGCCTGGCAACTATTATTGGAAAGATGTGAGTTAGAATGGCAATTAAGATTGAATGCCAACTATTGGCAGGCTTTAACAACAGTTTATCTATAGGTAGTATTTTAAAATTGAAATCACTAGTTAGATAAATATGTCTTAAACTCATTGACATTTAATAGATATTTATAAACTCACTAATATTTAAAAATCATAATTATTTATTAGCTGTTTGCTTATTTATTATTCAATTTTATATTTTATATATTCATTATATAAAAAAATTTTACAATTTTTATAATCAACAAAGTTCATAATTAATAAATATTTTTAAATAAGTATAAATATATTATGAATATTTAAATATTTTAAAATATTTTAATCAATATTATTTTTAAATTTATTTTTATATACATCGTATAACTAGACTTAGTTCATTACTTATCATTTATTCTCTACCACGTACTATGATACTACCATTCACTTTTGCATTTCATATTATCGTATTGTGAACTAATTAATAAACTATTTAATAAACTATTTACCAACCTACTTTATAGATTATTTTATAGATATTTTATAGATTTGTTATTGTAGTTATGAATACACATACATTTACTATTCATTGCTAATGATTCTTTATAGAATAAAATCGAGTCGAGTGGTTTTTAAATACGTGCACATCTGACAGCTTTACTAGATTTTTGCAAGCGATGTTCTAGTTCTACTTCTACATATATATATTTATTGGATTTAATTTGTTTTGTCACTACCACCTATGTAATATGGCTATTCGTAGTGACATAGTAAAGGGAAATGAAGATATTATTTACACAATTATAGAAGTAAGGACATTATGTAAATCGTAAAATTATACATTAAGCACCATTCATATATTACTGATGGAATCTGGCTATAATTACAATTATTACATTATTTATTGTTATTATAAATTTTAGAGGCTAGCTTACAAATTTATTTAAAATGGATTTAGCGCTTTCTCATATAAGCGCACATGCGCTAGCTTATATGCATTTAGGTGAAATGTCACCTTAACTCACACAACATTCATTTAAGCTAATGTTCAGAGTTTATTAATTCAAAATTACTTTGTACAAGGATTCACAGTGGAGAGCATACTTTCTTTCATATATTCTCCTTTTATTGGTTACATTGAGTGCTTTTACAATTGTTATTCATTCTTAATTCCCGATTTACAGGTGACACGCTGCTTCATTTTGATTCATTTTGATACATGCACGAAATATATTTGTGCATGCATTTTTAAATACACAACTGATGTATGCCATAAATACATAAGTATTTTGCACAGCACTGATTTCAGCGTTATGCTCAATGAGACAGCACTAGTTACTTCTACATTACTATATTATTATATTACTACAGCACTATTTTATGTATTTGTGTTACATAGGCAAAAGCCTTAAAGCATGTTATGCCTTTAATTTTTTAAACTCATTTAATTGATTACATCACTGACTTAACTTATTTAAACTACAGGAAGTGATGCAAAACTGTTTTTTGAAAAAGTTTGGCATGAGCCAAACGAAAGCGCTTACTTTAACTGTTTTATGCATTGTGGCTTTTCTTATTTTTAAATGTGTTTATACATCATGGATTTTCACAATAAACCTTGCTGAGTTTAATTTGGATATTCGTTTCTGGTGGATTGTGCCAACATACGTTCGTCAAGCAAGTCCGTTTTTCTTTGGTATTTGTTGGTTTATCTATACTCTTATTTTAGCTATAGGTGATAGGAGTGCTATGGGGTGAAAGTTAGAGAAGTCATTGGAGTTCCCCCCTTTGTGTAGTGGGATGATATGAGATATCTTCCATATAGAAGGGAAAATGCCTTTGTTTATAGATCTATTTATCAGAATAAAAATGGGATAGGCAATGGCTTTAGCTCCTATTTGCAGGAATTCTGCAGGAAGTTTGTCTGTGGAGGGGGTGGTAAGTTTTAGTTTTTGGAGCAGTGATGAGATAAAGGAAGTAGAAAATGGTTGTAAGTGAAGGGAGGGAGGTGGATTTGAAGTAGGTAAGAGTAGCTTAGAGGTGTCGGGAGATAGGTGACTAGCAAGAGTTTGGATAGTATTAGTGAAGAAAGAATTAAAGTCATTAGCTATTTGTGTGGGATTCTCTGGGTTAGAGTCTTGAGGGTTAGGTATAATAGAATGGCCTGGGGATAGAAGATTATTAATACTGGCCCAGAATTTTTTAGGTTCCTTTTTGGAGGTTTGTTGTAATTGAAGGTAATAGTTCTTTTTGTCTGTCAGGATGGCTTTTTTTTTGTACTGTTTCTAAGCTCTCTGAAGTTTGGGCGGTCAGTTAGATTCTTAGTGGTACACTAAGACTCACTCCTCCTAGACAAGGACACCAGTCTGGTGGACCCCTGCAATAAACAGGCTATACAACAGAAGTAGGACAGTAGTCCAGAAAAACAGCAAATCCCAAGAAGGGCAGACATCCGTGACCAGTATTAATAAGAAACGTAGGTCCCTCTATACACACTGAGCAGAGTGGATGAGAGTTGCTGACCACGACTGTTAGCTGAGATATATAAGTATCCTGTTTTTTTTTCCGAATATTTATACAGATTATTGTTTCTAATAATTAATATATAGCACTTTTATTGCCTGCTTTTTAGTCTTTGAGTGTATTTTATTGCTATTAACAAATCTGCACAAGTAACTGATTTCTTTGCAGTTAAAAGCATTCTGTATCTTTAAAAATCTTTATCTGTTTAAAAACTTTAATTTGTGGCTTTATCTAGTGCTTACTGCCTGTAGGCTGTTGTTTTTGTCCTCACCTCCCCTCCCAGTTGGTGTTTTGCTTTCATACTTGGTGGCTTTGCAGTTGCCCGCCCCTACTGTAAATCTGATCTGTGACACTCCTCCCAGTCTAGTGTCATTAGCTCATTCTACCTAATACATAGAGAATATTGGATAAGGCCTTCTGTTTCTCCTTTTCCCCTTTAAAAAAAAAAAAAAAAATTTTTTTTTTGCCTGACTCTCCTTGTGTTTTGACTGTGCTTCTCAAACATTTTGGAAATATAGAGTATATTTCAGAGCATTTATTATAACTGTAATTGCCTTAATATTGCTACAACTCAAGTGCTCTAGGTTGCACTGCATCTGAAGTGTTTGTGTGTTTTAGCTGTTTTTCTGTATATATAGACTTCTCTGTTTCTTTAACTAAGCTCTGCAAAGTTGTTTTATTGCATTCCTGCCTGTATTTCTGAGTTTTTTGCACTTTTAAAGTTTGTTTTTGCTTAGTTTAACTGATAGGCTACACACTCAAGTGTGCTAGCCGAATTAAAGCATTTACTGTGTTTCTGTACCTAATTTCTGCTACTTTGTAAAAAACAAAAGAAAAAAACAAATAAATATCCTTGTTTCCCACCTTTACTGAACTAGAATAGTCCAGTCTTCAGGTATTGCTGATCTCTGGACTTTGTCATTTGTCATAGTTCCTGTGTTGCCCATATCCTTATTTGGATAGGAGGAAGCTTCTTTGTTCACCAGTGAGAGTGGGAAGCTCTGAGCAGCCTATCTGTCCCTTGAGGAGTGGTTCCAGCCCAGTGACCTGTAGCTTATTGGCCGTTTTGGGCCATTTCCTATCTCTTTCTAACCCCCTGCTTTAAAGCCAGCTTTAGCGCGCTTTTGCGCTTGTAATTTAAAGTTTGTCCTGTTCGTTGCATTTACCTGTTGAGGCTACACACTCAAGTACACTAGCCTGTGTTACATATTTATTGCATTTTCCTGCTGTTTGTTGCAAAAAAAAAAAAATTATCCTTGTTTCCCGTCTTTCCTGACCTAGAGTAGTCCAAATACAGGCTTTGCTGTATTCTGGACTTTTGGAAAGTTCCTGTAGCTTATTGGCCGTTTTGGGCCATTTCCTATCTCTTTCTAACCCCCTGCTTTAAAGCCAGCTTTAGCGCGCTTTTGCGCTTGTAATTTAAAGTTTGTCCTGTTCGTTGCATTTACCTGTTGAGGCTACACACTCAAGTACACTAGCCTGTGTTACATATTTATTGCATTTTCCTGCTGTTTGTTGCAAAAAAAAAAAAAAATTATCCTTGTTTCCCGTCTTTCCTGACCTAGAGTAGTCCAAATACAGGCTTTGCTGTATTCTGGAATTTTGGAAAGTTCCTGTGTTGCCCATTTCCTTTCTAGGATAAAGGGAGGCTTCTTTGTTCACCAGTGGCAGTGGGGAGCTTAGAGCAGCCTATCTATCCCTGGAGGAGTGTTCTCAGCACAAGAATCTGGCAGTCTATTGGCCGTTTTGGGCCAATTTCTAGCTCTTTCAAGTCCCCATGTATAATACCTGCTTTGGCACGGTTTTTGTGCTTGTTAGTACTCAGCCAAGCTCCTCGTGGTCCTGCAGAGTGGTGCTAGTAGCAGAGAGGCTAAATGAGCGACTGCTAACCTGATAAAAGTGTTTTTTTTTCCTGCTACTACCTGGGTGACTGTCCGATCTAGCTAAACTGCAAGTATTTCTGCTTCTTAAACTGTTTTAAACTGTTTAAAGTTGTTTTTGCACCTGCACTTTTAAAGTTTGTCCTGTTTGTTGCGTTTACCTGTTGAGGCTACACACTCAAGTGCGCTAGCCTGTGTTACATATTTATTGCATTTTCCTGCTGTTAGTTGCAAAAAAACAGAAAAAAACAAAAAAAAATATCCTTGTTTCCCGTCTTTCCTGACCTAGAGTAGTCCAAATACAGGCTTTGCTGTATTCTGGACTTTTGGAAAGTTCCTGTGTTGCCCATTTCCTTTCTTGGATAAAGGGAGGCTTCTTTGTTCACCAGTGACAGTGGGAAGCTTAGAGCAGCCTATCTATCCCTGGAGGAGTGTTCACAGTACACGAATCTGGTAGTCTATTGGCCATTTTGGGCCAATTTCTAGCTCTTTCAAGTCCCCCTGTATAAAACCCGCTTTGGCGCGGCTTTGCGTGATTTTGCGCATAGCGCAGCATCGAACAGCTCTGCTTAGTGGGTTTAAACCATTCTCGGCTCCACAAAGTCTGTTCTTCACTTTTTCCCTTAGAACTGATCTAGTTCTCATAATAAACACCCTATTCCTACTCTAAAGCCTGGCACTTGCTCACTAAAGCAATTATAAAAGTCAGCACTAAAAAATTAAAAGCACTACACCCTCACAAACTCCCCTTGAGTACCTTGTTCCCCATTGGTCCTTTTTTTCAATTATAAAGGAATTCCCAATACTATTCTAGCATGTCCAAAGGTCAGTTGTCAATCTCCTCTCCGGTCCAGCTGGTGAATCTGGGAATCTTGAGGCAATGCTACAACTGCCTCGTGTACACAGACAACTCTCTCCTCCTCCCAACAAATTCCAACACATGTGAGAGATGCAACCATATAGCCAAACTGGAGGCTAAGCTCTCTCAACTCAGTACTGGCGTAACCATTCAGGAGGAGAAGGAAACCACACTCACTACAATTCCAGTCTCACATAGATCTACCACGACAGCAAACCAAACACATAAACACACAAAAACATATTCGGAGGCTCTAAATAAAAATCTGCCTAAGCAGCAGAAACCTCCAAAGCAGACACCCAAGCAACCGCTACCCCAAAACAAAACACGTGCAACACATAGCTCACAAAGCCAGTGTGCTGAACAGTCACAGCCCTTAAGGCTAAACAACACACCTGATACACTTGTAATAGGTGACTCTATCGTCAGGCACATTGACGTCCCCCTCACCAGGCTGAATAAGGAGAAGGTCACGGTGAGCTGCTTGTTGGGCGCTAGGATCCGCCACATAACACAAGCACTCAGGTCACTCCAAGGCAAGTACAAATATGACTCAGTCATTGTCCATGCTGGTGTGAATGACCTGAGACGTACCTCCCTGGACTACATGAAAAGAGACATAGAGGAGCTCTCTGAGCATGCAGCCCAGGCCGGTATGACCCTGACCTTGAGTAGCATCTTACCCTCACCAAGAATTATGCCACAGTATGAAGACAAGAGGATCAATTTCAACAATTGGCTTAAGTATTGGTGTCATTCAAAGGGGATCCAATGCCTGTCAGCCTGGGATGACATGCTCGACAAGATGATGCTTCGCTAGGGACAGCTTGCACTTGTCACCCCTGGGCTTTCGGATATTGGCAAAGACTCTTGCCACCCCCATAGTGCCTTTTTTAGGCAAGGCTCAAAAGTCAAACCCACCTCCATAGGTATCACAAGGGAAAAGAAACTAAGAGTAATGCTACTCAACGTCAGAAGTCTAAACCTCAAGATGCATGCACTCGAAACTCTCCTTAGCATGGAGAACATTGATATCTGTGCAGTAACAGAAACCTGGTTCAAGGCTCCCGAGAACACCCCAGCACTACCAGGTTATACCTCATACCATGCTGTTCAGCCCCAAAACTTGGACCGAACCACAAAAGGAGGGGGAGTGTCGATATTCATCAAAGATACCCACACCTCCAGGTTGGTGGCACAGCACGAAGCATCAGAGACTATCCATGTGCAACTAACAGTGGGTAAAATTGTCTTCCCATTTATAGCCTGCTACAGACCACCCTCCCAAACCCAGGAACCCCACTCGGCCTTCCTGAGAACACTGGAAAATATGAAGGTCTCTCCAAACACCATTATATTGGGTGACCTCAACTACCCAAACATAGACTGGTAGCATTACTCTAGCTCCAACACCCTAGCCCAAAGGTTCCTAGAATTTATAAACTCAAATGCTATGGAACAACTTGGTACCACTCCCACAAGAAGGGAAAACATACTGGACCTGATCATCACCAACATGAGGGCTCTATGCTCCAGACCAGAAGTGTATCCCTTACTGGTAAGATCAGACCATAAACTAATCTCACTGGATATTCACATCCCGACCCCACCCCCTGCCCAGAAAAACACAGTGAAAAAATTCTCTAAAGCAAATTTCACACTCCTCAAAACCGAGGTGGAATCCTTCAAAGCCCCCGGGCCTGTGGAAACTACAGCCCAGACCACAGAATCCTTTATAAACGCATTCTATGAACACCTTCAGGAATGCATGGATCATGCAATCCCAAATAAAACCAAGACCCAGTCCTCCAAAGGCAGGCGTCCTGTCTGGTGGACCCCAGCCATAAACAAACTATACAATAGAAGGAAGAAGCTACTACATGATAGAGCAAAATCCCGAAAAGGGAAGGCATCTCTGATCACTATTAGCAAAAAACTACGGGCACTCATAAAATCGTCTAAGGCCAGCTTCGAGAGAAAAATTGCACAGGACACTAAGGATAATCACACGACTTTCTTTAGTTATGTTAGGAACCTGGGTGGGAATTCCCAGATATGCTCAGAATTAGTCAAAAAATACACTGAACCCACAGACATTGCCAACATCCTAGCTGACAGGTTCAGCACAAACCAACTCCCCTCCCACCAAAGGGCAAATATCTATCCCAGCAGAGTGCTGCCCCCCTGACATCTCAGATGCTCAGGTAAGAGTTGCCCTCTCCAAAGCAAAAAACACAGCATCAATGGGACCAGACGGTGTCCCGGGCTGCATCCTACATGAACTCCAAGAAGAGCTAAACCCAAACATAAAACTACTGTTCAATCTCAACCTTACTACAAGATATGTACCCAAAGAGTGGCGTACAGAAACAGTGGTCCCTCTCCACAAAGGTGGTGTCTCAACGGATCCTGGAAACTATCGCCCCATAAGCCTGACTAGCTTGGTCTGCAAAGCTATGGAAAGGATCATCATGGACCTCATAAATAAAGATATTGGGGATCTACAGACACTGGATCCTACCCAGTTCGGCTTTGTTAAGGGCAGATCCTGCATCTTAAACCTGGTTGATTTTTTTGAAATAGTCACCAAGGCCATTGACGAGGGGAAGGTGGTCCACACAGCCTACCTGGACCTCGCAAAAGCCTTTGATACAATACCCCACTTGGGCATTATAGATAAACTCACCAGCTTAAATATAAACCCCTATGTCACTAGATGGGTTGCAAATTGGCTCAAGGACAGAACCCACATGGTTAGAATTGCTGGAGCCATGTCAGACTCCAAACCAGTTACAAGTGGCGTCCCACAAGGCTCAGTCCTGGGAGCTCTTTTGTTCGGTATATATTTCTCGGAGGTACAGGCCAACAAGGAAGGACTGTGGATGACCAAGTTCGCAGATGACTGCAAACTAGGCACCATAATCGGCTCTCCAGCTGACACAAGCATCCTCCAAAAGGGCCTCATAGAAACAGACAACTGGTGCCAGAGCCATGGCCTCAAGCTAAATGCCAAAAAGTGTATAGTCATCCCCTTTTGCAAAAACAAAGTGCCCACAAATTACCACATAGGTGGTAATCCATTAAGTACGGAAGAAGTAATTAGGGACCTGGGGACCAAAGTTGATAGCAATCTCTCATTTGAAAACCACGTGGCCAAAGTGGTTAGAAAAACATTTTATATAGCCCACCTAATCATGAAGGGATTCACATGTAGATCAGGGGAGGTCATTGTGCCTCTTTACTCATCCCTCATCAGGCCCATAATTGAGTACAATGCCCCTTTTGGGATGTACCTTACCAGACACCTGCAGCAGCTGGAAAGACCCCAAAGGTACCTCGCCAAGAGGATCAAAGGGCTCAAACAGATGCCATATGCTGCCCGGTTAAAGAAAGTCCAGCTGTACTCAGTGGCATACCGCCTGCTCAGAGGCGATCTGTTCCTGACGTATAAAGCCATGTCCAACTCGTATAAAGCCATGTCCAACCCGGAATTAATGGACATGCTGCACCTCAGAAAATCCAAATCCCATCAAGCTATGCGCTCGAAAGACTTGAATCTCAACACTGAAATAAATAGGACATGCTGGAGGGACAGATTCATAACCCAGAGGCTCCCTTCACTCTGGAATAAAATCCCAGTCCAGGTTAGGCAGAGTCCCTCATTGACTCTCTTCAAGAGGAATCTTGATGAGTGGATGGGAGATCGTAGGTTTACCCCGGGTATCACTTCTGTGTCACTGTTAGACAGAGGCACAGTATACTAACCTCGAAAAAGGGCATAGCAAAATTCATTTAAAATAGGTGGCGAAAGCCAAACACACTCTGGCTAGGCTTATAAATGCCCTAGGGCAGATAGCCTAGTATGAACCTATGAACCTATGAACCTATGAAATCATCCAAGGCTAACATCAACAGGAAAATAGGCAAGGATTTGAAAGATAACCACAAAGCCTTCTTTGGCTATGTCAAGGATCTAAGTGGTAACACACAGATTTGTGCTGTGCTGGTGCAATATAGCGCAAAATATACTGACCCTACTGATATCGCCAACATCCTTGCAGATACATTCAAACTTCACCCCCTAAAGAGCCCACAAAAATACCCAAAAAGTACAGTATCCCAGACATCAGAGACACAGGTAGAAATGGCCATCTCTAACAGCAATACACAGTGTCAATGGAGGCAGATGGTGCCCCAGACTGTATCTTGCAAACACTACAAGACAAACTGACCCCCCGCCTAATTAAGCTTTTCAACCTCAGCCTCTCATAATGGCGCATGACAATGGTTATTCC
>NC_056748.1:1069798700-1069826811 GCF_019279795.1 Protopterus annectens | reverse complement strand
TAATTTATTTATTTGTGTTCTTCACTGAATATTAACTCAACTGAAGCTGTGGCTGTCTCTCTACAGAGTACTTTTAAGAATTTCTGTGTAGCCATTGATAGCAGTGATGGTAGTTTCAGCTCATCATTGACATCCTTTCCTTCTTTATATAACTGGTACATTTTGAGTTATCTCTCCTTAATATCAGTGCTTTGGCTGGCTAACATCTACCTGAAATCAGCTGGATGTATAAGTGAATCTAAGTACACTTTTATCTGCTCTTTTGCATACAGTACTGTATTTAATTGATTTATTTGTGTTTTTCACTGAATATTAACTCAACTGAAGTTCTGGCTGTCTCTCTGCAGAGTACATTTTAGACTTTCTGTGTGGCCATTCATAGCAGTGGGTGGGGTGGGGGGGTAGTTTCAGCTCATTACTGACATCCCATCTTGCCTTATATAAGTGGTACATTTTGAGTAATCTCTGCTTAATATCAGAGCTTTGGCTACCTAACATCTACCTGAAATCAGCTGGATGTATAAGTGAATTTAAGTACACCTTTATCTGCTCTTTTGCATATAGTACTATATTTAATTTATTAATTTGTGTTTTTCACTTAATATTAACTCATCTGAAGTTGTGGCTGTCTCTCTACAGAGTACTTTTTAGAATTTCTGTGTAGCCATTGATAGCAGTGGGGGGTAGTTTCAGCTCATCACTGACATCCTGTCTTTCCTTATATAAGTGGTGCATGTTGAGTTATCTCTGCTTAATATTAGACGTTTGGCTGGCTAACATGTTCCTGAAATCAACTGGATGTATAAGTGAATTTAAGGACACTTTTATCTGCTGTTTTGCATATAGTACTTTAATTTATTTATTTGTGTTTTTCACTCAATATTAAATCAACTGGGATGCACAAGCTAGTGCATTTCTTTGTGCCGGTCCCAAGCCCAGATAAAGTGGGAAGGTTGCGTCAGGAAGGGCATCCAGCAAAAAATTTTGCCAGATCATACATGCAGAAACAAAGAACACATATATGTACTGGATCGGTCAAGTCCCGGGTTAACAACGACCACCACTAGTACTGTTGGCCAACACAGTGCTGGTGGAAATTGGGCTACTGTTGTCCGAAGGAGGAGAAGAGGCAGAAGGCATGGCCGAAGGCAGGTAAAGGCTAGGACTGTGATAGTGAGGGTCGGAACTTTGAATGTTGGCAGTATGACTGGTATAGGGATAGAGCTAGCTGATATGATGGACCGAAGGAAGGTTGGTATATTGTGTGTACAACAGACCAGATGGAAGGGGAGCAAGGCTAGATGTATTGGAGGTGGGTTCAAATTGTTTTATTATGGTGTGGATGGGAGGAGAAATGGCGTAGCCATTATCCTGAAAGAACAGTATGCTAAGAGTGTATTGGAGTTGAAAATAGTGTTGGATAGAGTGATGTTTATGAAGCTGGAAATTGATGGTGTAATGATGAATGGTGTTAGTGCATATGCTCCACAAGTTGGGTACGCAATGGATGAGAAAGATTCCTTTTTGGAGTGAGTTGGATGAAGTGGTGATGACTGTACCCAAGGGTGAGTGACTGGTGATTGGAGCAGATTTCAATGGGCATGTTGGTGAAGGGAACAGAGGGGATGAGGAAGTGATGGGTAGGTATGCTGTTAAGCAAAGGAATGCAGAAGGTCAGATGGTATTGGATTTTGCGAAAAGGATGGATATGGCTGTGTTG
Source organism: Protopterus annectens (assembly GCF_019279795.1). Classification (NCBI taxonomy): domain Eukaryota; kingdom Metazoa; phylum Chordata; order Ceratodontiformes; family Protopteridae; genus Protopterus; species Protopterus annectens. Next base: position 1,069,825,091 of record NC_056748.1, on the reverse strand, counting down.
AATACGTATTTTAAAAAGAGGGAAGAGCATAGGGTGACATACAAGAGTGGAGGAAGATGCACACAGGTGGATTACATCTTATGTAGAATGGCCAGTATGAAGGAGATTGGAGACTGTAAAGTGGTGGCAGAGGAAAGTGTACTTAGGCAGCATAGGATGGTGATTGGTAGGATGACATCGGTGATCAAGAATAGCCCCTGGAGAGATGGAGATATGCTCTAGAGAGAAGAGGAATGAAAAGAGGAATGAAGGTCAGCAGGACTAAGATAGAATATATGTGGGTGAATGAGAGGGAGGATAGAGGAATGGTGAGGATGCAGGGAGTAGAGGTGGTGAAGATGGATGAGTTTAAATACTTGGGATCAACAGTTCAGAGTAATATAATACATCCAGCTGATTTCAGGTATATGTTAGCCGGCCAAAGCTCTGATATTAAGCAGAGATAACTCAAAATGTACCACTTATATAAGGCAAGACAGGATGTCAGTGATGAGCTGAAACTACTCCCCAATGCTATCAATGGCTACACAGAAATTCTAAAAAGAACTTTGATCAGTCACAGCATGAAGTTATTAAGTACACTTTTATCTCTTCTTTTGCATATAGTACTGTATTTAATTTATTTATTTGTGTTCTTCACTGAATACTAACTCAACTGAAGTTGTGGCGGTCTCTCTAAAGAGAACTTTTTAGAATTTCTGTGTAGTCATTGAAAGCAGTGGGGGTAGTTTCAGCTCATCATTGACATCCTGTTTTGCCTTATATAAGTGTTACATTTTGAGTTATCTCTGATTAATATCAGAGATTTGGCCGGCTAACATCTACTTGAAATAAGCTGGATGTTTAACTGAATTTAAGTACACTTTTATCTGCTCTTTTGCATATAGTACTGTATTTAATTTATTATTTTTTGTTTTTCACTGAATATTAACTCAACTGTTGCCTTACAGTAAGACGCTGTCCAGTTTGATTCTCAGCTAGAGCTTCTTCTGCATGGAGACATGCGTGAATGGGCGTACCTTCGTTGAAGGTTTTGCGTCAGGCCTGGCAAGCCGGTATGTAAAAATCAACTGCCAATCATTAGTGGAGCGGAGTTCCGCTGTGGCGTCCCCTAACCGGGAAAAGCCGAAAGACACAAACAAACAAACAACTCAACTGAAGTTGTGACTGTCTCTCTACAGAGTACTTTTTAGAATTTCTGTGTAGCTATTGATAGCAGTGGGGGGTAGTTTCAGCTCATCACTGACATCCTGTCTTGCCTTATATAAGTGGTACATTTTGAGTTATCTCTGCTTAATATCAGAGCTTTGGCCAGCTAACATCTACCTAAATTTAGCTGGACGTATAAGTGAAGTTAAGTACACTTTTATCTGCTCTTTTCCATATAGTACTAAATTTAATTCATTTATTTGTGTTTTTTACTGAATATTAACTCAACTGAAGTTGTGGCTCTCTCTACAGAGTACTTTTTAGAATTTCTAAGTAGCCATTGATAGCAGTGGGGGGTAGTTTCAGCTCATCACTGACATCCTGTTTTGCCATATATAAGTGGTACATTTTGAGTTATCTCTGCTTAATAACAGAGCTTTGGCCGGCTAACATCTACCTGAAATCAGATGGATGTATAAGTGAATTTAAGTACACTTTTATCTGCTATTTTGCATATAGTACTGCATTTTATTTATTTATTTGTGTTTTTCACTGAATATTAACTCAACTGAAGTTGTGGCTGTATCTCTACAGAGTACTTTTTAGAATTTCTGTGTAACCATTGACAGCAGTGGGGGTAGTTTCAGCTTATCACTGACACCCTGTCTGGCATTATATAAGTGGTACATTTTGAGTTATCTCTGCTTAATATCAGATCTTTGGCCGGCTAACATCTACCTGAAATCAGCTGGACATATAAGTGAATTTAAGTACACTTTTATCTGCTTTTTTGCATATAGTACTGTATTTAATTTATTCATTTGTGTTTTTCACTGAATTTTAACTCAACTGAAGTTGTGGCTGTCTCTCTACAGAGTACTTTTTAGAATTTCTGTTCAGCCATTGATAGCAGTCGGATGTAGTTTCAGCTCATCACTGACATCCTGTCTTGCCTTATATAAATGGTACCTTTTGAGTTATCTCTGCTTAATATCAGAGCTTTGGCTGGCTAACAACTAATTGAAATCAGCTGGATGTATCAGTGAATTTAAGTACACTATTATCTGCTCTTTTGCATATAGTACTGTATTTAATTTATTTATTTGTGTTTTTCACCGAATATTAACTCAAATGAAGTTGTGGTTGTCTCTCTATAGAGTGCTTTTTAGAATTTCTGTGTAGCCATTGATAGCAGTTAGGGTAGTTTCAGCTCATCACTGACATCCTGACTTGACTTATATCAGTGGTACATTTTGAGTTATCTGTGCCTAATATCAGAACTTTGGTTGGCTAACATCTACCTTAAATCAGCTGGACGTATAAGTGAATTTAAGTACACTTTTATCTGCTCTTTTGCATATAGTACTGTATTTAATTTATTTGTGAACTTCTCTGAATATTACCTAAACTGAAGTTGTGGCTGTCTCTCTACAGAGTACTTTTTAGAATTTCTGTGTAGCCATTGATTGCAGTGGGGGTAGTTTCAGCTCATCACTGACATCCTGTCTTTCCTTATATAAGTGGTGCATTTTGAGTTATCTCTGCTTAATATTAGAGCTTTGGCTGGCTAACATCTACCTGAAATCAGCTGGACGTATAACTGAATTTAAGTACACTTTTATCTGCTCTTTTGCATATAGTACTGTATTTAATTTATTTATTTGTGTTTTTCACTGCATATTAACTCAGCTGAAGTTGTGACTGTCTCTCTACAGAGTACTTTTTAGAATTTTTGTGTAGCCATTGATAGCAGTGGGGGGCAGTTTCAGCTCAATACTAACACCATGTCTTGCCTTATATATGTGGTACATTTTGAGTTATTTCTGCTTAATATCACAGCTTTATCAGGATAACATCTACCTGAAATCATCTGGACATATAAATGTATTTAAGTGCACTTTTATCTGCTCTTTTGCATATAGTATTGTATTTAATTTATTTATTTGTGTTTTTCACTGAATATTAATTCAATTGAAGTTGTGGCTGTCTCTCTACAGAGTACTTTTTAGAATATCTGTGTAGCCATTGATAGCAGTGGGGTAGTTTCAGCTCATCACTGACATCCTTACTTGACTTATATAAGTTTTAAATTTTGAGTTATCTCTGCTTAATATCAGAGCTTTGGTTGGCTAACATTTTCTTGAAATCAGCTGGACGTATAAGTGAATTTAAGTACACTTTTATCTGCTCTTTTGCTTATAGTACTGTATTTAATTTACTTATGTTTGTTTTTCACTGAATATTAACTCAGCTGGGATGCACAAGCCAGTGCATTTCTTTGTGCTGGTCCCAAGCCCAGATAAAGTGGGACTGTTGCGTCAGGAAGGGCATCCCACGTAAAATTTTGCCAAATCATACATCTAGACAAAAGTACAAATATACATACCAGATCAGTCGAGGCCCTGGTAATAACGACCATCACCAGTACTGTTGGCCTACAGGGTGCTGGCCGAAATTGGGCTACTGTTGGCCAAAGGAGGAGAAGAGGCAGAAGGCATGGCTGAAGGCAGGTAAAGGCTAGGACTGTGATAGTGAGGGTCGGAACTTTGAATGTTGGCAGTATGACTGGTATAGGGATAGAGCTAGCTGATATGATAGTACTGTATTTAATTTATTAATTTTGTTTTTCACTGAATATTAACTCAACTAAAGTTGTGGCTGTCTCTCTACAGAGTACTTTTTAGAATTTCTGTGTAGCTATTGATAGCAGTGGGGGGTAGTTTCAGCTCATCACTGATATCCTGTCTTGCCTTATTTAAGTGGTACATTTTGAGTTTTCTCTGCTTTATATCAGAGCTTTGGCCAGCTAACATATACCTAAAATCAGTTGGCTGTATAAGTGAATTTAAGTACACTTTAATCTGCTCTTTTGCTGGCTAACATCTACCTGAAATCAGCTGGACATATAAGTGAATTTAAGTACACTTTTATTTGCACTTTTGCATATAGTACTGTATTTCATTTATTTATTTGTGTTCTTCACTGAATATTAACTCAACTGAAGTTGTTGCTGTCTTTCTACAGAGTACTTTTTAGAATTTCTGTGTAGCCATTGATAGTAGTGGGGGACAGTTTCAGCTCATCACTGACATCCTGTCTTGCTTTATATAAGTGGTACATTTTGAGTTATCTCTGCTGAATATCACAGCTTTGGCTGGCTAACATATACCTGAAATCAACTGGACGTATAAGTGAATTTAAGTAAACTTTTTTCTGCTCTTTTGCATATAGTACTGTATTTATAGTTTCATAGTTTCATAGTTTAGTACTAGGCTATCTGCCCTGGGGCATTTGTAAGCCTAGCCATAGTGATGTGACTTTTTCCACCCCATGAAGTGGTACAAAAAATGCACAGAATATATTTAGAATACTGTGGCTCTGTCTAGAAGTGACACATTGGAGGTCCCCTTATATAATACAATTAGTTTACTGTGCCCCTGTCTAGCAGTGACACAGATGTGACCCCTGGGGTAAACTTACGATCTCCCATCCACTCATCAAGATTTCTCTTGAAGAGAGTCAGTGAGGGGCTCTGCCTAACATGAACTGGGATCTTGTTCCAAAGCATGGGAAGCCTCTGGGTTATGAATCTATCCCTCCAGCATGTCCTATTCATACTTGTGCCAAGGTTTAAGTCTTTAGCTCTCGTGGTCCTGATGGATTTGGATTTTTTGAGGTGGAACATGTCCATCAGATCCTGATTGGACATGGCCTTGTACGTCAGGCAGAGATCACCTCTGAGCAGGCGGTATGCTACTGAATAGAGCTGGAGTTTCTTTAGTCTGGCTGAATAAGACATATGTTGGAGACCCTTGATCCTCTTGGTGAGGTACTTTTGTGGTCTCCCAGCTGTTGCAAATGCCGGGTGAGGTACATACCAAATGGGTTATTTTACTCAATCATGGGTCTGATGAGGGAGGAGTATAGGGGTACAATGACATCCTTGAATCTGGATGTGAATCCCTTCATGATGAGGTGTGCAAGGTAGAATGTTTTTCTAACCACTTTGGCAATGTGGGTATCAAATGAGAGGTCACTGTCAACTTGGGTCCCTAGGTCTCTGATTACTTTTTCTGTACTCAGAGGGTTGCTGTCTATGTGATAATTTGTGGGTACTTTGTTTTTTCCAAAGTGGATGACTATACATTTTTTGGCATTTAGTTTAAGGCCGTGACTCTGGCACCAGTTGTCCATTTCTGTGAGGCCTTTTTGTAGGCTGTATGTGTCCGTTGGTGTATCGACTATGGTGCCTAGTTTGCAGTCATCTGCAAACTTTGTCAGCCACAAACAGACATCTTTGCTTTAACATCTGAGAAATAAATGCCAAACAAGAGGGGTCCCAGGACAGATCCCTGTGGGACACCACTTGTGACTAGCTTTGAATCTGACATTGCTCCAGTGATTTTAACTTTATGGGTTCTGTCCTTTAGCCAGTTTGCAACCTATCTAGTGACATAAGGGTTTACGTTTAAGCTGTTGAGCTTATCTATGATGCCTGAGTGGGGTATTGTGTCGAAGGCCTTAGCCAAGTCCAGGTAGGCTGTATGGACTGCTTTGCCCTCATCAATGGCTCTAGTGACTGTTTCAAAAAGTCAACCAGGTTCAAAAGGCAGGATCTGCCCTTTACAAAGCCGAACTGGGTGGGGTCAAGTGTCTGTAGGTCCCCTATGTCTCTGTTTATGAGTTCCATAATGATTCTTTCCATAGCTTTGCAGACCAGGCTGGTTAAGCTTATGAGGCGGTAGTTCCCAGGGTCTGTAGAGGCACCCCCTTTGTGGAGTGGGACCACTGTTGCTGTACACCAGTGTTCAGGTACATATCCTGCAGTAAGGCTAAGGTTAAATAGCATTTTTATGTGCATGTTTAGCTCCTCTTGGAGTTCACGTAGCACGCAACCCAGGATACCATCAGGTCCCATTGATGCTGTGTTTTTAGCTTTGTTGAGGGCGGTTCTCACTTGGACATCTGAGATGACAGGGAGATTACATTCAGCTGGGATAAGTATTTCTTCTTTTGGGGGTGAGGGAGGGGAGAAATTTGCACTGAACCTGTCAGCCAGAATGTTGGCAATATCTGTGGGTTCAGTGTATTTTTTGTTGTTGTGAACTAACTCTGAGCATATCTGAGGGTTTCTGCCCAGGTTTCTAACATAGCTGAAGAAGGCTTTGTGGTTATCTTTAGTGTCCTTAGCGATTTTTCTCTCAAAGTTGGCCTTGGATGTTTTTATGAGAGAACGTAGTTTTCTGCTAATGTTGATCAGAGATGTCTTCCCTTTATGGGATTTTGCTCTGTCATGCAGTAGCTTCCTTCTTTTGTTATACAATTTGTTAATGGCTGAGGTCTACCCGACAGGACGCTTGCCTTTGGTGGAGAGGGACTTGGATTTATTTAGGATTGCATGATCCATGCATTCTTGGAGATGTCCATAGAAAGCTTTTGTGAAGGATTCGGCATTTTGGGATGTGGTATCCACTGGCCCAGTGGGCTTAAAGGATACCATCTCAGTCTTAAGAAGAGTGAAGTCTACTTTTGAGAAGTTTTTCACTGTGGTCTTTTGTGCTGGAGGTGGAGGTGGGATATGTATATCCAGGGTGAGTAGTTTGTGGTCAGATCTCACTAGTGAGGGGTACACCTCTGGTGTGGAGCATTTTGTCCCCATGTTTGTGATGATCAGATCTAGTATATTATCTCCCCTAGTGGGAGAGGTGACTAGTTGTTCCAGCGCATTTGAATTTATGAATTCCAGGAACCTTTGGGCTAGGGTGTTAGGGTTGGAATAATGTACCCAATCTATGTTGGGTAGTTGAAGTCTCCCAGTATGATGGTATTTTGTGATACATTCATATCCTCCAATGTCTTCCGGAAGGCTAAGTGGGGTTCCTGAGATTGGGAGGGTGGTCTGTAACATGCTACCAGTTGTATAGCAGTTTTGCCTATGGTTAGTTGCACCTGTATGGTCTCTGATGCTTCATGTGTTGCTACTAACCTGGAGGTGTGGGTGTCCTTGTTGAATATGGACACTCCCCCTCCCTTTGTGGTTCGGCCCGGGTTTTGGGGCCGAAAAGCATGATACGAGGTATAGCCTGGTAGCGCTGGGGTGCTCTCAGGAGCCTTGAACCAGGTTTCAGTTACTGCACAGACGTTGATGTTCTCCATACTGAGGAGTGCATCGAGTGCCTGCATCTTGAGATTTAGACTTCTGGCGTTGAGCAGCATTACCCTTATTTTTTTTCCAATTTTGTTTTCTAAGGAGGTGGGTTTGTCTTTTGAGCCTTGCCTAAAAAAGGCACTATGGGGGTGGCAAGAGCCTTAGCCAATATCCGGAAGCCCAGTGGTGACAGGTGCAAGCCGTCCCTTGCGAAGCAGCGTGGCTTGTCCAACATGTCATCCCAGGCAGACAGACATTGGATCCCCTTAGAATGACACCAGTACTTGAGCCAATTATTAAAGCTGATCATCTTGTCTTTGTATTGTGGCATCATTCTTGGTGAGGTCAAGATGCTGATCAGGGTCAGGGTCATACCAGCCTGGGCTACATAATCCGAGAGCTCCTCTATGTTTCTTTTCATGTAGTCCAGGGAGGTACGTCTCAGGTCATTCATGCCAGCATGGACAATGACGGAGTCATATTTGTACTTGCTTTGGAGTGACCTGAGTGCGTGTGTTATGTGGTGGATCCTAGCTCCCAATAGGCAGCTCACAGTCACTCTCTCCTTGTTCAGCCTGGTAAGCGGGACATCAGTGTGTCTGACTATAGAGTCACCTATTACTAGTGTATCAGGCATGGTGTTTGGCCTTAAGGGCTGTGATTGGTTGACACACTGATTTATTGAAGTATGTGTTGCATGTGTTTGGTTTTGAGGTGGTGGATTTTTGGATGTCTGCTTTGGGAGCCTCTGTTGTTTTGGTAAGTTTTTTATTAGAGCCTCCGAGTATGTCTTTGTGTTTTTATGTGTTTGGTTTGCAGTTGTGGTAGGTCTATGTGGGACTGGATTTGTTGTGTGTGTGGTTACCATCTCCTCCTGTCTGGTCATGCCAGCCCTGAGTTGAGAGAGTTCAGCCTCCAGTTTGGCTATATAGTTGTATCTCTCACATGTATTTGTGTTTGTTGGGAGGAGGAGAGGGTTGTCTGTACATGAGACAATTGTAGCATTGTCTCAAGATACCCAGATTAACCAGCTGAACTGGAGAGGACGCCAGCAATCTACCACTTGACATGCTAGAACAGTATAATGGAGTGCTGTGCCTTTAAGGGAAGTAGATATTCACAGGGGTGGTAGGTGGATGTAGTGCTTACTTAGTACAAGAGTGCTTACTTAGTAGAGAAGTTTTGAGAACAAGTGCTAGGCTTATAATATAGCGAGTAGTCTGATTATACTAAGAGTAGAGCTTCCTTAAGGGAAAATTTGAAGAGCAGACTTGGCGAGCCAGAAGAAGTTTAACCTTGTTTAACCGGTGCTGCGCTATGCGCACAACCGCGCAATGCCATGCAAACGCGGATTTTAAACAGGGAACTACAAAATAGCTAGAAATGGTCCAAAACAACCAATTACTACAGCTCCTGTGCTGAGGTCACTTCCTACAGGGACAGGTAGGCTGCTCAAGGCTCCTCACTCCCACTGGTGAGCAAATAAACTTCCTTCTATCCAAGTAAGGTAATGGACAACACAGGAACTACACCACAGCTCAGAATACAGCAATGTTATTTATTTGTGTTTTTCACTGAATATTTACTCAACTGAAGTTGTGGCTGTCTCTCTACACCGTACATTTTAGACTTTATGTGTAGCCATTGATAGCAGTTGGGGGGTAGGTTCAGCTCATTACTGACATCCTATCTTGCCTTATATAAGAGGTACATTTTGAGTTATCTCTGCTTAATATCAGAGATTTGGCCAGCTAACATCTACCTGAAATCAGCTGGACATATAAGTTAATTTAAGTACACTTTTATCCCCTATTTTGCATATAGTACTGTATTTAATTTATTAATTTGTGTTTTTCACTGAATATTAACTCAACTGAAGTTGTGGCTGACTCTCTACTGAGTACATTTTAGAATTTCATTGTAGCCATTGATAGCAGTGGAGGGCAATTTCAGCTCATCACTGACATCAGAGACCTCCAAAGCAGACACCCAAACAACCTGCACTTCCAGTCATAAACCAGACAACACATAAAACACAAAATCAGTGTGCCCCACAATCACAGCCCTTAAGGCAAAATAACATACCTAACACACTAGTAATAGGTGACTCTGTAGTCAGGCACACTGACGTCCCACTCACTAGGCTGGACAAGCAGAAGGTTACTGTTAGCTGCCTGTAGGGAGCCAGAATCTGCCACATAACACAAGCACTCAGGTCACTCCAGAACAAGTACAAATATGACACTGTCATTATTCATGTTGGTGTGAATGACCTGAGATGTACCTCCCTGGACTACATGAAAAGAGACATGGAAGAGCTCTCTGATCATGTTGCCCAGGCTGGTATGACCCTGACCCTGAGTAGCATACTGCCCTCACCAAGAATGATACCTCAGTATAAAGAAAAAATGATCAATTTCAACAATTGGCTAAGCTTCTGGTGTCATTCAAAGGTGATCGACAAGCCACGTTGCTTTGCAAGAGACGGCTTGCACCTGTCAAGCCTAGGCTTTTGAATACTGGCCAAGGCTCTTGCTGCCCCCATAGTGCCTTTTTTAAGCAAGGCTCAAAAGCCAAACCCACATCTGTAAACAGCACAATTAACAAAAAACTGAGGGTTATGCTACTCAACGCCAGGAGTTTAAATCTCAAATTGCACACGCTCAAAGCACTCCTCATTATGGAAAACATCGACATCTGTGCAGTAACTGAAACCTGGTTCAAAGCTCCAGAGAGCACCTCAGCACTACTGGGCTACATCTCACACCACACGTTTTGGCCACACAACACAGACCAAAACACAAAAGGAGGGGGTGCATCCATATTCATCAAGGATACCTACACCTCCAGGTTAGTGGTGCAGCATGATACCTCTGAGATCATCCATGTGCAACTAACATCGGGCAAATCTGCAATGCAAATTGTAGCCTGCTACAGATCACCCTTCATGACCCAGGACCACCACTCCACCTTTCTGGCGACACTGGAAAACATGAAGGTCTTACTAAACACCCTGATATTGGGCGATTTCAATTACCCTACCATTCACTGGGAAAACTACTCGAGTACAAATTCCCAGGCCCAGTGGTTCCTGGAATTCATCAACTCAAATGCCCTGGATCAGCTGGTAAACTCCCTTACCAGAGGTGAAAACATATTGGACCTGGTCATCACTAACATGGGCGACAGGTGTTCCACACCAGAGGTCAACCCATCACTGGTTAGATCAGACCATAAACAAATCACTCTGGATGTCCATACCCCACCACCACCCCCAACTAAGGAAACCACAGTAAAAACTTTTCTAAAGAAAACTTCACCTTACTTAAGACAGAGGTGGTAAGTTTCACAGCCCCCACGTTAAAGGATAACACTGCCCAAGATGCAGAAACCTTTACAAATGCACTCTATGAGCACCTACAAGGATGCATGGATCATGCCATCCCTAGCAAACCAAGACTCACTCCTCTAAGAGAAGGAAACCAGTTTGGTGGACCCCTGCAATAAACAGGCTATACAATAGAAGGAGGAAACTAGTTCAGAAAAAAAGCAAATCCCAAGAAGGAAAGACATCCCTGATCAGTATCAGTAAGAAACTGAGGTCCCTCATGAAATCATCCAAGGCTAAATTCAAAAGAAAAATAGCCAAGGATTCAAAATATAACCACAAAGCCTTATTTAGCTATGTTAAGAATCTAAGTGGCTACTCACAGATATGCTCTGAACTAGTGCAAACTAGCACAAAATATTCTGAACCTACTGATATTGCCAACATCCTGGTGGATAGATTCAGTGCAAACTTCATCCCACCTCTCACCTCCAAAAGGGCCCACAACAATACCGGAAAAGTGTAGTGTCCCAAAAATCACAGACGCACAGGTGAAAACAGCCCTTTCAAAAGCCAAAAACACAACATCAATGGGACCAGATGGTGTCCCAGGCTGCATCTTGCACGTACTACAGAACAAACTAACCCCCCACCTAAACATGCTGTTCACCCTCCGCCTTTCCACAGGCTATGTGCCCATAGAATGGCACACAGCAATGGTTATTCCTCTCCACAAAGGAGGGGCCACAGCTGACCCTGGTAATTATCGCCCCATAAATTTGACTAGCCTGGTCTGCAAGGCTATGGAGCGCATCATCATGGAACTCATTAACAAAGATATTGGGAACCTCCAAACACTTGACCTGACCCAGTTTGGCTTTGTTAAGGGCGGATCATGCCTACTAAACCTGGTTGACTTCTTTGAGACAGTCACCAAGGCCATAGACAAGGAAAAGGTGGTTCATACCGCCTACCTTGATCTCACCAAGGCTTTTGACACCATACCCTACTTAGGTATTACAGAAAAACTCACCAGCCTGAACATAAACCCCTACATCACGAGATGGGTTGCCAACTGGCTTACAGACAGAACTCACTCGGTATGAATAGCGGGCTCCAGGTCAGACTCTAAACCAGTCACAAGTGGTGTCCTGCAAGGCTCGGCCCTGGGACGCCTACTGTTCGGCATATACTTCTCAGAAATACAGGCAAACACAGGAAGACTATGGCTAACCAAGTTCACCAATAACTGCATACTGCGAGCCATACTTGACTCTCTGGCTGACACGGATATCCTCCAAAAGGGCCTTACTAAGATGGACACTTGGTGTCAAAGTCATGGCCTCAAGCTAAATGCGAAAAAATGCACAGTTGTCCCATTTGGGAAAAACAAAACACCCATGAATTACCACATAGGTGGCAGCCCCCTTAATACTGAAGAGGTAATAAGAGATCTGGGGACCCAGATAATAGTAATCTCTCCTTTGACAATCATATTGCCAAAGTAGTTAGGAAATCCTACTATGTGGCCCATCTAATTACTAAAGGGTTTGCATCTAGAAATAAAGAGGTTATAGTGCCCCTCTACTCGTCACTCATTAGACCCATCATAGAGTACAATGCCCCATTTGGGATGTACCTCACACGACACTTCCAACAGCTAGAAAGGCCACAAAAGTACCTCACCAAGAGGATTACTGGTCTCAATGTCCTATGCAGCCCAACTGAAAAAATTCTGGCTGTACTCAGTGGCATATCGCTTACTCAGAGTTGATCTCTGCCTGACTTACAAAGCCATGTCCAACTCAGAATTGATGGACATGCTCCACCTAAAGAAATCCAAGTCACTGCAAGATGTGCGCTCTAGTGAGCTAAACCTTGGCATAACAATAAATAGAACATGCTGGAGGGATAGATTCCTGTCACAGAGACTCCCCATGCTTTGGAACAAAATTCCAAATTACATCAGGCAGAGCCCCTCACTAACACTCTTCAAGAGAAACCTTGACGAGTGGATGGGTAACAGAAAATACACCCCTGGGATCACTTCATTGGCTCTGCTTGACAGAGGATCAGTTAATTAATCAATGGGGCGGCGAAAGCCGACACACTGTGGCTAGGCTTATAAACACCCTCGGGCAGATAGCCTAGTATCTACCTATGAACTTATGAACCTATGAACTCATTAACTCTTGCAGCTCTATTGTACAGTGCTGATATGGTGCAGTGCGTGACTATACTCTTCTTTCTGGTCTTTTTATGCCTGCAGCCCCTATGTGCACTGTTTTAAACAAATGGATGATGAAACCATTATTAAACAGATGGAGTGGAATGACACCCACTAAGTTTCCTATCAATGTATCTTTAACTGCATGAATAAAAAATACATAGTTCCACTGGAAATGTAAAAATATATATTTTTTTATTTTTTATCTTCGCTGTTTTCTCCAAATCTGGTTGCTCCCCAACTGCCAAATAAAGCAATGCCTTATGGAGCAGCATGCACAGTTGACACAGGGATCATGTAATGTTTTTCAAACACTAGTTTTCAAGCAGCAATGAATGATTACTTTTCAAACAGAATGCCTAGGCTGTGCTTGTCTGCTATGTACATCTGCCAGCTTCTGTCAGTACATCACTGAGCAGCACAGATGATTGTAATTACTAAAGGGTTGACCAATGCAATGAGGGGGCATCCTTGCAGCTCTAGATGTGGCCAAATGGATTCTGATTGTACTTCTAATTTTGCAGGATAGTACATTAAGCCTAGCTGTTTCATTTTTATCAATTGACAACTAAATAAATGTTTATTTTGCTCTTTTTTTATCAATTACCAGTGATTTGTTTTGATTCTGTTGTTGCTTTAGTTTCATTCATTGCTCTGTTTCTTTAATTAACATATCAACAGGTAAGTAACTCGGCAATCAGTCCACAGACCATTACAAGCCTAGCAACTGTTTTCAAAAGTTACCTCCAGTATCAAGTAGTACAGCACAAAATAGACTAGGACAATTGGCTAGGTTTACACTGAAGATGGCAAGAACTGGTAATCTGCTTGACATGTAGGAGATATTTATTATGGGATATGAATCTATCTCATCAATATGTCTCACATATGAGTTAATAAATATTTTGTTCATTTAACTGAATATTTGAGGATTGATTTGTTCTGCAAAAATAGGAGATCAAGGATGTTTGGGCTTTTTCCTAACTCAAAAGAATAGACACAGATATCTATCAAGGGATCTATAAGACTCTGAGTACAATGAAAAGACTGCTAATCTGTCCTGATAACTAAGATTTTTGAGGCCACTGATCTTTTTGTTATGAATCACTAAGGTCCCTCAACAAGCACATGCTACAAAAGATTATTATATTCAGTAATGGATCTGATGAGAAATGAGTACAAGGGAATTAAGAGTTTTTTTGTATCAAGAGGAGATGCCTTTGGAAATTAAATGAGAAAGATATAAGACTTTCAGAACTGTTGCAGAAAAATGATGGTCACACAATAAGGACTTATTAACAAGTGTGCCTAGATCACTTATGACAGCATCTGATTGCAGGTGTTAGTTACCTATATGGTATGATGTGGTATGCTGTGGAACAGTACTAAATACATTCCTCATTCACTTTGAGGTCATTGTCCTTGTAAAAATTGTTAATATAGTCTAACTCATGCTGGAGCAATTATGAGTCAGTGGATAAGTGAATAACACCACCCAGTATATAGTCATCTGCAAAGCTAGATAACCATAGACCAGGACTGTTGGCCTGAAGATCTGAGAAATAGATGCAAAATAGAAAAGTGCCCAATGCTTAGCTTTGCGATATCCCACTAATAACTCTTTTGCTTTCAAAAGGGGCACTGTGACTCAACTACATGAATTCTATCAGAAAACCATTTAGCTATTCACTTCACAGAATAAGAATTTAACGTTAGATTTATAAATCAGTCAATAATGCCTGCATGGGAAATAGTGTCAAAGGCCTTGGCAAAATCCAGATATGCAGTGTGTACTGTGTAACCACTGTCTATTGCTTTAGTGTCTTTCTCATAGAAATTAATAATCAAGCAGCAAAAACAGAACGCTGAGTATCGCTAGTCTTCTCAACAACCAGCAGTATCCAACAACAATGACAAAAAAGTTGTCCAAACTCCACGAATGGTATAAAAACTGATTTAATGCAAAATTTAAGACCAGTTAAGCGCTTTCACCCACTGACTGTGGGCTTCATCAGAAAATAAAACTTTTTTGCCATTGTTGTTGGATACTGTTGGTTGTGAGAAGACTAGCGATACTCAGCATTCTGTTTTCGCTGCTTGTACATTCGAATTTGAACTGAACGCTTCTTTCTGTTGATAGAAATTAATAAGGTTAAAATGTGAGGGCCTGCCTTTGACAAAGCCAAATTGACCTGCATCTAGTATTAAGAGATTTTCCAAAACATTTTATTAAAATTTTACATAACAAATCAAAACAATTAACAACATTCAAGAACTAACTAGCATTATGTAATAAAAATCTGTACATAATAACAATTAAACAGTAAATTATTTACAAAAGGTATCTAACAGAACAAAACAGTAATAAATTATACAATATGTAACACAGTTTCAAGTCATATTGTCTTCATTTTTCCCTAATGCTTCTTTAACTTTTAGCTATGAGTTATAGTATGAAGTGATTCTGTCTCTTCTCGTCTTGATTGTAGATATTTCCATGAGTGAAACATTGACAACAATATTCTTGAACTCTTTAAATGAAGGTGTAGTTTCATTTTTCAATGTCTAGATTAATGAGGCCTAAGAGAATATATTTCATATATTTACATGTGAGACTTTGTGAGACTAATGGAACTATATTTACCAAAGTCTGTGGTTGGGCCACCCTTGTGTGACAGCATTACAATGGTTATTTTCCAGGCTTCGAGAATGTAACTGGTGAAGAGACTTACATTAAACAGGTTACATAGGCCATATTTTGTTGTGATATTGAGTGAACTTGGAATCTTATCAGGACACATGGATATGGTATTCTTAGTTTTTGAGAGAGCTGACAGGACTTGTTGTTCCATAATGACTAAAGGGAGTGACTGGGACCACGGAATCTTGGGTAGAATACTAAATGTGGGTGGAATAAAATTTGCAATACATTTATCAGCTAGAATTTTAGGTATTTCCTTTTTGTGAAAGGACAAATTACTATTGTGGAGAAGCTCTGAACATTGTTTGGTGCTGGTTTGTAACTTCCTGACATATTTAAAGATAGATTTGTACTTATTTTTACTTTTGATGTCTATTTTACATTTATATTTGACTTTATGTTTCTTAATCATCCCTTTAATCTGTTTACCAGTTTGCTTAAGTCTAATGTTAAAGTAGGTACAAATAGACTTGTTAAGGCATTACATAATTTCCTTCTTTTGTTATATAATTAATTTGTATGGGTGTTCCATCATAGGGGTTTGAGTTTTCATTATATCTGGTGTGCACAGGGACTGGCTTATCAATAACAAGTATTTAAGTGGGAGTAGAAGTTAGAGGCAGTGTGTGTAGTAATAGGATTAATCTGAACAGGATGACAGCAGAATTAAGTAATCAAGTAACTGAATATCTTTTCAGAAGTCTGTAAACACAGAGGTATTTGCAGAGGAAGTACCACCAGTGTCAAAGGAAAAAGGTGACTTATGTATGGCCTCCTTTAACAAAGGAAGATAATGCACATGGAGGTGTAAAGCCATATTTATCAGGACAAAATCAAGGGGATTTGGTCTCAATAGGATGGTTAACTGTTGTACAAAGGAGTTAGCATTTATAATGTCAAGGAAGCATTACACATGCCAAACACTGGTAGTGTAGGTCAAACAGTTTATTAGTGGACAGTTGCAGTCTCCCAGTGGAAAGGTGTTGGATTTAATAAGGATTTGAGCTAAGGTATTATGGCAGCTGTTTTATTTAGAAAGGGACATACAGGGTATTCTACAGGTAGCTGTGAAGTGATAATTAATTTTGTTTACAGTGTTTTCAATATGCAGGAAAATTTGGTATCATAAAGAAACTGTCATTAAGTGATAATATATCTGACAAATACTGATAACCCCCCACAATTACAAGGTCTTCTGAACCTAGGAAAAGAGGCAGTGGTTTCATTCCTTTGAAATCATGTGTCTGTAGCTACACATATTTTTGTTTTGTCTGAGCAAGTCTGCATATGAAAAAGGGAATGGTTTGTGGTCCAATCCGACAGATGTAAATCATAATCAAAAACAGCATTGCTGTAGAGTGTAAAGAAAACAGTCAAATGGAATACGACTGTGTGTAAAGCACAAAAAGCTAAAAGCCATGGAAACCTGCCAAGAACCAATCAAAAATCTGCTTATAGCTGAACCTCATGAGCAGACTCCAAGAACACCAAATATCATACTGGTGATTATTTCTTAAGATGAAATGGGAGGAGTGTAAACGTCCTGTCTTCATGCCAAATGAAAGAGGACATTATGCTGGGAAACTAATGGATGATAGTTGTTGGCTACATACCACCTGTCTGCAGATATGTATAATTGTTTAACATGCCACAAATACCATATATATCTAAACACCTTAGGCAGTGTCCACTAATTGGTTTTGTAGAACATCATTTCACAGGTTCAGTCAGCCGAAGGATCACCGGTGGCTCCTGACCCAAATGGAAGAATAAGTACGTAAGATGCTGTGATTTCTTTTCATTCCAAATTATGACTATATATATGCTATTATTTCTTATATTAATACATTTATCACAATGAGTATATAGAGTATGTTATATGACAAACAGAGACACTGTCAATGCTGGTACCTGTGCACATGTGATGTTGCGATGATTATTGTATTTTGGTAGTACAGCTAAAAGTACTGTGAGCCATAGGGTGTGGCAGTATTGGTTGGAGTGATTGTTTAGGCATTCCATCATGGCCACATTGCAAGGATTATAAAGGGCTGATGGATTAATAGTTATCATTTAAAACATTAATGGGCAGATGCAATTCAAGCCACGCATTACACTGAAAACATTGTGCTGCCTAATTTATAGCACATTGTACATTATAGCAGAATATATATACATACATACACATAGATAGATAGATAGATAGATAGATAGATAGATAGATATGCATGTATTAAGGGACTATTATCTTTAAACTGCAGTAATATATGGTCACTTTGTTTATGATGCCATTTGGAGCATTTTAAAGACGTACTAATTTCACAACTGCTGCCAAATGGATTTTAAGTGCTTTGATTCAGAGTAAACCTAAATTTAAAATTGTGACCATTAGCAAAGCTCAGCTTTAGAGGCACCAAGCCCATGTCGATTACTTCTGGGTCAGACATAGTGAGTACTGCTTTGACTACTAAAAAAATAATTTTATCAGCAGCTGCACCTTTTGTTAAAAAAACAAAAAATACAAAAAAAAACTTGTGTTGCTGAAATACATATTTAACAGAACTGCATAGATGCATCAGACACATATAAATGTGGGCTTTAAGAGTAAACCCAGTAGTCAAAGATCTGACATTGCATGTAGACAGTGACTTGGCCTTTGACCTTAATGTATCTGCAGTAGTAAGTAAGTATATCATCCTGTATTGCACAACTCATAAGCAAAGTATGGCATCCAGGTCCAAAGATGTCATTTCTCCATTGCACTCTGCCATCATAAGATCAATCATCTAATACTTCATGTAGCTCATGAAATTCAGGCCCTTGATTTTCATATGAAGAAATATTGAGGATTTTCAGGTCAGAGTGTGTGTTTCAACAAATACATGCTGAAGAGAGCATGGAAACAATTAGGGATGAGTAGACAAGGATGAGGGTGTCATTGTACCTAAAAGATATATCTTTGGCATTCAGCTAGGCTATGTAAAAGGATTTTCTGATGACAATAGAAATGCGGTGGTCAAAAGTGAGCTCACTGTCTATGAAGGTACCCATGTCCATCTGATGACAATAGAAATGTGAGCTCACTGTCTATGAAGGTACCCATGTCCATCTGATGACAATAGAAATGCGGTGGTCAGAAGTGAGCTCACTGTCTATGAAGGTACCCATGTCCATAATAGCTGTGAAAATGTTCAGGGGATTATCAATTATGTGGCACGTACATGGGTAGTCATGTTTTTCAATGAACATGATCCTACACTTTCTCATATTTAGCTTTAAATTTAAACCCCTTAAAGAACTACCCCTTAATGATGGTGTACTATACTTTAATAACACATTCCTTCACATACTTAATACACTAGCTCCCATTCGTATGAAAAGAATAAAAAAGAACTCAGCACCATGGATCTCTAAGGAACGTAAACACCTGATGAAGCAAACCTAGCCTGGTCAACCTGGAAACAAACAAAAATTAACAAAATCATGTTAATTTCAAAACACTATGTAACAAAGTGACAAAACTAATCAACAGAGATAAGAAGTCATATTATTCCTAGCTTCAGCTCCAGCATAAAATCAACCCCAGTACATTTTGGCACTCAATACCTTCTCTACTTAACCCTGGAAGAAATGGAGAGCATATCCTATCACCTGATAGCCCTCCATCACAAATAGCCGAAAACTTTAACAAGCACTTCATAAAATCAATTTCAGACCTACTAACACCCCTAATGCTGGACCCCCCATCCCCACCCTTCAACCAATTCAGACACCAACCCCAGAACAGGAACTACTTTTATACTTGTCATTATTAACCCCCCTACTCAACAAACTGTCATACAAACCCCATTCTCATTTCAGCCGATACCCACTGACACCATTAAGAAAACTGCTACAAAAACTAAAATCCTGCTCTACCTCAGCTGATAATCTCAACCCCATACTACCTCAAACTGGCTGCTAACTCAGTCGCCTACCCAACCAGTATCCTTATAAATAGGTCTTTGTCTGAATCAGATGAACCTACCATATGGAAACAATCTCACATCAGCTCCATCCATAAAGGAGGCAACTCTTTTGATCCATCCAATTTACGACCTATATCCATCTTGTCACCCATATCCAAAATTTTCAGTAGAGGTATCCATCAGTAGATAAAGCAATATCTATTGCAAAACAACCTTTTAACCAAAAAGCAACATGGCTTCTGACCTAGCCACAGCACAGCTACAGCCCTATTATCTTTTACAGACATTGTGAACAAGGCCTGAGATGCAGGATGGTATACAGCCTCAGTATTTTTATTTTTTTATTTTATTTTATTTATTTTAACATTTGTTAACCGGGAAAGTCCGACTTGGAACAAAGCCAATTTTCAGTGGAGGCCCGGGGAGAAAGGCTCCAGATGCATCTCTCCAAGGCCTTTGACACAGTGTCTCACCCCTTACTTTTGAACACACTATCTAACTAAGACTTCTCACATAAAACAGTAAAATGGTTTCAGAGCTACCTCAAGTATCATAAACAAGCAGTGAAATGGTCCAATAACCTTTCACCCTTTCTCCACAACCCTACTGGAGTCCCTCAAGGCTCAGTCCTAGGACCCCTACTCTTTAACATTTTCATAGACAACCTTCACACTGCCTCTCACCCTGGGACCCTCATTCAATATGCTGATGATTCTACCATAATCTGTACTGCTCAATCACTACCAGAACTACTTTCAAAAACTCAACAGTCCGTTACTGCAGTCGAATCCTGGCTAAGAAATGCCCAACTCTTTCTTAATTCAAAAAAGACAAAACTAGTACTTTTTCATCCCCAAAATACCTCCACTGTCACTGATAATTTCAACATCCTTCAATCTGACAACACTGTCATAAAAATAGTGCAGGAAACCAAACTTCTGGGCATTATCATTGACAATAAACTTTCATTTGACCCCCCATATACAGCAAAATATAAAGAAAACTCATCAAAAACTGGGACTCTTATATAGAAACAACATTTCTTTACTGCAGCAAGAAAAACTACGCTTCCAAAAACATTTTTACTTCCCTCCATTCTTTATGGTGCCCCTGTCCTAACTAACTTACAAACTTCTACCCTAAGCAAGATGGGACAGTGCTACAACAAAGTTGCAGAGTTTGCCACAAACTCTAAATATCACACACACCACTGTAAATCACTCCTAGAATTAAACTGGCTGGAACTCCCCAATCAACTTGCCTTTATTCAGCTGTCCACCTCGCACAACCTTATTTTCAAGCCTACTGTCTGCCCTGCACTAGCCAGTCTAGTCACACCTTACACACTAAATCAATCCCTACGATCAGAAGGCAAAAATCTCTTCACTATCTTAAAACTCACAAGAAAACCAGGTTTCTCTCTGTATTCATACTCTGTCTCTATACCTTGGAATTCATTACCTCTAACTAACAGGTCTATGCCTGGCCTATTCCATTTCACAGCCTCTTTAAAAAATCATCTCAAAAATACATGGCTCTGCTCCTGCATAAAGCCTGCCTAATGCTCAGGTCTTCCTCTTCTTCCACACTAGCCTCATCATCCTCTTCTGTCACATTTCAATCCCTCACAGTCTGCAAGATTCTAAGGCTTTTCTAACTTCTTCTCCATTTCTATACCATATCCTTAAGCTACTGCTTAGGCTTTATTGCTTTTGTTCAACTTAACTCTCTCTCACTGCCTATCTGCATCACTAACATTCTGGTTGCTATTTTCCTAAATAAAACTAACATTCTATTTTTCATGTACTATAACAGTCAATGGCACACATTGCACTACATACATATTATTTTTTGGACACTATCTGCATCATGTATGGTGAGTGTGACTATTATTGCCTATAATGTTTTAATGCTATATAATTGTCTATATGTGTTGTAATATATTGCAACATCTTGTAACATAGTTTGTTATTTCAACTTATTTTATATAGTAGTTCTACTGTAATTTGTATTGTATTGGATTATACTGTATTGCTATTGTACTGTATGTGGAGCTTTTCTCTCCAGGCCCCTGCTGAAAATGGGTTCTATAGACCCAGTCAGACCATCCTAGTAAACAAATGTCAAATAAATAAATAATAAAGTAAATAAAAATGATGGTCCTGGCACCATATATATGTAGATGTTAGACCCTATGGGAGTATCTGGCAATTGTCCAGAGAGTTAGTGGTAGCTCCAATTCTGCATTCATTTTTAAATTTGATCATTCAATGACCCTTGACAAACACTAGTACTGAGCTTTGGGTGGTACCTTGAATAATGAGAAATTTAGAACAGAGTGTGCCCCCAGTCCTAATTCATTGAGTTCTGTCTGTGAATAGGATTGCTACCAACTGGGTACATCAGTTTGTCAAAATGTTTGAGTATGGAATGCCATATTGGTCTTTTGTCAGATCAAGATGTATACGGATGAGCCATCATCTAATACCTCAGTGACTTTTAAAAAGAAGTCTACAAGGTTAGTCAGGCAAGATCTTCCTTTACTGATGTCCTTGTTTATGAGTTCCATAATGATAATACGTTGGATGTCAGATACACATAAATTTGACTCTAGTAGATGGACAAGTTGCTGACAGTATTCATTTAAAGGACATATTACCTAAGAATATTACCCAGAGTTCAGTGTTTGAATAGTGTTATATTGAAGAAGGAAAATGGCATCTTTGAAACGGTTATAGAAATGTTTATATATCCATATGTACCCTCTTTGACCACAAGGAGGCATGAGTAAAAAAGTAAAAACATGAGATGAAATCTGCATTTCCATGGTCAGCCACTTTATCTGTCACTAGTTATTGGACTTATACCAAAGCACGCTGCTTAATTAGCTCATAACTGCAGATATGGCCAGAAAATGTAATCTTCCCAGCACAGTATCTTGCATTAGATGCCATTACTCAGGACAGAAGCTATGTCCAAATACAGGTTTCATCAGAATTTCTTGTCACACACACACACACACACACACACACACACACACACACACACACACACACACACACACACACACACACACACACCACTAATTAGAATTCCCACATAGAGCTTTGTCTGGATGTATACTGCACCCAAGATTATTCTCAAGCTAAATAGATGTTTGGCATTTTCTTTTCTTAAGTACATCCAATATTAAAGGGCTTTGGATGACTAAGTTTGCAGATGACTTCAAGCTAGGAAAAATCAGTGAATCCCCAAATGACTTAGCCATGCTGCAGTTTGTCCCAAATGGTGCCAGAATCACAGATTGAAACTAAATACCAAAAATGCATTATTGCATCCTTTGGAAAGTCATCTACCCCAGGGTACTACCACATTGACAATACACCACTAAGAGTTGACCAAGTTGTTCATGATTTGGGAACCTTTGTACAGAGTGACACAACTTTTCTCCAGCATGTATCCATTGTTGTAAGAAAGTCCTTCTATATTGCGCAGCTTACAACAAAAAGGATTATGTCTAAATCTAGGGATGTCATTGCCCCATTTACTCAGCCCTCATTATCTCAGTCATTGTATATAATGCCCCTTTGGCATGTATCTGCCCAGATATGTATAACAACTGCAATGTCCACAGAGATACCTTACTAAAAGGATAATCTTCTGCAACATCAACAGAATGGTTTGAAGGTAACTGATAAATTCATCCCTATCCATATTCAAATGCAACTTAGAGCTATGGATGGGATACAGAAAATGCCCCCCAGGACTGCCCCTGTACTACTAATAGATACAGGCAGTTCCTAAATGCTTTATTCCATGCATGGGTTCACTCAAATTATCTATAGTATGATCCCATTTATTCTCATTAGGGGTAATATGTAATTACCAACTATAGAATGGACAATGCCAATCTATAACCAAATGGGACAGGTTATTTCTAGCACAAAAAGGGAAATTGGCCAGGCTTAAAATGGCCCCCAAGGGCAGCTAGGCTAGTGCTTACTTCTAATCCTAGAAGTACCCGATTAAGCAAGACCAAATAAAAATATATTATAGATACTTGCAAAGCAAAGATAACCAGAAGCCCAAAATATTTCGGTCATCTATAAATCAACTGCTCTATCCAGGCCACTTTACTCATCCACCTCCAGCAACTGAATCCCACAGTGTCACCATAAATAGTGCAAACCTCTTCAGCTCACACTTTATTCAATCAGTTTTCTCCTTACTCAATAGCTTTCTCAAAATCCCTTTACAAACATTAGCACAGTCAAACAACAGTTCACATAGCCTTTCATTCCAGCCTATCCCCACTCCTCTATAAAAAGACTGCTACTTAAACTAAAGCCCACATCTGTAGCTCCTGACAACACACCATCTGTGTCTCTCAAGATAGCTGCCGAGTCTAGAGTCTATCTAACCTCTATATAAATCTCTCCATTAGTGAATCCTATGTCTCCCTGCCTTGTACAAAAACATGCTATATTCTTCCCTTAGACCAATCACCACTCTCCTTCTTATCTAAGTTACACCACTGATAATTCTGTCCTCACTTCATGCCAGCATGGTTTCTGCCTCTGCCATAACAGTACCACTGCTCTCCTCAGCTTTACCAATAGAAGTAACAAATGGAATGAAAGTCACCTAGCACTGGTTCTTTTTCCTTGATCTTTCCAAAGCTTCTGATATAGTCTCTCATTCCATTCTCTTACAAAAACTTTGTAACTTATGACTATATGACCTGTCACTGTCATGGTTCTATAGCTACATCTCAAACAGATTCCAAGCAATGATATGACTTATTGACTTCTCATCCTTTCTTCCTGTACTAGTCATTGCCTTCCAGAGATCTGTACTTGTACCCATCCTATTTAATATTTTCATTAATGATCTCTGCATGGCTTATAAAGGTGCTTCTTTAGTACAATTGCTGACAATTCCACCCTTATCGGCTCAGTAAATGCCTTGATAGTCTATAAAAACTGATCTAGGAATTCTTCAACAATTCCAACATTAACAAAATCGTATGTGATGCTCAAATCAAACTTCTGGGATTTTATGCAGAAGAATATCTGCATCAAAATCTGACATCCATATGCAGCATATAGTAAAAAAAAAACACAACAGAAACTGAGATCTCCATATAGGGCTAAACCATATTTATCTGAAATAGCAAGAAAACATATAGCTACTTCACTTTTGTTACACCCTTTGATCTATTTAACAGCTATATTCATTAATATCAAGTCAATCCATGAAAATAAACTTTAATAGTGTTATAGTAAAATAGCAAAATTTGCTATCAATCTCCCTCACAAAACTCATCACTATACAACCCTTGTTCTCCTGCAGTGCTTAAAATACCCCACCGTTAATATCAAATCAAACCATGAAAATAAGCTTTAACAGTGTTATAGTAAAACAGCAAATTTTTCTATCAATCTCACTCACAAAATCTATCACTATGCAACCATTGTCCTCCTGCAGTGGTTGAAATACCCCACCATTTAACATTGCCCCAAAAAATCATCTCCCACTATCTTATATGCAAGCCAAACAACTGTCTACTCCTTGTAAATCTTCCAGACCTTATCCTTACAGGCCTGCTAAGCTATTATTTCACTTATCTAAATTCAACCCCTTTGCTAGAAACTCCCCTCTATTCTTACCTTGTATCCAAAACGTCAATATCCTTGCCCCTATCACTAAAGCAAGATTACTCTCAAAAGTAATTCAAAACACAACTAAAGTCTAAAGACCCACTTGTATAACTCCTGACTTTGCCAAAGCTCTGCATCCAGACAGTCACTCTATATTTTCCCTCTGCCTGCCCTATAATCTCGTTCAAATCATTCTGTTTTTTCATCTGCAACTTCTCATAACCTCTATAAACTGGCCTCTGTGACTACTAAACACAAATAATCATTTATTTGTAAATATTTAATAGATAGTATGCATATTTAATATTTCTTACTTCTCTATATTCTCCATAAGAAAAACTTAACATATGGTTTTAGATAGTTGATAACATATCCATGTTTCTCTCCGTTTCACTAAATTTTCCCATATCCCTTTATGACCTATGTTTCTATCTCTGCTGTCAGGACTATTCACTACTACTGCAGTTTACTGTTATAGGACACAAATCTCAGCAGTTGTACATTGTAAAAATACTAGTATTGCAAACAGTCAAGAATTGCCATAGGACATAAATCACTGCAGTTGTCCACTGTAAAAATAATAGACAGTATTTGCAAAGAGATAATTTTCTGTTAATCTGACTGACTCTTATCCTTTATAATATTTTATAGTCCGCATATTTACTATTTCATATTATACAGTTCAGTATTATTGACACATAATTCCTATATCCACTGCATTTTTTTTTTATTCTTTTTTCGTTTTATGTATTTTAATTGATTATCATTAAACTTTTCTCCTTTGGTCTCTGCTAAAATGGAAGTTGTACACAGATGGCCATTCCCAGTAAACAAAAGAAAGTAAATAAATTGCAGAGAGAGTGTAAGATTAATGATGAAAATATTCATAACACCATAATGTACAATGTGAACAGAGAAAGAGAGACGATCTGCCAGTATTACAGGTGTTACATTTAAACTCAGAGTATGTATTGGCAGAATAATAAAGATGCTTTAAAAAACATTTACTTTTTGAAATGGACTGCATTAACTGTAAGACTCCATGTCATTCAAGTCAATGTTTGATGCAAGCTTTTATGAAATTCTCTGATGCTACACATAACATTATCTATCCTACATTGTAGAGAATCATCAGCTTTTAATATTGTCTTAAAATATAATAAAGGCTGTACTGCAGCTTTATACTTCACTCATTTCACTATCATTTTAG
>NC_056748.1:1069643700-1069793700 GCF_019279795.1 Protopterus annectens | reverse complement strand
TATATATATATATACCTACTTCAAGGTCACATAACAGTGGAGAATAGAGAAAACTCTACTATTGCTAAAAGTGCTTTCAGCATACTTATTTTAGTCAAATTCACTTTTGATTGAAATGGCTTTGACAGACCAAAAGGCTGCAAAATGCATCTACCCTAGACACGGGGTAAATATTATATGATGTTGAACTACTACTGTTCATCTAATAGAAATTTTTACAGACCCTGATTGTTCTATCTAGGTCTGGAATTAACACTCGGGGGCTGTTCCACTTCCTTTCTCCTTACTTAATGCTGTATAACATTTCTGTGTATATCTGGCATTCAATAGGGTTTTAAGTTAACCTTCTCTTATGCACTAATTTCAGCATGGTACTGAAGCCAATTTCTTCTGCCAGACAATTCTGAAAACACTTCCTTGTTCCATAACTGAAGTTCTTTTACTTTTTAATTGCACTGGCTTAGGCAGTATAGTGTCTATCTGAACTGTGGGTAAAAAGGCCAGTTTTCTTTCATTGCTGCATTCTCTAACTTCTGCTTCTAAATAAACTACAGGCATTTATACTTCCTTTCATGTTTCAAAATGTAGATATGACATAACATTCCAGTCTTTTGTTACTTGTCCACTTACCTCTATAATTTACCTCATTTATTTTCTCTTTTACTTCAAACTGACCCTACTATTTAGCAAAAAATATGTTCTCTGATGAGGGTCCAAATGTACTTGCAGTATTAGCTGGAGGTGGGAAAGAACAAGAAAAAAATATGTAAAATCAATTGGGGAGGGGGTCAGAGAAGTAAGGGTAAAACAGAAATAAGAAATATGCAAATAAAGGGAAGGATGGTATAGGAATATTGGTGTTAAATGTAAATATTGTACATGAGTTTTTTAGTGACTGGATGGGGGCATAAAAAGTATAAATTTCACGTTTGTTTGGCAAAATGAGTTTGAAGGAGGAAAAAAAGAGAAAGCAAAACAGATGAAGCAATATTGGGAAGGAAAATGATATGTTCAGTGGGGAATGAGGTACATTCAGGTTTAGGTATTTAATAATAAGTGAGAAAATAAAAACATTAGTTATAAAAAGTGGCACCACCTGAGGAGGGGTAATATGTGATATAAGAAGGGAAGGATGTGATACACAAATATGTAAGAAAGGTAAAATATGTTTGTAGAAATAAATAAGTATGTAATGGCTAATATTTCAATAATTATGCTGGGAAGCGTTACTGGTAACTTAATAGAAGAAATAATGTCAACTATCACATGCTATAGATGTAGTGAAAAAGATGACTCAATGAGTATGATTGAAAATAAAGAACTAGGCAGTGGCATACAAAAGAGGAATTTTTTAAGCTGACTTTGTGATATATTCAAAAGATATGAAGCAAGTAATAGAGGAGGTGGAAATGACCGAATTATTAGGTCACACAGCAGTGTGGCCAGAAAAGGAGATGATAGATAATAAAGGAAAGAAAAAGAATGAGGTTTGGTGAGGTTACCAAAACAAAATGAAGGTAGAATGTAGAAAATTAAGAAAAGAGCATATGGCGATGAGAATGCACTATACATACAAGGAAAAGTGCAAAAACGTTTTTAATAGAAGTTGAGAACAAAATGAAAAGTAGAGGAAAGATGGAATATGAAGAAATTAGAAGATATTAAAAAGAAGATACAACAAGGTAGGGACAGAGGAAAAGAAACAGAAAAAGAATTTTATGAAAAGGAGTGAAAGTAAAGACAATGATGCATATTCAAATTCTTTTTAAAAGGAAAAAAAGATGGTGTTTTGCCTGCTTTCAGAGAAAGAAGTAAAAAAAGCGAAGTGAAGATAGATGCAACATTAGATGTAGAAAGGGATATAAACAGAAAGACATTATGGAGGTGGATGAAAAGATAAGTACAGTGTGTAAAAAAAGCTTCTTAGAAGCTGAGAACAGAATGAAAAGAAGAAGGGTGGAATATGAAGACATTAGAAAGTATAAAAAGAGATAGACTAAGAAGTGTCAGAGTAAAGGAAATGGAAAAAGGATTTTATAAAAATGCAATGGAAAAAGATTTTTTGAAAAAGAGTGAATGTAAAGACGAGGATGTACAGGTAAATTATTTTACAAGTAAAAATGAGGATATTTTGCCTTCTTTCAAATAAAGAAGTAATAAAAATATAAATAAGTGTGTATGCAATATTAGATATAGAAAGTAATTTAACCAGGAAGAAATTATGGACTTGGATGAAAAAAAATGGAAGGTAAAAAGGCTATCTGGAAATGTTAAAAAATATTTAGAAAAGAAAACTAAAATGGAATCACTGGAGAAAAATTGTAAGGGAGGAAAGAAGAAATCAGCACCAGGACTGGATAGACTAAATTATGGATATTGCAAGAGATGAATGAAAAAAAGTATTTGTTAAAATATTGAATAAGTGATTGAAGAAAGGTGCAAAAGAAGAAGAGATATGTTGTGGGGTGATTACATTTATATTGAAAAAAGATGAAAGAAAAGTAATAAACAATTGGAAGCCAATATAAATTATAAAGGAAAAAAAATGCAAAAAAAGGATACAAAAAGCACTGGATGAAATTATAAAGGATGAGGTTAACAGAGGTGACAGAAATGTCATTAGTGGTAATATAAGTTGCATTTATGATTTTGAAACAAAACATGGAGATAAGATTAGTGATATGTGATATGCCATAAGGATTTGACAGGGTGAGCCATGAGGCAATTTGGAAGATATTAGAGGGATAGTGGATTGAGGAAAAATAATTGAATTGAATAAGGATATGTTATGAAAAGACCTGGATAAAAATGATAGTAAATGGATGGATGGAAAGTAAAATTAGAATAACTAGATGAGTTAAACAGGATGTCCCAAAAGGATGTGTCTTTTTGCAGTTGTGATGACTGCAATAATACAAACTTGCAGTTGCAAAATGGGAGAAGCAATATGAGAGATAGAGAAAGGAATTGTAATATCTATCTTTTTCTTTTATGCAAATAATTTGGTTATTGTGGCTAAAAACAAGGATTGCATAAATAAGATGGTAGCAAGGAATGAATGTAATGGGAATTTGTTATCAAAATATCCAGGAGAAAAGCTATGGTAAATAAAAAGATGGGAAGTGAAATAAGGACTGCTAGAGGAGTTAAAGAAGGATGTTTCTTGAGAATATATCTTTTTGTATTGGTTATGAATGAAATAATGCAAAAGTGCATATACAAAACGAGAGAAGCTATAAGAGAGCTAGAGAAAAGAATTGTAATACCTATGCATTGTATATATAGAGATGACTTAGTTATTGTGAATAAGAGTAATGCTTCAATGAGAAAAATTGTGATAAAGATTTTAAAATTGTTAAAAAGTCAGATTACAGTTAAACGCATTGATGATTAAAGAGGTTGGTGAAACTAATAAAAAGGGAATGAAGTTTGAAGACTATGAAAGATTAACAATAAAATAGAGATATATAATCTATCAAATTAAAAGGCATTTATTTGGTGGAAAAGTTTCTACTTAGCACATAAGCAAAAGGTATATATGTTAAATAATTATACAATGGGGAAAATGTCATACTTAGGTGTGTATACGTTTCCAAATGATCTGGTGAAAGAACTTTTAAATGTACTTTTCAGTTTTATATTTGGGACAAGATTGAAGCCAGCTAAAAGTGTCTGACAGTGCAGTGGTGCAGCGGTAGTGTTGTCGTCTCACAGCAAGAGGTTCGCTGGTTAAATTCTCGGCTGGAGTGCCTTCTGTGTGGAGTCTGCATGTTTTCCCTGTGTTCATATGGGTTTTCTTTAGCTACTCTGGTTTCCTCCCACATAGCAAAGACATGTATCTTGATCATTTCTTCCTGGGCCTCCGCTGAAAATTTGCTTCATTCCAAGTCGGACTTTCCTGGTAAACAAATGATGAATAAAATAAAAGAAGGATGATATATAATAAAAAAAGAAGCAGGAGACTTGAATTTAAAAAATACAGTGTAGTGTATTTAACATCTATATATCTGTTTTGGGTAGTAAAGAATGTAAAAATGTGAGACCGTAACAAAAATATACATGAGATTAGAAATACAGAAAAAACTGAAGGTGGGAGAAAAGGAGTAGCAAGCAGAAAAAGATGTAAGAAAAATAATATGAAAATAAAGTTAAGTTACAGAAGTTAAAATTTAATGAAACTGATGTAAATAGAAACGAATGGTATAATATACATACATGCATACATACAATATTTCAAGCACAGACATTAATGCCTTTCTAGCCTGCCAATATACCAAAAAACTTTTTCCCATAATAAGTGCCCAGGCTGTTCTTAAACATATCTAAACTAGTACTTGTTTTAATGTAAGTTTGTAGTCTGTAATATGGTCATGGAAGAACATTATTTGATGTATCTATGGAAATAATTAAAAAAGAGGTAAAGACTGCTACCAAAAATAGAAGGAAATGGTCTGAGATATGAGTCAGGGGATTTTCTGTGGAGTCGTTTGCTGACTAAATTACCAATAAAAGGTAATACAAAATATGAATAAATAAAGGAAAGCAAATGTAGTAAATGTAATGATGAATAAACATTTAAACATTTTTGGAACATAGGAACATTGAAATAATACTAGGCATGTGATCAAGGGGACCATAAGGTACCTAGGGATAATACACATTTAAGCAGACAAGCTTAAAAGTTCTTAAAACCTTTGTCAAGACTTAATACTGCCTATCTCCCACATTGTGTAGGGCATTACATGATAAGCCTGGTATAAATTTATACATATCCATCCAGTCAGCAAGACTTGCATTATAGGCAGCCAAAGTAGTACTTTGTTTGACCTGTGGGGGCAGCTTACTTCATGTGCTGAAAATATGTTATGTTATGAACCGATCACTCCAGAAAGTCTTGTTTATGTCTTAATATAGATTTAGGTCTCTAGTGCAGGTGTTTGTAGAGGAACAGATCTATATGGAGGAGCCTAAATAGAATTGAGTCTTTCATACCTCATAAAGCTAGACTCAGATCACCTTGGAGAAAGCAGGTAGGTTACTAATTATAAGTCATAATTATCCTTTGGGATAGTTGAAGGATTTTAGTCCTTTAATGTTCTTGGCTAGACATATTTGGAGCCTTTTCAGTGGAGTGATATGCTTGGATTTGTACATACTAAAGGGAGCATTGTATTTGTTGGCAGGTGTGATAAGGCAAGTATACAAGTGTAGGATCACTTGTTTGGCTCTTGAAGAAATTCCCTTGGTAACTAACATGGCCTGACATAAAGATTTCTTGACTATGGAGGAAACATGATGATTGAACAAGACATACAGTTATCCATATAAGTACTCAGGTCTCTTATGACCATCTCTATCTGAAGAAGAGTTGCATTTATAACCTATGAGGTGTGAGCAGCTTTTTGCTGAATGTTAGAATGCTGCACCTTTTGCCTTTAACTTTTCAGTACACCAGGGATGTGCATTTTCCAAACCTTGCTGGAGCTGTTTAATATCAGTGAATGAGCAGATAAGAAAACCCAGCATGTAGTCATTACCAAAGCTAGTCAACTCTACTTGCAGGATTTAGGCTTGGATGTCTACAAAGTAAGTGCCAAACAGGAGAGGGCCTAGCACAGGTCCTTATAGTACCCAACAAGCTACAATTTTACATTCCGAGAGTTTGCAAGCAACATTCACAGTCTGAGTTCTGCTGGGTAGCTAATTTACAATCCAACAGACAGCAAGACTTTACATTAAGTCTGTACAATTTTTCAGCAATTTCAGCATAGGAAATACTATCAAAAGCCTTGGTCAGGTAAAAAAAAAGCAGTACACAGAGTAACTACTGTCTCCAACCTCTCTGTCCATTTCAAAAAGCTTGCAAGATTCAGGGATCATGACTTGCCTTTCACAAAACCATGCTTTGTGGAGTTCAGTTATGTTACCTATATCTGCATAAATTAATTCTGTTATGATACACTCCATGACATTGTACATAAGGCTGGTAAGACTGATGAGTCTGTAATTACCTGGGCTGTAGAGGGGCCAACCTTTTGTAGGGGAGTAACAGTGGCTGTTCTCCAAGGATAAGGCACATACCCTGTAGACAGGTGGATTTTGAACAGTTTAACTAGAGGCTCAGGTCATGCACACTTGGCCCTGATAAGAATGCAACCTGGTTTGTTATCCAGTCCCATGTAAGTATTATTTTTATCCCTTGATGGGAATTCTAAGACATATTCCAAGGTGATTTCAGAGTACACTAAATTTTCAGCCATAGTGGGGTAACAATGTGGGTAGCTAAGGTATAGTTAGCTAATATATATTGGCTATATTATTGGAATATGTGATATTATTATTATTATTATTATTATTATTATTATTATTATTATTATTATTATTATTATTAACGAGCTCAGGGCATTGCTGGACATTATTCTTGGCACAGCTGAAGAAAGATTTGCAGTTTCCATTGGTATCTGTCGTATCTTTAAGTTTGTATTCAGCTTTACATTTTCTAATACTGCTCTTAAGTTCTTTGCTGGCATATGTAAGTGTGATCTTAAGGCAAGGAGATGGGAATCTATTATTAATGTGATAGTGTGAGTCTGTCAATATGAAAAATGTAACTATTATTAATGTGGAACTGAAAGTGTAAATACTGTGAATCTGAAAGTGTAAATAATGTAAATATATATATAGTATTGAGATGTGTGAGTAAATAAAGCAACCCTACAGTTTTGACAAGAAAAGTGGGATCTTTTTCACCCACTTGCACTACCACCAATGCAGGTAGATCTGATCTGAGTTTAATGCCTCATCTAAACTGTAATACACTCTGGAATGTAGTACCCCCCCCCTATGCTGCACAGCAATATCAGTATCAGAAAATTAATCTAAGCACCCAAGGTGGGAATAGAATCCACACTTTTCTGATATTCCAGCAGTGGGCTAGCTGTTGAGCCACTGACACATTTTGATCCTTGGTGGGTTCAAACACACCAATTAATGCATCCTGTATTTGCACGCCACATTTTCAAGGTAAGTAAAAGCACATCTCTATGCTTGTTCACCTGCTAACTCCCCTTCCCACACTGATAAGGTGGTCTAGTGAATGAAATACCAAATTCCCCATGTATTTACGGTTATTTAAAGTGGAGAAGTATATCTCTACTATTATGTCCTTTGTTAAATTAGAAGTGACAGAAGATGGATGGACTACCTTTCAAAATCCAGTTTATAATTGTAGCTGAGTAATACGATACTGTTTTTATCACTATGAATACATACCTCCTCTACTGCTGTTAGTAATAGTTTTCTTCTTCTTACATACATATTGCCATTTTCTGCCATCAGCTAGGACATTGCACATAACTAGGCAAACCAGTTTCAATCACTCTAAAAGATAATGGGCCGGATTCACGAAGGCTTGCACGGAGTCTAAGAGTAGAGTAAGACTCCATGCAGCCAACATGTCCGCCGAGCAATCCAGGAACAGCCGGTAGGGGCGTGCAACTAAGCTCTCCAAACTAGTCCTACACAGACAGGGCTTGGATATGCAAATTACCTCAATTGCAGAACGAAAGCTATGCAAATTAGGTAAATTTGCAATCCAGGAAACCCGAACCTGTCCGAGTAGGAGTAGTGTTATTTGCAGAAATGTACTCAGTTGATAACTGAGTAAGGTTCTGCAAATAGCAAAACGGAGCCGTGACAGCTGCAAAAAAAGCAAGCATTTACAGGAGGAAGTATGCCAATGGCCAAAAATATGGCCATTGGCAATGGGAAGTGATGCAAAATAGAAATAAAATAACTTTTTTTTTTCATCCCGATCTATGGGGTTTAACCGTAGCACAGCGCCGCGCAAATGCGCAGCACCCTAAAAACCATAAAATTAGTAATTAAGATCCACAAATGTGGATTTAATAGCTAAAATTAATTTACAATGCAAGTGAATGGCAGGCTGAAGACAACATGGCCACCGAGTAGAGGTTGCTAAGGGGGGAAGCTCAGTCTAAGAGATGTAACCAAGCATTAGTAGGCAATCCTATACAAATGAGAGTTAGGATAGTGAATCGCAAGTTTACATAGGAAATGAGCACAGTCAGGGGAGTGTAGGAGTAAGATAAGGGGAGTAACAGAGTAGAAGATAGGTGATATCACAAGGGGGGGGTATGTATGAAAGGAGTGAAGCTCATTGGAGCAGAGTGTCATGTGTCAGCTGACAATTACATATTATTGAAAGAGGTGTGTCAACAGGTAGGCTAAGTAAAGTCAAGAAATTGAAGGTGTATGCCGTGGATAACACCAAAGTTTCTTGCTGAGCATGCATGCGCTCGTGTGCGCGCCTGTAAACCCGAGTAAGACAGTGTGCACACGTGTAAGCGTGTGTGCACACGTGTAAGCTTGAGTAAGCATATGTAAGGCTGTGTAAACAGTTGTAAGTGCGTTTGCGCTGGTGTGCACACGTTTTAACAAGAATAAGCAAGTTTTAGTCCATGTAAGCATGTGTGCATGTGTGTTAGCTGCTGTGTGCGTGTTTGTGCTTGTGTGCGCGGCGCTCCCACTTGAGGAAACAGAAAGGAAAAAGGAAGCACACCAAATAGTAGGGAAGTTACCAGGGAGTACTAGCAGAGGTAGCAGGTGAAAACAATCAGAATCAGGCAATTACCCAGGCAGAACACTAGCTCAGCCCATCACTTAAAACTCTGCAAACAACAGTCCATTATGTTTCTCTCAAGAGACACTGCAACACTGCAGTAAGCTAATAGAAGTGAAAATTGAAAAAGCTTTACTGAGATAAAAAATGTTAGGGGCTGCCATTGCTGTTCTAACACAACATATGCAACATGCTGAGGGTGGTGATAATGCAAATGCTGCTGGACAATCCACAGTGAGGAGACGGAGAAGAGTGTACAGGCCCAGAGTTACCTACCAGGGGCTACATGAGCTGGAGATAGTGGAGCACTATAGAGTGGACAGAGACCTCTTGCAGCAAATTGTTGAGCTGTGCAGGCCACACCTCACATATAGAACCAACAGAGGGGAACCCATCCCAGTGGAAACTAAGGTATGTGTTGGCCTAAGAATATTAGCAACAGGTACCTTCCAGAGACCAACTGGTGATATAATGGGGATATCGCAGGCATCAGCATACAGGGTACTGCACCAGTTCCTGGATGCCATGTCAGCACATGTTGGTGATCATGTATATTTCCCCAATTCCCATGAGGAATTGGCCAGCAATATGCGTCTCTTCCAGCAAATAGCGGAATACCCTGAGGTAGTGGTTGCAATAGACTACACGCACATATGCATCAAAGCACCAGCCGGTGAGCGGGGTAGGGTCTACTTCAACCACAAGGGCTTCCCCTCCATCAACTGCTTGGTCATATGTGATGCCCAGGGCATAATACTGTATGTGTGTGCTGGCTGCCCTGGAAGCTACCATGATTCCCATATCTGGCATCTGACGCAGCTATACCAGACATTTGCCAGTGGGGACATCCCACATGGTCACCTAGTGGGGGATGCTGGCTATGCACTGGAGCCATGGCTGATGACACCCATCAGAAATGCACACACACCTGAGCACGAATGCCATAATGAGGCACACGCACAAACACAAAATGTAATCGAGCATGTGTTTGGGCTGCTCAAGTCACAGTTCCGGTGCCTGGACACATCTGGTGGAGCCTTGCAGTACTCACCAACTACATGTACCCAAATTATCATGGTATGTGCTATGCTGCATAATATGATCCTGTGAAAACAGCTGCAGCAGGACCAGCATAGGCCCGGGCCAAAACAGCCCCCCACCATTGCCAAGGCCATCACAGGCAGAGTGTGACATGGAGGAGGAACAACCTGAGCCTGCCCCAGTAGGCAGAAGGAGGCAATGCATAGCACATACACTAGCTCAGTAGGAATGCTGGAAATGATACCTCTCTCTGACCCACACATATAGTAAAAGGGATGCCTACGTTGACACTACCTGCTTTCAAACATGTATAGGGAGTGTAGTATGTGCATCCAACATAGGCAGCCCTGCATCAACACCTGAGGCATGATTGCCATGTGTTAAGCAATATAAAGCAGTGCTAAACAGCATTTACCACCATGTAGTATATGTAAACAAAATTGCACACACCAACTAGTACAAATGTGGTCAATGTTGAGTAATATTGGCCAACGTCCAGCAATGATGGTTAATATTGAGCAATGTTGGACAAGCTGGGTCTAAGTAGGGCATATCTGAACAAAAGCCAACATGCTCATAGTTGCTCTACTGGCCCTTAAGCAGTCTGGTCTGCTCAGTAGGAAAATATAATCAGTGATGGGCCTCGAACCCAGGATACTGTACACTATAGTCATAGTACTGAACCACTAAACCATGACAGTACTGCAGTGGTTAGCCTGTATGAAGAAATGTTGATAAGTCTATGCAAAGTATTAAATGGAAACCCTGCAGGCACAGCATAATCCCTGTCAAGTTATGACACAAAGGTGAGTCCTGCAGTAAGAATAGAACCTGACTTTCAACACACACAGTAGAAATGTTAATATTGGACATGTACACATACATCAACAAATGTAGTGGACCTCAGACAGCAACATACTGAAAGGTCACACTGGGCATGTTCACACATTTGAATACATGAGACAAATGTCAGGCAACAGAACACTGACAGTCTGAACTGGGCATGCTCACTCACTTAGGCCATGTTGGAGTACAGCAGTGGGCCACACATATCAGGCAGTTGCATTTGTTAACCCAGGAACCTCCCACTATCCAGCAATCTGCCCTGTGTACACACTTATATGACAACAGACATGTATATAATATAGTGGAACCCTGTCATAATCAAATATGTTCTGCAGATACCTAAGTGGTTCATAGAAAGTGGGAAAGCAAAGATGATAAAAACCTGCAAACAGTATCAGCAATAAACATTGTGCATCATGAACATTATCATAGGTTCAGAGGCTGATACTAGGCTATCTGCCCTAGGGCATGTACAAGCATAGCCAGAGTGTGTTTGGCTTCTGAAACCCAGTCAAATCAGAACACTGTGCCTGTGAATAGTAGGTCACACAAGATAGCCCATTTACATGTAGCGTATTGTGCCTCTGTCTAGCAGGGACCCAGAATATATCCCATGGGTAAAGATAAGATCACCCATCCACTTGTCAAGATGTCACCTGTAGTTGGTCAGTGGGTGGGTCTGCCTATGCAAAACCAGGACTACACTCCGCAGTGAGTGGAGCCTTTCAGATAATAATCTGTCCCCCCAGCATGTCCTATTAACATCTGTGCTGAGGTATATGTCCCTGGAGTGTGTAGCTCCAAGGGAGTTGGATATCCTGAGGTGGAGCATGTCCATTAATTCTGGGTCAGATATTGCATTAAACTACAGGCACACAGCACATCCGTGTAGGTGGTAAGTGACTGAGTAGAGCTGGAGTTACTGTATCTGAACTGTGCAGGGCATCCGTGTGAGTCCCTACATCTGCTTGATGAGTAACATTTGTGGCCATTACAGTTGCTGCAGGTGTCGGGTAAGGTACATCCCAAATGTGGCATAGTAATGAAGCATGGTCGTGATGAGTATAGGGGCACAATGACCACACGTGATCAACATGTGAAACCATGTGGGATATGGTGGGCTATGTAGAAGTACTGTCTAACCACTTTGGCAATGTGATTGTCAAAGGCGCGAGTACGAACAGGTCGTGTCCCCAAACCCATAACAACTACTACCATATGTAATGGATTACTATCTATGTGGTAATGTGTGGGCATGTTGTCATTCTCAAAGCGGATGACTATGCAACTAATGGCATGTAGCCGTAGGCCATGGCTCAGGCACCAGTCATCCTATCTCTGTGAGACCCTGTATGAGTATGCATGTGCCAGCTGGAGAGTTGATTATGGCACCCAGTTTGCAGTCATCTGCGAACATGGGCAGCCATATCCCTCCTGTGATAGCATGTACGTCACACAAATATATACTGAACAAGAGAGGTCCCAGGACTAAGCCTTGTGGGATGCCATGTGTAACTGGTGTATAGTCAGACATGGTATCTGCAACACTGAGCATGTGGGTGCTATCCCTGATCCAGGTAGCAATCCATCATGTGAGATATGTGTCGATATTGATGCCGGTGAGCCTATGCATAATGGCCGAGTGGGGTATTGTGTTGACGGGTTGTGCAAGATCCGGGCAGGCTGTGTGCACAACCGTCCCAACACTGATGGACCTGGTAACTGTTTAAAGAATATGAACAGGTCCAACAGGCAAGATCTGCCCACAACAATGCTGTAATGTGTAGGACCCAGTGTCTGTAGGTTTCCCATGTCTATGTGCATGGGTCCCATTACAATACACTCCATAGCTTTGCAGAACAGGCTAGTTAGCCTTATAGGCCGATATTGTCTGTGGTCTGTTGTGGCAGTATTCAGTGGAGTGGGACCACTATCGCTGTACGCCATTCCATAGGTACAAATCCTGCAGTAACTCTGATATTGAACAGTGACGTAATGTGAGGGTTATGTCTGTCATGAAGGCTGTGTACGACACAGGCCAGGACACCGTCTGGTCCCATTGATGCTGTGTTGTCCGCTGTAGTACCTCCTTAGGGGGGATGGGGGGAGACATCTGCACTGAACCTGTTTGCCAGGATGTTGGCAATGTCTGTAGGTTCAGGGTATGTTTAGTCAGTATGCAGTAACACACAGCATATCAGTGAGTGTCCAGCCAGGTACCTGAATTAATTGAAGAAGGCCTTGTGAGTGTCCGATGTGTCTGGTGCAATTGTCCGTTAGAAGTGGGCCTGACATAAATACATGAGTGATTGTAGCTGTCTGCTAGTACAGATCACAGATACCTTCCCTGTCTGGGATTGTGCTCTATCATGTAGTAGCTTCCTCCTTTTGTTGTATAGCATATTAATGGCCGGGGTCTACCAGACAGGTCCCCTGCCATTGGAGGAGTGAGTCCAGTTGTTATTTTGGATAGCACGATCCATGCAGTCCACTAGGTGTCCATAGAATGTGTATGTAAAAGATTCAGCAGTCTGAGCCATACTTACCACTGACCCAGGGTCTCTGAAGGATACCACCGTGGTATGGAGAAGTGTGACGTTTGCTTTTGGGAAGTTCACCAAGATTACCCAGGATGGTGTGGGGACAGGATATGGATGTCCAGTGAGATAAAGTATGTTCTGTCCTTACCAATGAGGGGTATATTGCAGGTGTGGAATATAGAGTCCCCATGTTGGTGATGATCATGTCCAATATGTTGTCCTCTCTTGTGGGTATGGTGACCGGTTGTGCCATAGCATATGAGTTTACAAATAGTAGCAACTGTTGGGCGAGGGTGTTGGGGCCTGAGTACTATCCCCAGTCAATGTGTGGGTATTTGATGTCACCCAATATAATGGTGTTTGGGGAGACCCTCATATTGTCCAGTGTTCCCAGGAAAGCCAAGTGTGGTTGCTGTGTTTATGAGTGTGGTCTGTAGCAGGCAACAAACCAAAAGGCAGATTTTCACAATTTTAGGTGCATATGTATGGTTTGTGATGCTTTGTGCAGTGCTACCAACCCGGAGGTATGTGTATCTGTGATGTATATGGATACTCCCCCTATTTGTGTTGGCCATTCCAAGTTATGTGTTCAGCAAGCATGGTACGAAATACAAACTTGTAGTGCTGGTGTGCATGTTGGAGCCTGAACCATGTGTCTGTTAGTGCACAGATATTGCTATTCTCCATACTGATGAGATTCCTGAGTGGGCGCAATTTGAGGGTGATACATCTGGTGTTGAGCAGCATTACCCTCAGTGTCATGCACTCTGTAATGTCTATAGAGGTGGGTCTATCTTTTGAGCCCCGCTTAAATAAGGCAGTATGGTGGCAGCAAGTGCCTTAGCCAGTATTCAAAAGTCCAATGGTGACAGGTGCAAGCTGTCCATAGGGAAGCTATGTGGCATGTCGAGCATGTCACCCCAGGCTGACAGACACTGTATCCCCTTTGAATAACACCAATATGTTAGCCATCTGTTAAACGTGATCAGTTTGTTGGTATACTGAGACATCATACTTGGTGAGTGTAAGATGCTAGACAAGGTCAGGGTCATACTGGCCTGGGCTACATGATCAGAGAGTTCCTCTATGTATCATGTCATGTGGTCCAGGGAGGAACATCTGAGGTTGTACGCATCAGCATGGACAATGATGGAGCCAGTCCTGGACTTGCTTTGGAGTGACCTGAGTGCATGTGTTATGTGGTGGATCCTGGCACCTGAGAGACAGCTCAAAGTGACTATTCCCTTGTTTGGCCTGGTGAGTGGGATGTCAGTGTGTCTGACATTAAGTGTCACCTATTACAAGTGTATCAGTTGTGTTGTTTAGCCCAAAGGGCAGTGACTGTGTGGCACACTGACATTGTGAACTATGTGATATGTGGGTATTGTAGTGGGGTAGCAGTTGTTTGTGTGTCTGCTTTGGAGGTCTCTGCTGCTTAGGCAGAGTGTATGTAGAGCCTCTGAGTATGTGTATGTGTAATAATGTGGTTTGATTGCTGTTGCTATCGGTGTATGTGAGACTGATATGTGGTGTGTGTGGTCACCTTCATCACCTGATAGACTATGCCAGTCATGGGTGGAGAGAGCTCAGCCTCCTGTATGCCAATATTGTTGCATCTCTCACATATATCTGAGTTTGTTGGGAGGAGGAGAGGGTTGTCTGTGTACATGAGGCAGATGTGACATTGTGTCATAACCACAATATTCACTAGCTGGGCTGAAGAGTACACACGAAACTGACCCCTGGACATGCCAGTATATTATGATGACATACTCTGTAGCCTGATCACAAAGGATCAGTAGGGTGTTAAGTGTGTAAAAGAGTATAACTGGGATTAGTGCTCAGGTTTGTTAGTGTTTTGTAAAGAGTAGCTGAGAAGGAGTCCAGACTGAGAATCATGACATGTCCTTCAGCTATGTCATAAATAGTAATGTACACTCATATATGTCCTGAGTCAGGGCCAACTGTACCTTACTGACAATGCTGACATCCTGTCAGACAGGCCCATATATACATACCCACCTCCCACTGATGA
This sequence comes from Protopterus annectens, assembly GCF_019279795.1. Taxonomy (NCBI): domain Eukaryota; kingdom Metazoa; phylum Chordata; order Ceratodontiformes; family Protopteridae; genus Protopterus; species Protopterus annectens. Next base: position 1,069,778,597 of record NC_056748.1, on the reverse strand, counting down.
TAGTCCCTGACATCATACCAGGAGATATCACGTGTAGAATGGCTGAACAGCTGCCCCCTAAGCCAAAAGCATGGCAGCAATTGGATTACATTGTTTCCCAATATGTGTCATGCATGCACTACAGAACAAACAGACCCTGCACCTGAACAGTCTGTTGAGCCTCACCCACTCCACAGGATCTGGAACCGTCGAATGTGTTACAGCAACATATGGCACTCCCCACAAGTGTGGGTGCACAACACACCATGGGAAGTATAGTCCAGTAAGCCTATAAAGTCTGATCTGCAAGGCCATGGAGTGCATCATGGCTGAAGTCATAAACAGAGCTATTGGAAGCTGACAAACACACAACCCTACCAACTGTGGTATGTTCATGTGCAGATCACGGTTCCCAAACATGCTACACCATTTGCAAGGCAGCCACCCAGGACATACATCACTGAACAGAGCTACACATGTCCCACATAGACTTTGAATAGCTCTTCATCAACATCACAGACACATGTCATAGCCACTAAACCAACAATCTGTGCATAGATATGTGTCAACATATGAAGGGATGAAAATGTGTCCACAGATAGATCACACAAGGTGAGACTCACAGTGTCCTGTTCAAGCTGTTGATACCTGCCGACCCACATGGATCATTCCTGGGATTGCATAAAAGAAAGTGTACACACATTACCATGTCCAGTCTGATGATGTCAGCATCCTACAAATATACCAGGAGAACAAAAACCACCCAGTAAAGCATATAGCGCACCATGTTAATGAGTATCAAAACATAGTTAGGTAGAGGTTTGAATCCTGCAAATGCTGATAATGTGTGTGTTTGTGTGTGATGTCCTTCGAGAGGAGTAGCCTTTTTGGAGACTGGGAAAACATGATAAAAGAGGTACATCCCTCTTTGGAATGTCTGATGATGTCAGTATCCTACAAATATTCAAAGGAGAATAGAAACCACCCAGTAAAACATATAGTGCACTGTGTTAATGCATATCTCTCTAGTATCATAACATAGTTAGGTAGGGGTTTGAATCTTGCAAACACTGAGTGTGTGTGTGATTTTCTTTAATGTCTGATGATGTCAGCAGCATCAAATATTCAAAGAAGACAGAAGAAAACCCAGTAAAGCAAATATATAGCATGCATGTTTATCTCATCTCTATCATATCATAACATAGTTAGGTAGGGGTTTAAATCTTGCAAACACTGAGTGTGTGTGTGCCACAGGTGTTCAATGCAGTGTGGGTTTTGCTTTTACTACGGTATGACATATGATTAAAACAGTATGTGCATTGCACACATCGGGTATCTGCGTGGCAAATAAACATGTGTACATGTGACCTCAATCAGTACATAGGTGTGAAACCTGCATACTACATGAATACATTTGTTTCCTTCGACAGATTGTGCCGCTGCTTCTCAGATCATAGGTCACATATGTATGTATGCAACAAGCCTGGCCACTGTAGTGATCCGTGGCCAAGGTCATCTGTGCCACACACACCCATGACACGTACTATAGAGTACTGTGAGTGAGGATAATTGCCTGGGGTATATGTCAGACATGTTCATACACAACAACAACTGGCAATAATGTACAGTCATTATAGGTGTACAACAGCCCTGTGGATATGCATGCAGGTCCCTAATGTGTTATGTGAAACACTGATGGACCCCACAATACCTATGGATATGTGGATACCAAGGGACAGATGACATAACACGTGTCTGTCTGCATACATTGGTACAGAACATACATGTTGAGGGCTACCACCTATGTGGTACTGTTGGGATAGTATGTCTAGTAAATGTGGATGACCATGCCATAGTCGGTTTACTACTATACAGCATGTATTGGACAACAGGTATCTGTCTGTATGATACCCTTGTGTAGGATATGCGTCCCATCCAGGGAATGCAGTGTAGGCCAATGCATGCATTTCCAGATGTGGATGGACATGTCCATAGTGTATTTGCATGTACCTAAGAGGGCTATATGAAACACAGGTGTGGTCCCAGGAACATGTGGCGGTCAATACCACTAGTTACTGTTATAGTATAGTACTGGAAGGATCCAAGTGTTACTGAGTTCCCTACAACTGTGTGTCATTTGTCAGGACATCATCTAATGATTGGTTATAGTCATGCTGTTGAGGTGGTGTATACTACCAGACTGCAGATCATTGACAGATATCAACAGTATCACCCACAGCATAGTGTCAACCCATGTCATACACACATGTGTACTCATGTTAGTACATATCTGTAGTAGAATGCATACTGGCCATCGAAAGATACCATGAGATGTTAACAATGTGTACAAAAGGGTATGTCACACATCCCATGTGTCCACTATGCATGTACATGCAGGCAGTGTGCACACATCATGTTCACAGATGTACACCTGCTAATTTGTAATGCACACATCACACACATACTGTCCACTCACTAACACATGCTGGCAACACTGTACACTTAAGCCAAGTGGCACATGGGTGGACAATACATACTCAGACCTAACACTGGTGTAAACAATGCTACAATGACTATCAGAGCTGTGATGCATAATGTTTGCTCAGATATACCTACAAGGATATCATTACACTTTCCTGTTGGCAGCTTGCTACTGTTGCTACACTGCTATAATGTCACCTTGTGCATCAGAACCATGTTAGCCTATTCCTGCATCAATGTTACAGATGACAGGAGGTGGCACAGGTGTCATCATATGCACAGGGTGTGTTGTTGGTTTGCCAGAGCCCGACATTGACCCATCCAATCGACATGTCTGTGTGTGTGTGTGTGTGTGTGTGTGTGTGTGTGAGGGACAACAGTACAGCATGGGCCAATGTTGATGTAATGTGTGTGTGTATATGTGTGAGCCCTAGTTGTTTGGTTAATGTGTGCGTGTCTGCATGCACACAACTCCAGCATGTGGCTGCCATATACGGGCGGTTGTGGGACAGCCACAGAATGTACCTGCTAGGCCGTACAGATCACTGTCTCCGGCCATGGACATGGTACCTGTGCCTGGCAGGGGTGCTATGGGCAGTATCGGGTACCAACCCTGACTGGGTGCTATCATCAGAGGCAGAGGTATGATGACTGGACCCATGTCCCTGCTGGGACTGGCCAGTGCCACGTGCATGTGGTCTAGTAGGATGGTCAATGGACAGGCCAGCCCCAGCATTGCTGGGGCTAGTACTGCCACTACAGGAGCGGCTGTGATCCATGGTCTGTCCGCGATGACTGTCAGCTGATGCTGTTGCTGACATGTGTCCGAATTGGCTTCTCATCCATCCCGCAAGGTCCTGGCTCATGGCTAACACATTGTGGAGGACATCTAATGTCTCCCTTCAACTGCTATCAATGAACTCGGTGTAATTCCGGATGGCACCGGCAAGGTCACGGATGCTGTCATTGATAGCAGTGTAATGGGCCCTCTGCGCCCTTAGTCCCTGTCAGGTGTACCGTTCCATACGTGCCTGTCCCTGCATTACAGCTCAGAACATACTGGAGGTTGTAATACCTCTGGGGCATGTCTGCCAGGGGCAATACGACAAGTGGTGCTCCCCCGAAAACCCCTGGACATCCACCTATGTGGTACCATTCCAGTAATCTGGCTATGGCTGCTGTGAGGCGATGCACGTGCCATGGGTACCACACTCTCCTGGTCAATGCCAACTGTATGCTGTCCCTCAGCTAAGGCCATTGGTGATGAGGGATGTATTGGCAGAATGAGTGTGCGCATAGATGGGGTTGAACGCTGTGTACTGTCAACTGGTGGACCAACGACAAACCCTGTCAGACCTTCCTGTGCCACAATACATGTCTCATCATCTCCACTATTAGTGGCAGTGACATCAGGTTCCCTGTTGCAATCAGACACCCCTAACTCAGCACCTGTGGAAGGAAGACAGGAAACACACTTCACAATCTGTACATGATGTTAGCACACATGCACAGATGCACACATGAAGACATGCACACATGCACACATGCACACATGAAGACATGCACACATGCACACAAATACACTGCTCACCACAGCACATACACACACACACCAGCAATCCAGCACATACACAACAGTGGGTGAAGGTGGGTGACAGTATTACAAGGCAAACAGTCACCTCACACGTGTCAGCATGCAGAATATGTGTTGCTCAAGGCCATGCAGTGCAAGTGTAGATGGCCCTATTTAATGACATTATACATGGCTTTGATGCATGTGTGTAGTTGTTCAGTGATTGTCTACACCCTGGAACACAATGTGTACATGGACACAACATTGCTGTGCAAGTATTATCTGCTCTGCAATGTCCTGTGCACCATCACTCAGTGGTATACATACCATGGCTGCATGTGTTATCTGTGTGATGCATAGATTGCCATGTCTGATTGCAGTGTCTGTGTCCATAGCAACTAATAGTGGGCACAGGTGTAGCAAATGCATGCAATGTACAGACATGGGATGAGTGGTGCATGTAGACGTGAAGGAATCCCAATGCTCGGCATGGCCATTGTACAGTGTTTATGGTGAGTGTGGGACATATTGCAGATATGTCAGTGCCAGCTATGACATGGCATGCTACACGACTGCAACATTAAACACCACACATACCCAATGTGTGTCATGTGACTTATACACCCAATAGCATTCCAGGACATATATGTGACTCTTTGTACAGATGGTGACAGCTGTGCATATTGTGTATACTGGCATATGTAAGCACACACACAACATGCTATGCATATTGTGTAAAGGTGCATATGTTTGCACACACACAACAATGAGGTGCAAAGCAAAGACCGCTATGTGTAGTACTGTGGTCACTGTAACTGGATGGGGTGTAGTACCATGTGCCATCATCATCATCATGCATCTTGTGGTCACTCGCAGCTACTACTGTGTGACAGACCACCACCTAAGCATGCTGTACCTGAACTGCAGTGCCGTGGCTCCGTTCACTATTACACAGCCACTTTGTACATGGGTGTATGAGGTGCCCAATAAGGAGCATTGCCTAACATGACTGTTTTATGTGTTGAAGAGTGTTGCACAGCCCCATGAAAGGCCTCTACCCCTGAGGTACATCATGTGTGTGTGGATGACATGTGGGATACTGAAGTGTGACCTTACAGTGGGTGTGTGGTTATGCCATATGTAGCATGTCTTTGTGTACTGCGTATGATAAACATGTTATGTTGCGTACAGGTGTTGCAACTATGCCTATCCAATGTGCAGTACGGGGTTGCCACAACTGTGTCTTATGCTCTGTGCATTGCATGTCATTGAGGCAGCTACTGACATTACTGAGCTGTGCAACATCTTACAGCAAACATGCACGGCATTCATTATGCATAGGTGTGCTACGTGTACATGGCCTACACCTCACCTATGACATGCATATTTCATTACCAACATTGCAGTTATAACACACTCACCAGCATGGATCGGCTGCCCTGCTGTCACACCAGAGGGACGTATGAGAATATGAGAGAGTTCATCAGTGGCCACAACTGTGGCATTGCTACAGTGGGTATACTAAACTGCAGTATAACAACAGTCACAGGTGTAGAGATATTATTTGAAATATCAATATTGCACAACACTAGGCAGCAGAACTGCTAAACACACAGTACACATCTCACATAGACATAATCTAACAATGCAGTTAACTGTCATCTACAGATAGGGCATGTTACCTGCTTGCTCCAGGTGGACGTGCTGGGTGGCTCCGGCCTCCATGACAACACATGTCAGAGGTTGATGTTGCTGTTGTCCAGGAGCCACCATGCTTAGGAACAGCTCCTCCACTCTGGTGAGGGGGGGATGAATGGCCACCCCACCACCTGTGGCAAGCTGTTGTCTTTGGATATCAGATGCACGCCACTGGACATGCCTAATTAAATCACTGCAGTGATGGCGTACCTGCTCATATGCCCGGTTATTCATGCCTATGTCATTTACCCGATGAACAAGTTCCTGCCACAGTGCAGTCCGCTCCTGCTGGTGCTGGCTGCTTCTGGAGAACAGCATTGTGTACTGCTGCAATAGGCTTTGCAGTATCACCTCTTCCTCATCCGCTGTGTACGATGGGTTGCATTGGTGGGCCATCTGGCTGAAAAAGATATGAACAATATGTGTGAGTGAGTCCTGTGGCACACTTTACACCTTTAACCACAGATATCACTTTACTGACATATATACCATCCTATTGTCTGTCAGAGGTTACACACGTTCAATACCACTTATTGGTTCTCAGGCCACAACTAACTAACAGTGCCTGGCACACTCTATATATCACACCACTATACAACAGTACCCGACACACTGTTTGTGACACATTGCACAACCTCAAGACAGGGGTGTATATCACACCAATGCACAAACAGAGATGTCATCCATTGCAATGGATGTAATGTACAGGTACAGTAGTACCAGTAAACCACCCTAGTCATTGATGCCATAGCCCTGCCTAACAGATGTGTACAGTTGTTGCTATAGGTGGCATACTGCTGTAACAGAGTATATATGTTGTTGGATACACACGTATACCCTGTAACACACATATGATTGCAGCCATTGTACAGGCATAATTACACACACATCAGGCAAACATACAAAGCACCACTGTATGCCAACACAGATGAGTATTACCTGTGTACCATACAGTACTGTGTGCCACTACTTACACACCCTTATGCCTGAGTTTTGTCCTCTGTGCAGACTACAGGAAGCACACATGACAGTGTTTCCAAGCAATGTGAACAAACACCATACTGTGCTGTTTAAGCCTACAGCTTCAGGTAGTACTACAGTTCATATGGGAGTTGGATTCACCAGCGGTACCACTCACTAAGCATGCATGTATTGCTTTAGCCTACAATGAGTCACCACATTCGTCAACAAGGAACTACGTCACATCATATGCCGTACTACTATGTCTGCCTAACAGTACATTATACATCATTTTCTGTCCTCACAGCTAGGATAGACACTACCATGTCAGATACAACTTCACACTAAGCTATCACACCTTTACAGACCTTGCACACATTCAGAGTTACACTTATTCAACCTCACATAGCAGGTATTGCATTGAGTATATGTGTGAGTGCATAGTGTCATAGGTAGCTAATATGCTGTTGGCCCTAGGGCCTATGGCAGCCTAGCCATATGCTACCCTGGCCTTTGACACACATGTACTTTGATTTCACTTGCCCCTATCAACCAGAACCACAGAGGTCTTTCCTGGGGTGTATTACCAATCTCCCACACAATCATCAGGGTATTTATGACAACTGCTAATGAGGAGCCTTGTTTGCTATTTCTAAGTGGTCTATTCCGGTGTATGGCATATCTCTGAGATGGGAACCTATCCCTCCAGCATGTGCTGTTTAGTGAGCTGACAAGGTTTAGGGCCCTAGAGCATGAATCCCATAGGGATTGTGATATGTTGCCATGGTGGTTGTCACCCAGCTATGGGTGTGACATACCTCTGTATGTCCAGCAGAGGTCAACTCTGTGTGGCCGGTATGCAATACAGTGTAGATGTGGTTTTGTGAGTCAGTCTGCAATAGGACATCTCTTTGCGGCCAGTATTACCCTTTGGGAGGTATGTCTGTGGCCTTTTCACCTGGTGTAGTTGTCATGTGAGATACATACCACACAGGGCATTGTGATGTGTAGAGGGGAACACTGCCCTATATTTCTATAGATGACACACCTGTTGTCATGACACATACCACACAGACTGATTACAGGTGTAGTGTGGCACTGTCTTCATCAAAGTGGAGGCTACTGTCCACCTGTGCCCATGTTCCCTTATCACACCTTCACTGTTAGGTAGATCTCTACCTATGTGGTTGTTAATGGGTACAGTGCTTTTGAAAGGAGGAATGGCACTGCAGTATCAACACTTGTCTACAGTCCATGCCTTGGTCACCACACACCTGTTGCAGTACATATGACCCCGTGTCTCTCTGTCTCTCCCTCTCTCTATATATGTATATATATATATATATATATATATATATATATATATATATATATATATATATATATATATATATGCATATCTATACACATACATGTACACATCCATTGCTGTACACATGGATGTACATATAGGCACATGTACAGTCCACCTTTCATGGTGGGGATATCACTTATGCGACAGTTGTGGGATGTACAGTTATGTGATTATATTACACAGTGTTGTGCAGAATGCATGAGGGTGTCCTCAGCCCATGTAGCATTAGCAGGCCTCACTGGCTGTAACACAGCAGATCTGACAAATCAGTCCCACAGCATTTAACCACCACATGACATATATCAGCACTGCATTCTATTTTCTAGGCTACACACTACGACTTACATACATATATGCATATATCAACCTTCAATGACAGATATCTGTCCACCCTTCACTAACAGTTGCAGTATGTCCCTTGCCCTATGCACATGTGCAGATACAGATAGATACGTACTGCTGCCACACATGGATAATTTGAACTGTGTAGAGTACTCGTCAGGAACATCTACTACATGCCAACACATACATGTGAGTTACATACCTTACCTTTGTATTTCCCTGCTCCATGTGTTATGGTTTTGTAGGTTTTTATTTTATTATTTATTTTTGGTTGTTTGTTTTGGGTTTTCCCCTCTATTTCGGTTTATGTCTCAGTTTCTCTCTCTGTTGTGTCTCTGTCTGTGTCTGTGTCTGTGTCCATGTCTCTCTCTCACTCTCTATCTCCCAGCACCTGCAATGATAGAATTCCATGTGTGGACTGCAGGTACAGCCTGCTTTTCTAGGTATCTGCACTTGTGCATGTGACAGCCTCTGCACCAATTGCTGCCCACCATTCAGTAATTGCATGCAGCCTGCTGTGTGGTGATTGCATTACTCACTGTGATTGCAGCCCACTGCTATAAAATGCTAGGTTAGGTAGGCATAGCCCTTTCAGCTTTCCAAGGTGGGGCCCATGCTTGTTTGCTCTGGACACCGTTGTGTCAGTCAGAAGGTTGATATATGTCTCTTATCTGAAGCTAGGGTTGTAGCCAGTTATATGCATGTTGTACTCAAACCTGAATGTTGCTGCTTCCAGTACACAGTTCTCAGTGTAGACATGTACTCACCCCTCCAAATGCTAACACAGGATACATGGGAGTATGTATTTTATTTCTGACGTACACAATTAACTGCCATACAAATGTGGTTATTGCACTGTATTCCTGTGGCACATGCAGTGTTTGTGAACTGCTATACTGTAATTATTACGTTACTCACTTCTGAACAGTTTGTGGTTTGTTTGTGTTGACATTAGCACAGGCTGCTTAACACAACTGGACATAGTTCAGTACTGAGTATGCCTACCTACACCCTGGTTTTTGCCTGAATACACAGGTGTGTTGTACCTTTGGGTAGGGGTGCAGAACTGCAAAGAGCATTTTTTATTATCATGTGAGGTTTATCTTACTGAACATACAGGGTTGCTGTGTACCTGTTAGTCTATCAAGGCAAGTAGTCTGTCTGTGTTGCTCACACCTGTGGACATATCCAGATGGTAGCTAGAGGTTAGCCTATTATACTTTGTCTGTGCACCACACTAGTCTTTTCAGCAGTAGCACTTTGGCATTGTCACAGTTGTTTGCTAGCAGTACATGGCTACATCATGTGATATTTCTGTGTTGTACTCCTACATAAGGGCATGCTTGTGGAACTCCTTCCAAAGCTATTTGCAGAGTGTGTAACAGCAGTAATGCTGATATGCCTGTGTGTTTCTGCCTCTGCCAGGCCTCAGATACTCTCAGGTATATATTTGAACAGCCTCAGTGAAAGGTACATATAAGTGAGATACACCTGCAATATATTACTGATATATTGCAGTTGAGACTTTCTTGGGAATCAGAGCATATGTATAAGCACACCTTTTCTGACGTGCAAGCAGTGTCTACTCTCACCTATTGACATTATTCACTACGTGTGATTCCACACTTGTCTGCCTACAGTTAGTACTTTTCAGAGTGATTCAGTGGGGCACAGCTAGCATTGGTTTACAAATCAGGGACATTCCTGTAAAGCAGTCACAGTTGGGGAGTCTGGCCTCTGCCCTATTCAACTTTGCCAGTATTTATCCTGGTCTGATACTGTGTGGTGTTTGTAAGGTGCTACTGTAACATTATTCCCTGCTAAGATGGCTGGTTCTCTTTTCACAGTCATGTCATGCAATTCCACAACCACTGCTGCTAAAGACCCACAGAAAAGGATTTGTGTTATACCATTCCTGATTTCCATTTACATTCCCTCATTGTAATGCATTTATTTATTTATTTATTTTTATTTTACATTTGTTGACCGGGCTAGTCTAACTGGATACATGTCCATTTTCAGTAGAGGCCCGGGGAGATAAGCTCCAAGCATAAGAATAGCAATATAACATGATATATTTATTTCAGAAACCAAACGAAAGAAAATGGAACCGACAATGGGTACTGGAGGACTGAAACCACCACAAAAACAAATGTGACCTAGGTTTCATCTTTATTTAGACTTCTTCAGAACAAAATGTTAAAAAGTGGTTACCCACCAGCATTTATACAAGATAAGACAACATCATTGATCAATTAGTCAATTAGTCAATTAAAAACTTAAAAGGCAAAAAACATTTCACCATGCTTAAAGCAACCTGAGAACACACCCACACACACACAAACAAATCACTTATAATATGGTGAACATACTGCATTAGTGATAGTAAAAAATTCCTAAATACGGTGTCACAAAATCAAATAACAAAATGTTATAATGAAAATAAACGCCTAGCATCACACCATGTAATATGTAATGTTAAAAAAATACAATTATATATGACAAATGAAATTATCAACTAGTCACCCAAGAATGGGTTTCAGTTTTAAAATTGGGGCTATACTAATATGATCATTAATACCAGGAAAGACAGTTGCATTCAACCTAAGTTGCCACCTTACTTCACTAATATCTAAATGCAAATCTAAAATCCTACCCTGTACATCCTTAATTATATTTTGCAATATACAAAACTTGAAATGATATCCATCATGCGTTTCAATGTGCCTGTAAAGGGCATTAGTGCTTTTTCTTAGCCTTATATCTGAGAGGTGCTCATTAATCCTCTCTTTAAAGGCTCTACTAGTTTTTCCGACATAAAACGCCGGACACTGTACACACTGTGCCATGTACACCACATTTTTTGTATGACAGTCAAAATGCCCATATAATCTAATAGGCACACCTACCACTTGTAAATTGGAACCTGTTACTAAGATGTGATGACACACACTACATCTCCCACATTTAAAATTCCCGACGGGCCTACCAGTCACAATGGAAACATTATCACCCTTCTCTAATAGCTGTTTCAAGGACCTAGCCTTCCTAAAAACACATTTGGGATGAGTACCAAGCTTGTCCCATTCCAAACAATCTAACCTGAGAAACCTCCAATTGTTGTATATAATGCCCCTAATATTGGGAGCATCATAAGAATAAGTGGTGATAAAATAAAGTTTGTGTTCGGAAAAATGACTACTGGTGTTATCGGTCACAGGTAGAGTATGGCCATCATTATCCACATTAACAATTTGATTAATTGTGTCCTGGTCCACTCTTGTAAGTTCTGTACTTGTTCTACCTCTAATTAATGGCCAATACACCCCTTCGTCCCTCTTCCGTTTAACTTCCTCCAATACAGCTAGACACATACCTTCAGGATATCCTCTCCTAAGGAACATGCTCATTATAAACTTCACTTCCTTCAAAAAATCTAAGTTATCACTAACCATCCTGGCAGCCCTGACCATCTGACCTTTAATAATTGCTCTTTTCTGGTGGTCAGGGTGCCAACTAGAATAACAGAGGTAAGAATTTGAGAAAGTGGCTTTTCTATAGATGTTAGTGGACAAAGAATAATTTAAAGGGTCTATTTTTAACTTTACATCTAAATAAGAAATCTCCTGTTTACTTATAGAGTGAGTGAACCGTACTATTAATGTATTCCATGAAGGCATTCAAATCATCTTCACTACCTTCCCATACTATAAACAAATCATCTAAATATCTGGTGTAGTGTCTAATTTTAGATCTAAAGCCACTGTGTAAAACATATTCCTATTCCCAGTAGGACATAACATAATTCGCATAGATGGGGGCACAAGCTGCCCCCATAGCTACACCCGTGATTTGCTTAAAGTAATAACCTTCAAAGAAAATATAATTATTGGACAATACCATTTCCATCAAAGTGATGAATACATTTATATGGTCCTGATCGTACAACCTAGTCTTAAAAAGCTGTTGTTCCAACCATTCCAACCCTATGTCATTGGGTATTACAGAAAAAAGATTCACAATGTCAGCAATGACTAAAATGGTATTTTCATTAAATTCCACAGTGCGTAGGTTCTCCAAAAACTGCCAAGAGTCCTTCGTAATTTAATCAAATAACTTGATGCTTTTTTGCAAGTTATAATCCAAAAATTTACTAATGAAACAAGTTTTACTACGTTTACCATCAACTATAGGCCTGAACTTGACATTAACCAGTCTCTTATGTATCTTAGGAATCCCAAAGATGCCACTCACCAGTGCTCATCCCACCCCTTTTCCACTGCTACAGCATCTCAATGTTTATTTCCATCCAAATTTTCTCTCTTTTATCCCTCCTTTGTAACGGTGTTTTGGCTCATCTCAAGTTTCTATTTACACAATTCCATCCTGGAGGAATCTCAAACATTCTGGAGTAGCAATGATATTTTTGTGTAACATGTAATTTGCATATACTATATTTTGTACTAGCCTTTACTTAAGATTTGTACTATGATGAGTGTTGTTTAATTTCATATTATTACTGTTAACTTAATTACTGCTGTTTTATACTCAAAAGAATATATTGTACTATTTTCTGGAGCTTTTCTCCCCGGGCCTCCATTGAAAATGGGCTCCTAGCCAGGTCAGACTTTCCCGGTTAACAAATGTAATAAATAAATAAATAAATGCATTTAAAACAGTGATGTAAAAATGCTGAAGCAACAGGGCTGCTGTCTTAAAGCAAAAAGTGCCAGTGACAGTGCTGAAACAGATGGCTTCTTAAACTGAAAATAAAATTATAGAGATTTACAAGGTTTGTTGGGTGAAATTGAACAGCAAGAGAAAAGGAAAAATAAAACATACAAAGAAAGTGATGACTTGTCCAAAAGGCTCTGAACTGTTACTACATGTATGAGCAGTGAAACATGAAAGTAAATCTGAAAGTGATAAGTAGTGACACCATGAGCCGAAAGAAAAAAAAACATTGTAAAGTGGTGTTGAATCTGGGAAGACCAAAGTAAGTCAGTGTCAGTTCCAAACTGACAGTGTGTTTACATCAGAGGTTTAAAACTCTCAACTGTGGGCAAGATGCAGTCTCTTGGCACTTTCAGTCCAGCCCCTGAACCTCTGGCATATATGGCCTACTTCTCTTTCTCTTTAAAAAAAGCTAAGACACGCTAGCTTGCAATCAGAGGCAATAAACACTTGATTTAGTGGCTCTAATTGCTTTTAAAAAACTCCTCTGTCACAATGGTTTGACTGCAGAGCGAATGAGAGAAAGAGATTTCCTGGAGTTCTATACAGACCAGAGGCAGAAATTCCCAGATTCTAAGTACTTCTGCTATCGGTCTGTGTGTACCTACAGGAAGGAGAAGTAAGAGACTAGCTGCCGAACAGGGGTATGTTCTACTGCTGCTTGTCTCAGACTGCACATCTCTATATAAGGTGAGAATCACCTGGTAAAAAAAACATCAGAGGAATATGAGAGTGTGCATGAGTGAGCTCGCGCACGTGTGTGTGTGTGTGTGTGTGTGTGTGTGTGTGTGTGTGTGTGTGTGTGTGTGTGTGTGTGTGTGTGTGTGTGTGTGTGTAATTATGAAAGATTATTTACCCAACAAGTATCTTAAATATACTGTAAAGATCCTTGGTCATATCACAAATGTAGCAAAATGCCTTGTAAAGTGATTAAATATGGCATGCACAGAACCTTCATGGCAATTTTCTGCTAGTCACAGCATTAAAGGCAGTCTAGTGCTTGAATTAATTTTGCAAAACTTACACTACAGTGTAGCATAACATGGAATAATATACTCCTCAGTGTGTTGTTGTTTGCATGAGATATTCAACCAATGTCCCACCTGCCTTTGCTGATGGAAGCTCAGGCATATATAAAAGCTCCCAAAGCACTTCCAATATCACCTCTGATGTACCCTGAAAAGAGGCTGATGGCTTAGTGGGACTAACCTGGCTAATAAATGCATGCATGCATACACACACACACACACACACACACACACACACACACACACACACACACACACACACACACACACACACACACACACAAATAAATAGTGCATCTGCATGTGAATATAAACATGACTGCTGTGTGTTACTATATGTCTGTGCATGCAAAGGTGAGGATTGTGATTGTCTGTGTGTGTATATGTGTGGCTGCTATGTTTACTATATATGTGTGATGTGTGTGCCAGAGTTTCTTTTCTTTTTTTTTCTTTTTTTCATTAATATGTGTCATGCCTTTGCATCAATGCATTCATCCTTATTTTGAATTTGGGAATACTGGTTTACAGAGTGAAACATAAAATTGTGGCAGGAACTAACAAAGGTTAACATCTTCCTGCCTGACAAAAAATAAACTATTAGAATGTTCAAGTGAGGAATGAGTTCCTAAATACAGAATTCTAAGAGACTGAGAGCAAACAACTTCCCACAAATTTATGCTCACAATAGTGAAGTGAGGCCTATACAACAAATGAGCTCAAAAAATGCTGTATACAAAGATGTACAAATATGCAATAACAGTGATAAGTCTACTTAAGGAACACTTTCAGGAGCTGAAACAAAAATGCAAAAAGGAATGAACACTTCAGTAGTGTGCCTCAAAAAGTCAAGAGAAATTGCTTTGCCAAGTGAACAGTATGATACCATTTTCAGCTATACCTCCTAAGTGTACAAAACTGAAGGATGAAAATAAAATCCAAAATTAAATCATTGGATGTAAGAATAAGTAAATAAAAATAGAACCCATCAACACCCTTGCCTCTCATGCTAAACCAATACAGGAAACTCATACTGCTGTAGCAAACCTGCAAATGAAATTAATATCTTCAAAAAGAAGGAAAAGAGAGAGACATACTAACGTTCTGAAGCTGACAAAAGTGACATGTATAGAGGCGTGCAGAAAGACGCAAAGTCTGAAAGCCATGGATGAAGCTGAACACAGCTTTACAGTGATCAGAGAGCTGTGCCCACAGCTACATAGACACACCCCTAAGTAAAACTTGGAGTTTATAAAATATCTCTGATGTGTTTCATGTTGAGAATCGTGCAGCGATGTAGTCTTAGCTAACAGATTCGCCACTTTTGACTAACATAAAAGAAAACTCAGCAAGAAAACCAAAACTAACACTGCTAGTACAGCACACAAAGAAAGGTCAAGTAAAAAAATTGCCAGTGCATTAAAGACAAACACATTGAAAATAACTTCAGGGCTATAAATAACCATGTTCTACAGAAACATAGCTAGGGTGGCGTGAATGAAGCAGCCACCCTGGGTGCAAGGTGTCAGGGAGGGGAATCGACAGATGCACTTTTTTTATCTTTTTTTTCTGTTTAGCTCGACATAAACACATAAGGGTGTAAGAGTGCAGGATGACTGCATTAGAACCTGGTGCTCCTCTTTTGATGAGAAGGAAGAAGTGCCAGAGTAGCACAGAACAGATCTTTTCATTTGTTATTTTTTTTTTTTTTTCGCTCTCATGTAGGGCATTAAGGTGTAGGGCTTTAGGATCTGGTGCTCTTCCTTAGGAGAGAAGGGAAGAATGCCAGACTGGAGAATGGACCATCTTTGTTTTGTTCAGTTTTGCTTTTTTTTTACTCCACACTTAGTGTTGAGATAGGGGAATGGCACTATGGGCCAAATGAGCCAGCTTAATCTCTAATGCTTTGGTGGAAGAGAGTCCCAATAACCAGAAAAAAAAAACAAATGCAATGATTTACACTTGTTTACAGCAGCCTTAATCAACATTTTGAACTTAAGACAAGAGTCCATAAAACAGTGCACCCTTCTTCTTTCAGCTGCTCCCATCAGGGGTAGCCACAGCAGATCAACTGTTTCCATGTCTTCCTGTCCTCAGCATCTTGCTCTGTCACACCAACCACCTGCATGTCTTCTCTCACCACATCCATAAACCTTATCTTAGGCCTTCCTCTTTTCCTGTTACCTGGCAGCTTCATCCTTAGCATCTTTTCCGCAATATACTCAGCATCCCTTCTCAGCACATGTCCAAACCAAAGTAATCTTGCCTCTCTGGCTTTGTCTCCAAACCTTCCAACCTGGGCTGACCGTCTAATGTACTTATTCCTAATCTTGTCCATCCTCGTCACACCCAGTGCAAATCTTAACATCTTCAACTCTGTCACGTCAAGCTCCGACTGCTGCCTTTTTGTCAATGCCACTGTCTCCAACCCATATAACATAGCTGGTCTCACTAACCTCTTGTAGACCTTTCCTTTCACTCTTACTGGTACTCGTCTCACAAATCACTCCTGACACTCTTCTCCACCCACTCCATCCTGCCTGTACTCTCTTCTTCACCTCTCTTCCACACTCACCATTACTCTGAATTGTTGATCCCAAGTATTTAAACTCATCCACCTTCGCCACCTCTACTTCCTGCATCCTCACCATTCCTCTATCCTCCCTCTCATTCACACACATATATTCTGTCTTAGTCCTGCTGACCTTCATTCCTCTTCTTTCTAGAGCATATCTCCACCTCTCCAGGGTCTCCTCTACCTGTTCCCTGCTCTCACTACAGATCACAATGTCATCTGCAAATATCATAGTCCACAGGGACTCTTGTCTGATCTCGTCTGTCAACCTGCCCATCACCATTACAAATAAGAAAGGGCTCAGATTTGAACCTTGATGTAATCCCACCTCCACCTTAAACGCATCCGTCACTCCCACCACAGACCTCACCGTTGTCACACTACCCTTGTACATATCCTGTACCACTCTTACATACTTCTCTGACACTCCCGACTTCCTCATACAATACCACAACTCCTCTCTAGGCACCCTGTCATATGCTTTCTCTAAATCCACAAAGACACAATGCAACTCCTTCTGACATTCTCTGTACTTCTCCATCAACACTCTCAAAGCAAACATTGCATCTGTAGTGCTCTTTCCTGGCATGAAACCATACACCCTGTTTAGCATAAAATGCTAAGCTGATCTGCCTGTCTTCATCTTGGACATATTCCCAGACGGTGTCTGAACTAAGGATTACTTGGAGGAAGACAGACCTGGTGTTCATCTGTCAGGTGATGTGAGGTCTGGTTGTTTTCTGCAGCTCATTCCCATGGACATGAGCTGGGGGGATATGTGGCATAGTGGTCCCCAGTAACCACAGTGAGGCTTGTGGTGATGTGATATTGATGTGATGCAATATTAGATGGATCCTTTCTGACCTCTGTATGCAGGAAACCATTTTCTAAGAACTCATTACTATTTGCATCCAGTTGCCATTCACAGTATAGTATCCCCAACATCTCATTCTCCCATGTTTTAAGGGTGCATAGAATTGGTAGTGACCCTAATGATTTGCTGGTATAGACAAATCATATGAAACCTAGCTTTCTGGCAATATGGTATTGTCACAAATGGAAATATTGCCAGCTCAGCTAGCTAGAATTTTGTAAGTGGTTGTGTGTCATTTGTGAATAGCAACATGATTCATATGCTTGTCTTACAAATGTATTAGAACTGTATGTCATATTGTATAGATGTGTGTGAAGAGATATTTTATACACTATTGTAATTGTTTATATGTTTGTATTCTAACAGGAGATTAACTTGCAAAACATAACAATAGTTGAGATTGAAGGACTTTATTTCTGGGCCATAAACAATATATGTTATCTTACAGTTTCAGTCAACAGGATACAGGATGTCTACAATAGGGGATTCCCTGTGTTGCCCTGAAAGAGAGATAATTACTAGGCTTGAAATTTAAAAGCGTTTTATTGTCTTATGACTTCCAGGATCTGAAAACATCTGAAGGCTATGTATTTTCACAGGGAGATGCTAAATGCTATCACTTTTTAGCATGGGTTGTTTTTGAGCCTGGGAACTGAAGTCAGGTGAGTGAAAGTGATGTCATGCTGCAAGTGTCACAACAGTAATATTTGTTATGAATTTAAGAACTCTTTGAGAGAGTGACTGGGTATTTTCTATTTTGTCTTTGACCTGAAAACTTCCACTCACCACATCTGCACTTACCAACTAGGGTACAGTAATTTCTTTGAGATTCAGTTAGGAATATAGTGAAGTATAGCTTAGATATTTTCTGTATTTATTTGAGACTGTCCTGCAATGTTGTTTAAAATATTTTCTGTGATTTTTAACTCTGATATCACTGTACATACATATTTAGTATTGTCTTGTTCTTTTATTATTTATTATTAAATATATTTAAACATTTCAGAACAACAGAACAGAACCACAACATCTGGTGTCATTCCAGACCCTCCAGGAGACCACCTCCCTGCCTTCAGCCATAGAACAACACCCGCTTCCTCCTTCTCCCACAAACTTACACACTCGCAACTTAACCAACTTTAACCCCTCCACCTTCTCTGACTCCCTCAAAATCACTAACTGGAACCAACTAAAACCCCTACTCCTAGACGAAGCCGTTGATTTCTTCAACTCCAAATTCCTTACTGTCCTAAACTCCTTAGCTCCAATCTGTACTAAAAGAGTCAAAGCCAAGACTGCCCCTTGGCTTACTAAATAAACCAAGAAAATTATGCAACAAAGAGATAAATCTTGGAAAAACTATCTCCATCATAAACAACCTGAATACTTACTTAAATACAAACAGTTACGAAACCTAGCCAAAAAACATGTCATAAATGATAAAAAGTCTCACTACAACCAATTACAAATAAATCATGAAAAAAACCCAAACAATTCTGGAATTCTATTAACTCTCTTCTTAAGCCTGGTACAACAAACAACCCTTGCCCTGATACTAGCAAATCTGACCAAGAAATTGCCAATCTATTCAACTCCTTCTTCACCTCTTCTATTGCTGAGCTAACCAAAACCTTCCCCAACAACATCCCCCACCCACCTCTTCCCAAGTCTCCACATCCTCACCTCCCTCTCCTCCTATCTTTGAACCTAAACCTGTAACCACCAACTTTATAAAAAAACTTCTCTCCAAACTCAAACCCTGCACCAATGCCCCTGACAACATCCCCTCCTCCTTCTTAAAAATTGTCTCCGACAGTATTGCTCTCCCTATTAGCATCCTGATAAATAGATCTCTTCTCAAGTCCTATGTACCCAAACTATGGCACTCTGCTTTTATTCTCCCACTCCACAAAGGTGGCAAAAATTGTAACTTCTCTAACTTCCACCCCATAGTCATCCTCTCTCCTATCTCAAAAATTCTTGAAAAATGCATCCACCTGAAACTCATGCCATTCCTAACCGAACACCAGCTGCTCTCTCCTACCCAACATGGTTTCCACCCTGGGTATAATACAAACACAGCCCTTCTCTCCTTTTTACACTCTGTCAATTCAGCTCAAGACTCTGGTAACTTAGTTTCATCTGTTCTCTTAGATCTATCTAAAGCTTTCGATACCATCTCCCACTCCCATCTACTAAACCATCTATCTAACCTCAACATCTCCCCAAAAACTATGTCCTGGTTTTCCAGCTACCTTTCTGACAGGTCCCAAGCCATAAAATGGGGCCAAGCCTCCTCCAGCTTCCTTCCTACCCCCACAGGAGTTCCCCAAGGCTCCATACTTGGCCCTCTGCTATTTAACATCTTCGTTAATGATTTCCACAAAGCTATTCCCAATACCAAAATTGTCCAATACGCAGACGACTCTACTTTGATCTGCTCTGCTTCCAGCTTTAAAGAACTCCAATCTCTAACTCAAACAACCTTCGCAACCACTGAAAAATGGATGCACCAAAATCACCTCTCACTTAACGCTAACAAAACTAAGATTCTTTTTTTTCACCCACTCAAAATCCACCACCACCGAAAAAAATTCATTTTAAATTTCTTGCCTTAACAGCTCCATCATTAACACCGTTCCCTCCACTAAACTCCTAGGGGTCACAATCGATGAACACTTAAAATTCAATACCCATATCCAACTTAACATCAAGAAAACCCATATAAAACTCGGCCTACTACACAGAAATAATCAATTCCTCTCCCCTCTACTCGACATACCTTAGCCACTACATATCTCCTCCCATCTCTTCTATATGGTGCCCCTCTGCTTACAAATCTATCTTCTACCCTAACCTCCAAACTGGAAGTATGCTACAATAAAATTTCCAAATTTGCCACCAAGGCAAATTTCCTCTCTCATCACTGCACATCCCTACAAACTCTAAATTGGCTTGAACTCCCCAATCAACTAGACTACCTCCAAATTGTCTCAGCCCACAAATTAATCTTTCAACCCACTCTCTGCCCTGTACTATCCAATATTCTCCAACCTTACACTCCTCCCAGGCCCCTTAGATCTTCTAACCAAAACCTTATTTCCATCCACAAACCCAAACGCCCGGCCGGTCAACTTTTACTCTCCTTTTCCCTTGCTAAAAAATGGAATGCCCTTCCCTCTACCCTGAGGACCTGTGACAACCTACACTCCTTCAAAACTCAACTCCTCTCCTACCTGCATACTCACCAAAAATGTAACTGCACACTTCACTCTATACCTCCCAAGCTTCCCTCTTCCTTCTCTCCTGGCTAACCTTCATCCCTTCCAAATTTTCTCTTAGTCATACATTGCTAATGTAACTAACAACTACTCCCAACCCTATGCAAATTACCTATCATCCTCCTGGCCTCTTTCTTTAACGTCCAATGTTACTTAATTGAAGGACTACCAACTTGAATGCATTCTATCTACAGTTTGGAAATTCAACCCTTTGCATGTAAATCAATTTTATCTTTGTATTTTATTTGTACTTCTTAATTGTTTGATCATTATGTCTTGTAACATTGTATTATGGAGCTTTTCTCCCTGGGCCTCCACTGAAAATGGGCACTTTAGCCCAGTGGACCTCCTCGGTCACCAAACTGGAATAAATAAATAAATAAGTTAATTAATTAATTTCAATTGTGACAGATCTGTCTAGAGATATTTAAGCTCTTAGGGTACTTGCATATCTAATTGGTGACACTGTACAGGCCACTCCTAAATGTCTTGCTCTTGGTCAAAGTACCATTTGGATTAATAGTGACATTACACAGTAGGATTAGTCACTCTTTGCTAAGGGCCTTAAAGTAGCTGATAACTGCTGTCTGATGGCAGTGGAAACTACCTTATATTCTGGGCAGAAGGGGACATAGCTAGTAAACCTGTGCCAGCCTTTCCCAGGTGTGTGTGTATAAATCAAATCTCAAAGTGTGTGTGTGTGTGTGTGTGTGTGTGTGTGTGTGTGTGTGTGTGTGTGTGTGTGTGGGTGTGCGTATGTGTGTGTGTGGGGGGGAGCAGCTACTTGGGCAGGGACACAAAGCACTGGTTGGACAGAGAGGGTGCTGGAGGTCTTGATTTGGCATATGTGTGCTCTTAAGGGAAATTGCACTTTACTGTGTATGTAGTTGTCATCCTCCCATTGTGTACATCCCTCACTGTTGCCAGTGGTGAGGATTGAGGCTCCTTGATTAATAGGCCAGTGCTGGGGCATCACCTATTAATTGGTGGGCAGTCATGGGATATCCACATCACATATTAATTGGTTTGCAGTGGTGTGGATATTGAGTTCCTGTAGCTTGTAAACAGTGGTCACTGAGGAAGGTGTTTGTACTCTCAATCAGCCACACAGTGAATATTCAGAGTATTTAAAGTTTCATATCACAATTGACGAGCAATCTGGAGGACAATCAGACTGCCCTTGGAGATGTACAACTCTCAGAAAATGGACAGTTTAAGCTTTCCACAGAGGACTTAAAAATCCATCTGGAGTTAAAGAGACTTGAACTGGAGGCCAAATTTTGGAACTGGAATCAGCAGAGAGACTGTGGCAGGATAAACAAACGGAAATAGAAGCAGCAGAGAGACTGAGACATCGGATGTCTGGAAGCTGAGGAGAATGAGAAGGAGATACTGACTCTTTGCCAGAGCCATGGGATTAATGAGGAAGGGAGTAACTGAACCTCTTTAGCAACAAAGCTCAGTAAATTCCTTCCACAATTTACAGAAGGAGATAATTTTGATAGTTTCATTCATATGTTTGAAAGGGTATGTAATCAGTATGATGCTGACCAAGGGTTCTGGATACTGTTCCTGATCCCCTTACTCAATGGTAATGCTGTAACTGTTTTTTCTAAATTGTCTGAAACTGATTGCTTAAATTATAATACTGTTAAAAATTGTATGTTAGAGTGTTTTAAGTTAACACCTGAAGCTTACAGGAAAAAGTTTTGTGAGCATAGACGCAAGGCAGATGAAAGTGTGTGTAAATATATTGCTGAATTAAGCATTTATTTTCATAGATAGATGAGTGGGTGTCAGGTCACTACTTTTGAAGGACTGGCAGACCTTTTGTTGAGGGAACAAGCCCTTAGCACTTTGCCTAAAGACATGAGAATCTGGTTGGCAGATAGGCAATGAAATACTGCAGATGAGTTGGGGAAGAAGGGAGACCTATACCTAGCAAACAGGGCATCACTGTATAGGAAAGGGATACCAAGTGCTGCTCAGGGGTCTAAGGGAACCCATGGTGGGCAGACTAGAACCACCCCAACAGAGTCCAGAAGTAGCAGGGGAAGCCACTAGTCCATTTACATGTCTAGGACCAAGGGTTAATGATTTAAATGCAACCAATGGGGCCATGTAGCATATAGATGTCCAAAGAGGCAAGGTGAGGAACAAGAGGTGGGAGAACCAGTAAGTGAGAATGACAGAATGCCAGTACTAAGGTGTCTTGAGACAACAAGGGTACCAAACTACCACAAGAGGTTATATCCTATCTTAGTAAATGGGAAAAAGGCCACTGCTAAGAGAGACACAGCCTCTGACTTAACCATGGTGAAGCCTGCAATTGTTAAACAGAAGCACTACTTGCTTGGGCAATCTACTCCAGTTAGAGCTTTGGGAGGGACCCCATTCCAAATACCTTTGGCTAGAGTTTACCTTGACTGGGAGGGTGGAAAAGGAAGACAGTAAGCAGGTGTCTTTGAGGATATCCCTGCAGATGTCCTGATAGGGAATGATTTTGATAATGCAGTACATTGTGTACATGCAGTAACATGCAGTCAGGCTTGGAGACAAGCATGTGGGTCTGGTAGCCTGGGGGAGACCGAGAGAGACCGCAGACTTGAAGCCTGGACTGGTGTAGTGGTTACTTCAGAGAGAGAGCTACCCTGTAGCAGTGAGACTGAAGGTGGGTCACAGCTGCTTGTGGGTACTGATGTTCCCTTGGACAAAGTGACTGCAAGGGCAGAATTGAGTAGTAGTACCCAGGCTGAGAGTGAGGCACCACTGTCAGAGGATGCCAGGCTTCTTGTGGAAGGGGAGCTGGGAAGGGTTACCAAGAGAGACTTGAGACAGGCTCAGCTCTCAGACCCTACATTACAAGGCCTGAGGGGGGTAGCTAGTGAGGCACCTAATTCTCAAGGGAAGGGGGAATCTGTATACTGGGATAAAGGGTTACTATATAGAGAGTGGACCCCTGAAGGAGGGCTAGAGGGTTAGAGAATACAGCAATTGGTAGTGCCCAGAGCCTACAATCTGGGACTTTTAGCCATAGCCCATGATATTCCCTTTGCAGGTCATATGGGCATAAAGTATACAAAGAGACATATTATGCAGAACTTTTATTGGCCTGGAATTTCCAGAGATGTAACAGGGTACTGCAGGACTTGTGAGCAGTGCCAAAAGTTAGGCAAAGGTAGACAAGGTGAAAGCTCCTTTGATAACTTTCTCTGTGATGGATAAGCCATTTCAGAGGGTAGCTATGGATATTGTGGGACCTCTGAGTACCCCAAGTTCCACAGGGAAAAAGTATATCCTAGTGGTAGTAGATGATGCTACCAGGTACCCTGAGGTGGTGACTCAGTCCTCCATTGAGACAGAAAAGGTGACAAATGCTTTGGAGACCTACTGGCTTGTCTGTGAAAACACTGCCATGTGAAGCACCCTAAGACCACCCCCTACCATCCCCAGACTAATAGTCTGACTGAGAGGTTAAACTCTACACTAAAGACCATGATACCAACATTTGCAGACCTGTTTATGAGGGAGATGCCCCAGGAATCCACAGGTTTTTCATCCTTCAAGTTGCTGTATGGGCAGAGGGTGAAGAGACCTCTAGATTTGATTCGAGGTGAGTGGGAGTCTGTTGTGGCATATGTCCTAAACCTCAGGACAAGGCTCAGGGAACTCATGGGCTTGGCCCAGGAGAACCTTGCAGAAGCCCAGCAGCAGAAAAAGTTCTGGTATGACAGGAATGCTTGAGCTAGAGAGTATGCTGTAGGGCAGCAGGTAATGTTTTTCATTCCTGTCAGACACAACAAGCTGCAAGCAGCTTGGGAGGGACCCTTCAAGGTGGTAAGGAAGGTCAGTTATGTTAAGTACATGGTATAACTGCAAGGAAGGAGGCAGGGGCACAAATTGTACCATGTTAACATGATGAAAACTTACCATGGTAGGGAGGCCCTTGTGCTGAGTATTTGCAGTGGATGGCAGGAGGAGTCTGAGGGGGATCTGGTGACTAATCTCCTCAGTGAGGCTCAGACTGACACCTCAGTGGAAGCAGTAGCAATTTCCTAGCAGCTGTCCCTTACCCAGGTTCGAGAAATTCGGGCAGTGTTACAGGAGTTTGGGGGCATGTTCACGAAGAAACCTGGATGCACCCACCTGGTGCAGCACCATGTAGATAGAGGATCCCAAAGGCCTATTAAGCAGGCCCCTTACAGGATACCTGAGAAAGTCAAACAGACTCTGAGAGAGGAAATACAGGAAATGTTTGAACTAGGGGTAATCCAAGAGTCCAGCAGTCCCTGGGCCTCCCCAGTGGTGCTGGTACCAAAGAAGGATGGCAACACCAGGTTCTGTATGGACTACAGGAAATTAAATAGTCACATAGAGTCAGATGCTTACCCCATGCCTAGGATTAATGAAGCCCTAGAGGAGCTGGGTGGGGCTAAGTATCTTACCACTATCGATCTTACCAAGAGTTACTGGTAGGTGCCGTTGACTCCCAGCACTATAGAGAGGTCAGTCTTTGTGAGCCCTTTCAGCTTGTATGAGTTCATAAAGATGGCCTTTGGGATGAAAAATGCCCCAGCAACTTTCCAGAAACTGGTAGATCATATCCTAGCAGGAGCAGGAGATTTTGCCCCTGCTTACCGGGGTGATAGTGCCATCTTCAGCCATTCCTGGGAAGAGCTGAGCAGACTACAAAGGGCAGGGTTGACCATTAAGCCCAGTAAGTGTCAAGTGGGTATGGCAGAAGTCTCCTACCTGGGACATTGAAGGGGAGTGGTAAGATCAGGCCAGAACCTGCCAAAGTGGACGCCATTCAGGCATGGCCTACCCCTGTTACCAAAAAGCATGTGTGGGCATTCTTAGGGACAGCAGGGTACTACAGAAAGTTTGCCCCCAATTATAGTATCATAGCTGCTCCCCTTACAGACCTGACAAGGAAAACAGGCCAGATAAGGTAGTGTGGACCCCAGCATGTGAGCAGGCATTCCAGAAGCTAAGGGAGCTTTGTGAGGACCCCCTGTGTTAGACAGTCCAGATTACTGCAAATAATGTATGGTGCAGGTGGATGCTTCAAACCTTGGGGTGGGTCTGTAACTCAGCAAGGTTTCCTCAGAGGGAGAAGAGCACCCAGTGGTATATCTCAGACATAGACTCCAACCCAGGGAGGAAAGCTATGCAGCTGTAGAAAACAAATGTCTAGCCATAGTGTGGGCACTACAGAAATGTCAGCCTTATCTGTATGTAAAGAAATTCACTATAGTTACAGACCACAATCCCTTAACATGGCTACATCGAGCCAGCCATCAAAATGCCAAGTTACTAAGGCAGAGGCTAGGTTTGCAGGCATATGATATGACAGTGCAGCACTGCAGTGGGGGTTAGCAATGCCAATGCAGATGGGCTCTCAAGACAGGGCATGGGGTAAGGTATTCTCAGATAGGCTCACCCCCCCCAAGCAGAGTTTCCCGTAGAAGTGTGGCAGAAGGAGATGCTGCCAGCCCAGCTATCTGGAATTTTGTAAGTGGTTGTGTGTCATTTGTGAATAGCACATGATTCATATGCTTGGCTTACAAATGTATTAGAATTGTATATCATATTGTATAGACGTGTGCTGAAGAGATATTTTATACACTATTGTAATTGCTTAGATGTATATATTTTAAATGGAGATTAACTTGCAAAACTTAATAGCTGAGATTGAAGTACTTCATTGCTGGGTCAAAAACAAGAGATGTCTTTCAGTTTCAGTCAACAGGACACAGGATGTCTACATTAGGGGGCTCTCTGTTGCCTTGAAAGAGAGATAATTAATATGCTTGAGATGTAGAAGTGTTTTATTGTTTTATGACTTCCAGGATCTGCAAAAATCTGAAGGCTATGTATTTTCACAGGGAGATGCTAAATGCTAGCAGTTTCTAGCAAGGGTTGTTTATGAGCCTGGGAACTGAAGTCAGGTGAGAAAAAGTGATGTCATGCTGCAAGTGTGGCAGCAGTAATATTTGATATTAATTTAAGAACTCTCTGAGATAGTGACTGGCCATTTTGTATTTTGTCTTTGACCTGGAAACATCCACTCACTGCATCTGCACTTTCCTTGCTGTATTTCTCTGAGATTCAGTTAGGAATATAGTGAAGTATAGCTTAAATGTTTTCTGTATTGATTTGAGACTGTCGTGCAATGTTGTTTTAAATATTGTATGTGATTTTGAACTCTGATATCACCATACATGCATATTTAGTATTGTCTTGTTCTTTTATTATTTATTGTTAAATATATTTAAACCTTTCAATTGCGACAGATCTGTCCAGAAATATTTAAGCTCTTAGGGTACTTGCATATCTATTTGGTGACAATGTACGGGCCACTCCTAATAGCCTTGTTCTTGGTCAAACTACCATTTGGATTAATAATGACATTACAGCAGGACTGGACACCCTTTGCTAAGGGTCTTAAAGTAGCTGATAAGTAGTGGCTGTTGACGGTGGAAACCACTTCATTGTCTAGACAGAAGGGGGCATAGCTAGTAAACGTGTGCCAGCTTTTCCCATGTGTGTGTGTGTGTGTGTGTGTGTGTGTGTGTGTGTGTGTGTGTGTGTGTGTGTGTGTGTGTGTGTGTGTGTCTGTGTGTTTGTATAAATCAAACCTCAAAGTGTGTGTGTGTGTGTGTGTGTGTGTGTGTGTGTGTGTGTGTGTGTGTGTGTGTGTGTGTGTGTGTGTGTGTGTGTGTCCACTACTTCAGCATTGACACGAAGCACTGGTTGGTCAGTGTGGGTGCTGGAGATCTTGGTTTGGCCACTCAGCTGAGATCTCAACCCTAAGGCTGTGCCAGTGAGGAGTTTTATTTGGGGTCTGGAGAAGGCAGGAGAAGCCAGCCCCAGACTGACTGTAGTCTGTGTGTGCTCTTAAGGGAAATTGCACTTTGCTGTGTGTGTACTTGTCATTGTCCCAGTGTGTACGTCCCCCACTGTTGCCAGTGGTGAGGATTGAGGCTCCTTGATTACTGGGCCAGTGTTGGGGCATCACAGATATAATAATGCCTGTGCCTTAATATTACTCAGGTGTGATACTTTCCTGTATAAAGACAAAAATAATAGCAATGAATACAACAAACAAAAACTTAGACTTCTTACCACCTTTGGAAGTAATAATTATAAAAATTAAATAAAATCAGGCATTAATTTTAGTGTATTTCAACAGCCGAGAATTTTTTCAAAGTTTATTCCTTTTCAGTGAGTGCTTTCATTTAGAAGAGGTAGAAATATTGTCAGACATCTATTTTTTTAAAGTGCCTTATGGGAAGAAAATCAGTCAAACTTTATTGGGTAAGAAAATCAATTGCAGTTAGCATTGTGAGACCTATGGTGGCAAAGTTAAGGACCTTTATATTTGTTAATGCATATAAATCCTTTGAGATTTCAAACCTGATTATTGGTATGGATAATCTGTTTCATGGTATGTGCATGTGGTAACTTTTATGCTGGCCAAACATCATGTCTCTTTAAACATCACATTTCAGTACATTTAAGTGACCTCAGATATGGCCGTAAATATAGTGCTCTATACAGACATAAACATAATCATGAGGGGGTGATATTTAGTTTCACATTGGTAGAATAGTGTAAATCACACCCAATAAATGGGTAAAGCAGCAACAGCTAAATAAAAGAGAGAGGGTGTGAATCATTAATCTGGGAACTACTTTTGTACTAGCTTCAAATGAAACAATTTGAAGAATGTCTTCCATCTTGTATCATAATTGAATTACAACTTATATATATATATATATATATATATATATATATATATATATATATATATATAGCTATCAATAAAAGGTAACTACTGTTACACTAAAATAGATTCTCTGAGCCCAACTCCCCAAGACTCGATTCCCCAACAATGCCAGCATTCCTACGGAAAGGCATTTTCACAGAATCACAGAGTCAATAAGTGCTATTACTGTGTGTTTGCTCACTTCCTCCCTTTAGTTTTATTGCGGAATTTATTATACTGGTTAGTGGGTGTGGGTGCAGGGGGGGCTTGTTCCCTGCAAAAAACTCTAAAACTGTGTTCTTAGGAGGTTTTATTTTTGGTGGCTTTTCTTTCAGGTAGTAGAAGCTTGAGGGATTGTGATTCATCCCCTCATAGTGGAGGCATACAAAATGTGGGTGTTTACTAAAAATATACTACTAATTTGGAATGTGCCTATGGAATGTGAAATATGATTATGATCCAATCATAATAGCCATTGTATCTTTAGACGTGTTTTTAACATCCCATTCTACACCCTTAATTATTTCTTCTTTCTTATTAACAAGCAAAGGATGCAACACTCAGCCTCAGCACAGAGGAGGTAAGATGATAGCTAAGGAGAGTCATCCCCAGGAAGGCAGATGGCCCAGACAACATACTGGGCAAGGTGATAAAAGTCTGTGCTGATCAACTATGCACAGTGCTCAAGGAAATATTTAACACCGCTCTTGCCTTGGCTAAAGTACTGTCATGCTACAAGGAAACTAAAATCATCCCACTACCTAAAAAAAAGCACTCCTTCCATCCATAACAACTAAATACCAGTCACTATGACATTTTATGTTATGAAATGTTTTCAGCAGCTGATCAAAAAGCATCTTTTATCATGCTTACCTCCTGATTTTGACCCTCTGCAGTTTGCGTACAAAGCTAACCGATCCACGGCTGATGCCATATCAGTAGCACTACACATTACCCTTGAGCATTTAGAGGGCAAAGACAACTTTGTGAGGATGCTGTTCATAGACTTCAGCTCTGCATTTAATACAGTGGTACCAATACAGCTGATAGAAAAACTGGCACATTTAGGAATCAGTAAACATCTCTGTAACTGGATCCTGGACTTCCTGATTGAGAGACCACAGAGGATGTGTTCAGGTAAGGACACATCAAAGTGCATCATGATTATCACTGGGGTTCCACAGGATTGTGTTCTCACCCCACTGTTATTCACCATACTGACCCACAACTGCTATGCTAAGCACAAGTCCAAGCATATCATTAAGTTTGCTTATGACACTACAATCATGGGGCTCATCACAAAGGAGGATGAAAGGGCATACAGAGAGGAGGTGGCATCTCTGATCAGTTGGTGCGAGGGGAACAAACTTGACCTGAATGTAAACATGATGAAAGAGATTATCATTGACTTCAGGAAAAGGAGAACAAACCACCCAGTGCTCAGGATAGTGTTAAGAGTGTGGAGAGGGTTAAGAGTATGAAATTCCTGAGTGTACACATATCAAGGATCTCTCTTGGACAGGAAACATCAGCCAACTGGTCAAGAAAGCAAACCAATGCCTCCATGTTTTAAGAAGGCTGAAAAAAGCTATGTTTCCTCCTCATATTCTCTCTACCTTCTATAAAGGTGCAATAGAGAGCATCCTCACCTGCAACTTCACAATGAGGTTTGAAGCTGTACAGTTACAGAAAGGATGGGGTTACAAAGAGTGGTGAGGGTTGCAGAGAAGGTAACAGGTTCCACCTTTCCATCGATATAACATCTTTATTCTGCAAGAAGCATTCAAAAGGCCACCAAAATAATACAGGACAACATGCATCCTGCAAATGGACTGTTTAAGCATCTGGCATTGGGAAGGTGATATTGCAGCATCCACTGCAGGACTACAAGATTCAGTAACAGTTTCTACCTTACAATGATTAGACTTCTGAACTCAGGCACTAGTGTGGTCTGGACAGATAAGTCATTTTTATTTATTTATGCACGGTGGTGCTACGGTAGTGTTGTTGCCTCACAGTAAGACGCTGTCTGGTTCAATTCTCAGCTAGAGCGTCTTTTGCGTGGACACATGCGTGAATGGGAGTACCTTCATTGAAGGTTGTGCATCAGGGCTGGCAACTCGGCACGTACAAATCAGCTACCAATCATTAGCAGACCGGAGTTCCGCTGTGGCGACCCCTAACCGGGAAAAGCTGAAAGACACATACTTACATATATTCCAAGTAAGTGCAATATTTATTTATTATATCCATTTATTATTATATCCATAGTCAGTATCACAACAAAACTGTTTCTCCCAGCAATTAATCAGATTGAACTTCACATTTACCTACACTAGCATACTGCAGCTCCTGCATAACGGTGTCTACAGGATTGCAATTGGCCACCACAACAAAAACTGTTTCTCCTTTCAGTTAATCAGAGTAGGTTACACATATAAAAAGCATTTATTAAGCTTTCTCTTACAGTGCTGTGTAATTAAGCAAGTCACCATTTTGGTCAGCCATAGAGCTTTTTTCTACTTGAGTATTTGCCTCCTTCCTCTGTAACTAAAGTACATTGACTCTTACAGGTTTCTCTCTGACCCTAATTTTACAGGTATACCTTGTACCTTTCTGGCTTTCTAACACTCAGACATAGATTCCTGTTGAAGGTTCTGACATTTGAATAAGAAACCCTTGTGAAAATCCTCAAAATTGTATACTGTTGGTCTGTCTTTCCTGCTAAACATAAGTAAAATTAAAGTGCTGAGTGCAAGTAACATTAAAGTGCTGAGTGCAGATGTTAGGCCCTTACATTAAACCTGCCTCTGGTGTGGTGTCTTGAGTCAATCAGGGTATCCCTCTAACCACTCCTACTGCCTTCTCTTTTCCCCCGCCCCCCCTCTTTCCTCATACAGGTTAAACTGCTACAACATAGTACAGGCATTGGTTCATCCCTGCTCCGCTGGGCTCGCTTCACACCCCACCCTGCCCCCAAATTCCTCCCGCCCCTGGTGCTGCTACATTTATTGGTACTAGACCACACCTCACTTTTTTATACCAATCAGTAACAACTTGTCACTCAACAGTACCACTCTCAACCTGATACCACCAGTCCTCCAACTCTACTATTCCTTTTGCCTAAGTTTCAAGTCTCATTCAGTAGGTATGCTATCACCCAAAATAGTCTTATTAACTCTACTTCTACCCCTTTTACTCATCCTGCCTACAAATGTCAGGATCACCCAGGCTTCGACTACCCTAAATTCCAAACATCCATCCCATCTGCAACAGATAATAATGCACCCTTACTCACTCCCCTCATGCTTACCTCCTTAACACCTAAATACTACCATCTTACTAGACCTAGTTAAATTAGTCCTAAAACTAGACACTATTACAAAACTTTATTCAAAATCTTAAAACTCATACTCAGGATACACTGCAACCTCACAAAGGATGGTGACATCCACCCAAACCCTGGTCCATCCCCACCTGTTGACCCTAATCCCCCTATTATATCCCCTACCACCATAGCTCCAACAAATAGACCTCACATGGCATCTCCATTTCTATACCCGTAAGGCAAGCCACCACACAACATAATATTTTGGCCATAGGATACTTCCTTGTAACATACATAAATGTCCCATTCACCAGGTTGAATATGGAGAGCATAATGGTCAGTTGCCTATCAGGGGCCGGGGTCCAACAGATCATACACGTACTCAGGTTGTTGAACAAAGACTACCTGCATGGCTCAGTCATAGTTAACGTAGGTGTAAACAATCTGAGATGTACCACCCTGGACTCTTAAGAAGAGAGACATGGCAGAGTTCTCAAATTATGAGTTCCAGGCTAGTATGAGCTTAGCATTAAGCAGCATTTTACTTTCTCGAAGGATAATGCTACAATAGGAAGGCAAGATAATTGACTTTAATGGTTGGCTTAGGTTTAGGTGTCTTTTGAAAGGGTACAATACCTGTTAGTATGGGATAATATGGTCAATAGACCAAGTGGATTTGAGAGGGGCGGTCTGCACTTGCCCCTTCTAGACTTTTACAAATTGGCAAAAATATTATCCTCCAGAATGTGTATTCTTTAGGGAATGCCAAAATGACAAATCTTCTAACATAACAACATTATCCCAAGAAAACTAAAATGCATTACTGCTAAATGTCAGGAGTCTGAAAAAAAAATAAAAAAAAACTCCACTGCCTGCAAGATCTCCCCACCCTAGAATATTTAGATATTTGTGCAGTTACTGAGACATAGTTTAAAGCCAGAGAGAGGACCTCAGCAGTGCAGGGTTATAATGTCTTCCACACATTTAGACCAGCTACTGCACAGGAAGGGACAAATGCAGAGGTGTCTTGATTTAAATTAAAATCAAACTCACCTTAAGGCTGTTCAAACAGTATGAAATGCTTGAGCTTCTCTGCATCCAAATTACCATAGGCAAAGTCCCATACCATATGCATGCAAGCTCTAAGCCCCCTTCTATGAAACAATAACACATTCTTAAATATTTGACACACTACATTTTCAAGCCAATGTCATACTTATGGACAGATTTAACTACCCCACTATAAACTGGGATCATACATAACCTAGAGATTCCTTGACTTTATAAACACAAACACCCTGGACCAGCTAGACTATATGACAGTTAGGGATGCTAATATCCTGGACCTGATCCTCACAAACATGGAAAAATATTGCCCCAAGCCAGTATAACGTCCTCTCTGCTCAAGTTGGACTACAAATAAAAATAAAATCTGAGACACTAGCTAACATGTAGGAATTATTCAGAGCCAAACTTCCTACTATTAAGTGACATCCCAGCAAAAGTTCAAGCTCCAAACCCTGAGAACACCATTGCTTATTAGGAACTATTCACAGAAATCCTCTGCAATGTAAATAGCTGCACAGAGGTAGCTGTATCTACCTGGAATATGCAGAGGACAAACTCCAAAAACTTTTTTTTTTTTTTTTTTTTCTCTTTCGCCTGAACCTTCTTGCGTTCTGACTGTCCTTCTCAAACATTTTGGAAATATACAGTATATTTCAGAGCATTTGTTATAACTGTATTTGCTATAACTGATTTAAGTATTTTTTTCTGGCTTTTTGATTATTTACTGCTTAGCGACTGCATTTTAGCCTGTTTATACAGCTCTGCATTCTATTTAAACTGTTTTTGTGTTGATTAACTGTTTTGCACTTTTAAAAAGTTAGTTGTTGCTTAATTTTACCTGTAGGCTAACACACTCAAGTGCACTAGCCGCTTAAAAGCATTTATAGCATTTACTGTCTGTTTTCTGCAAAAAAGAAAAAAAAAAATCTTGTTTTCCCGCCTTACTGAACTAGAATAGTCCAGTCTTCAGAGTTTGCTGATCTCTGGGCTTTGTCTTGGTTCCTGTGCTATTCCATATCCTTATTTGGATAAAAGGAAGCGTCTTTGTTCACCAGTGGGAGTGGGGAGCACTGAGCGGCCTATTTGTCCCTAGAGGAGTGGTTCCAGCCAGAAACTTGTAGTCTATTGGCCATTTTGGGTCAATTCCTAGCTCTTTCAACCCCTTGTAATAAAGCCTGCTTTAGTGCGCTTTTTCGCTTGTATTCAACTCAGCACAGCTCCTCGTGGTGTCCTGCAGCATTCTACAAGCAGCAGAGAGCAAAAGAGTGACTTTTTCCCTGATTTAAGTATTTTTTTCTGGCTTTTTGATTATTTACTGCTTAGCGACTGCTTTTTCGCCTGTTCATACAGCTCTGCATTCTATTTAAACTGTTTTTTGTGTTGATTAACTGTTTTGCACTTTTAAAAAAGTTATTTGTTGCTTAATTTTACTTGTAGGCTAACACACTCAAGTGTGCTAGCCATTTAAAAGCATTTATAGCATTTACTGTCTGTTTTTCTTCTGTTTTCTGCAAAAAAGAAAAAAACAAAAAAAAATCTTGTTTTCCGCCTTACTGAACTAGAATAGTCCAGTCTTCAGAGTTTGCTGACCTCTGGGCTTTGTCTTGGTTCCTGTGCTATTCCATATCCTTATTTGGATAAAAGGAAGCATCTTTGTTCACCAGTGGGAGTGGGGAGCACTGGCCAGTTTGTCCCTAGAGGAGTGGTGCTAGCAAGAAACTTGTACTCTATTGACCATTTTGGGTCAATTCCTAGCTCTTTTCAGCCCGCTGTAATAAAGCCCGCTTTAGCGCTTTGCTTCTATTCAACTCAGCACAGCTCCTCGTGGTGTCCTGCAGAGTTCTACAAGCAGCAGAGAGCAAAAGAGTGACTTTTCCTGATTTAAGTATTTTTCTGGCTTTTGATTATTTACTGCTTAGCGACTGCATTTTCGCCTGTTTATACAGCTCTGCATTCTATTTAAACTGTTTTTGTGTTGGTTAACTGTTTTGCACTTTTAAAAAGTTATTTGTTGTTTAATTTTACCTGTAGGCTAACACACTCGTTTAAAAGCATTTATAGCATTTACTGTCTGTTTTTCCTCTGTTTTCTGCAAAAAATCTTGTTTTCCGCCTTACTGAACTAGAATAGTCCAGTCTTCAGAGTTTGCTGATCTCTGGGCTTTGGCTTGGTTCCTGTGCTATTCCATATCCTTATTTGGATAAAGGGAAGCTTCTTTGTTCACCAGTGGGAGTGGGGAGCACTGAGCAGCCTATTTGTCCCTAGAGCAGTGGTTCCAGCCAGAAACTTGTAGTCTATTGGCCATTTTGGGTCAATTCCTAGCTCTTTTCAACCCCCTGCTATAAAGCCCGCTTTAGCGTGCTTTTGCGTGATTTAGCACGGAGTTGCCCATAGAGCACCATCGGGCAGCACCGGTTAAACAAGGTTAAATTATTTCTGGCTCCGTAAAGTCTGCTTTTCAATTTTTCCCTTAGAACTTCTCTACTTGCAATCTAAACAGTCTATTCTCTATCTCAAAAGCTCAGCACTTGCTCCTAAAGCATTTTTATATAGGTAAAGCTCAGCACTTGCTCCTAAAGCATTTTTATATAGGTAAAGTACTTGTATACTAAACGAAGTACTACATTAGCCTAGAATCCCCTTGAGTACCCATTTCCCTATAGGTCCCTTCTGACTCAGTTACACAGCAAACTTTTTCACTTTTTCTAGCATGTCGAAGGGTCAGTTGCTAGCATCCTCTCCTGTTCAGCTGGTGAATCTGGGCATCTTGAGGCAATGTTACAATTGCCTCACGTACACAGACAACCCACTCCTTCTCCCACAAAACACAAATACATGTGAGAGATGCAACTATATAGCCAAACTGGAGGCTGAGCTCTCTCAACTCAGGACTGGCAAGACCAGACAGGAGGAGAAGGAAACCACGCACACCACAAACCCAGTTTCACATAGAACTATCACAACTGCAAAACAAACACATAAGCACACAAAGACATACTCGAAGGCACTGATCAAAATCTACCAAAACTACAGAGGCCTCCAAAGCAGACACCCAAGCAACTGCCACCTCAAGACATAAGACATGCAACACATAGTTCTCAAAGTCAGTGTGCTAAACAGTCACAGCCCTTAAGGCCAAACACAATGCCAGACACACTTGTTATAGGTGACTCCATAGTCAGACACACTGACGTCCCACTCACCAGACTGAACAAGGAAAAGATCACAGTAAGCTGCCTGTCAGGCGCTAGAATCCGCCACATAACACAAGCACTCAGGTCACTCCACAGCAAGTACAAGTATGACTCAGTCATTGTCCATGCCGGTGTGAACGACCTGAGACGCACCTCCCTGGACTACATGAAAAGAGACATAGAGGAGCTCTCAGATTATGTAGCCCAGGCCGGTATGACCCTGACCCTGAGCAGTATCCTACCCTCACCAAGAATGATGCCACAATACAGAGACAAAATGATCAGCTTTAATAATTGGCTTAATTACTGGTGTCATTCTAAGGGGATCCAATGTCTGTCTGCCTGGGATGACATGCTTGACAAGCCACGCTGCGCAAGGGACGGCTTGCACCTGTCACCCTGGGCTTCCGGATATTGGCAAAGGCTCTTGCCACCCCATAGTGCCTTTTTAGGCAAGGCTCAAATGATAAACCTACCCCTAGAAAACAAAAATGGAGAAAACTAAGGGTAATACTGCTCAATGCCAGAAGTCTAAACCTCAAGATGCAAAGCCCTCCTCAGTATGGAGAACATCGATGTCTGTGCTGTGACTGAAACCTGGTTCAAGGCTCCTGAGAACACCCCAGCACTATCAGGTTATACCTCATATCATGCGTTCTGGCCCCAAAATCCGGACCGAACCACAAAAGGAGGGGGAGTATCCATATTCATAAAGGATACCCACAACTCCAGTTTAGTGGCAACGCACGAAGCATCGGAGACCATCCAGGTGCAATTAACCATAGGTAAAACTGCCCTACAGTTTGTAACATGCTACAGACCACCTTCTCAAACTCAGGAAACCCACACAGCCTTCCTGAAGACACTGGAGAGTATGAATGTCTCTCCAAACACCATCATATTGGGTGACTTCAACTACCCAAACATAGACTGGGAACATTACTCAAGCCCCAACACCCTAGCTCAAAGGTTCCTTGAGTTCATAAACTCAAATGCTATGGAACAACTAGTCACCATTCCCACAAGATGAGAAAATATACTAGACCTGATCATCACAAACATGGGGACAAAATGCTCCACACCGGAAGTATATCCTCATTGGTGAGATCAGACCATAAATTAATCTCACTGGAGATCCACATCCCGCCCCACCCCCAGCAAAAGACCACAGTGAAGAACTTCTCAAAAGCAAACTTCACACTTCTTAAGACTGGAGTGGTATCCTTCAAGGCCCCCAAGCCAGTGGAAACCACAACCCACGCTGCTGAAACCCTTACAAATGCCTTCTACGAGCACCTCCAGGAATGTATGGATCAAGCAATCCCTAATAAAATCAAGACCCTTTCCACCAAAGGCAGGCGCCGCGTCTGGTGGACTCCAGCCATAAACAAACTCTACAACAAGAGGAGAAAGCTACTACATGACAGAGCAAAATCCCTAAATGGGAAGGCATCTCTGATCAATACTAGCAAAAAACTACGATCACTCATAAAATCATCCAAGGCCAACTTTGAGAGAAAAATCGCTAATGACACAAAAGACAATCATAAAGCCTTCTTTAGCTATGTTAGAAACCTGGGTGGAAACTCCCAGATATACTCAGAATTAGTCCAAAATGATAAAAAAATCACTGAACCCACAGACATTGCCAACATACTGGCAGACAGGTTCACTGCAATTTTCTCCCCTCCTCCCCCAAAAGGAGAAATATCTATCCCACCAGAGTCTAGCCTCCCAAACATCTCAGATGCCCAGGTGAGAGCTGCTCTCTCTAAAGCAAAAAACACAGCATCAATGGGACCGGACGGTGTCCCCGGCTGTGTGCTACACGAACTTAATGAGGAACTAAACCCACACATAAGGCTGCTGTTTAATCCTAGCCTTATTACAGGATACGTACCCAAAGAATGGTGTACGGCAACTGTGGTCCCACTCCACAAAGGCGGTGCTTCTACGGACCCTGGAAATTACCGCCCCATAAGCTTGATGAGATTTGTCTGCAAAGCTATGGAGAGGATCATAATGGAACTCATAAATAAAGACATTGGGGACCTACAGACACTGGATCCTACCCAATTTGGCTTTGTCAAGGGCAGATCCTGCCTCTTGAACTTGGTCAACTTTTTCGAAACAGTCACTAAGGCCATTGATGAGGCTAAGGCAGTTCACACAGCCTACCTTGACCTAGCAAAAGCATTCGACACAATACCCCACTCGGGCATCATAGAAAAGCTCACCAGCTTAGATGTAAACCCATATGTCACAAGATGGGTTGCAAACTGGCTCAAGGACAGAACACACAGGGTTAGAGTTGCTGGTGCCATGTCAGACTCTAAGCCGGTCACGGCGGTGTCCCACAGGGCTCAGTCCTGGGCCTCCTCTTGTTCGGCATTTATTTTTCTGAAGTGCAGGCAAACATAGGGGGATTGTGGCTGACAAAATTTGCAGATGACTGCAAACTGGGCACCATAATTGACACTCCA
The DNA here is from genome assembly GCF_019279795.1 of Protopterus annectens. NCBI lineage: Eukaryota > Metazoa > Chordata > Ceratodontiformes > Protopteridae > Protopterus > Protopterus annectens. Next base: position 1,069,739,877 of record NC_056748.1, on the reverse strand, counting down.
TCAGACACAGACATCCTCCAGAAAGGTCTCATAGAAATGGATAACTGGTGCCAGAGCCATGGCCTTAAGCTAAATGCCAAAATGTATAGTCATACCCTTTGGGAAAAACAAGGTAACCCCTAATTACCACATAGGTGGTAATCCATTAAACACGGAATAAGTTATCAGGGACCTGGGGACCCAAGTTGACAGTAACCTCTCTTTTGACACTCACATTGCCAAAGTGGTTAGGAAGACCTTCTACATTGCCCACCTGATCATGAAGGGATTCACATCCAGATCAGGAGAGGGCATTGTACCCCTGTACTCTTCACTTATCAGACCAATGATTGAGTACAACGCCCCATTCGGAATGTACCTTACCCGACACCTGCAGCAGTTGGAAAGACCCCAAAAGTTCCTCACCAAAAGGATAAAGGGGCTCAAACATATGTCATACGATGCCCGACTGAAGAAACTCCAGCTCTATTCAGTTGCATACCATCTGCTCAGAGGTGATCTGTGCCTGACATACAAGGCCATGTCCAACCCGGAATTAATGGACATGCTCCACCTCAAAAAATCCAAATCCACCAGAGCCACGAGAGGAAGAGACTTAAACCTCAACACGGATATAAATAGGATGTGCTGGAGGGACAGATTCATCACCCAGAGACTCCCTACACTATGGAACAGAATCCCAGTCCATGTGAGGCAGAGCCCCTCACTGACTCTTTTCAAGAGAAATCTTGACGAGTGGATGGGAGATCGTAGGTTTACCCCGGGAATCATCTCTGTATCACTGCTGGACAGAGGCACAGCAAACTAATGGGTATAGTATTCTCATCCTAAGGGGTGGTGAAAGCCACACACACTCTGGCTAGGCTTATAAATGCCCTAGGGCAGATAGCCTAGTATGAACCTATGAACCTATGAGCTACCCTGGTGAAATCCCAAAAATCAATAGGTTGTTTGACTAAAGGAAGAAAATCATGGCAAAATTAGGAAGTAAAATGTTCAGCAAGATAAAAACATTCAGATCAATCTAAGCAAGCAACTCAGCGACCTAATCAAATCTACCAAAGTTAAATTCAAAGTAAAAATAGCCTTCCATGCCAAGTACAATCACAGGGCTTTCTTCAGACATGTCCACTACCTCAAAGATAGTGCACAACAATATGCCAAACTAATTGTAAATGATGCCACCTGTACTAAACCAGAAGATATTGCATATCTACCAGATAACAAATTTAGCTACAATCCCCCCCTCCCCAAAATACTCCTGAACATAACTCCCTCAATATTACTAGGGAATAGATCCTCAATGCACACTCCAAGGCCAAGAACACAGCAATAATGAACCCCAATAATATCCCAGAATGCCACCTTATTAGTACAAAACACTACCTGTCAGGCCCACTACAATCACGATTTAAGCATAGCCTCCTGACATGTTTCATGCCAAGCAAATGGAGGACTGCAACTGTCATCCTTCTGTACAATGGTAGGCCATTTGTGGAAAATAATACCTATATTCCCGTAAGTCTAACTAGTCTAATATGGAAAGACATGGAACGCATTATCACAGAAATGATAAGCAATGACATAGGAAACCTTCAGACAAGAGGATCTAGCCTAATTTGGATTTGTGAAGGGCAGGTCATACCTAAACAACCTGGTGAACTGCTTCAAGAAGGTCAATAAAAAAATGGACGAGGGTAAAATGATGCATACCACCTACCTTGACCTAACCAAAGCATTTCACACAATACCTCACTTGAATTTTGTAGACAAATTCAATAAATTAGATATAAACCCTTAAGTAACCCCTGGATAGCCAGCTGGCTCATAGATAGGACATTAGAATTTAAGATAGGGAAGACTACCTCCACAAACACCTGGGTCACTAGTGGATTCCCTCAGGGCTCTGTGCTTGGTCTGCTCCATTTTGTCATCTGCTTCTCTGAAGACAAGGTCAACATCAAAGGCCTCTGGCTGACCAACTTTGCACACAATTGCAACTAGGTGCAGTCAAAGAGTCCCCAAAAGACACAAATGCACTCCAAGAAGGTCTGACACAGACTAATCTTATGCCAGAGCCACGGTCTAAAATCCAATGCCAAGAAATGCATATCCTTTGGGAAGACAGCTATCCCTGGAAACTGACACATTGATAATATACACTTAAGAGTAGACCTAACAGTCAGGGAATTGGGAATGTGGCTTTTTTGATCATGCGCTTGTAATAAGGAAATTATTTTATTTTGCCCATCTTATAAACAAAGATGTGGCATCTAGATCCAAGAATGTTATTTTTCTTCTGTATTTGGTCCTTATGAGATCAATCATTGAGTACAACACCAGAGTTGGTATGTACCTGACCAGTATAAGCAACAGCTGAAACATCCACAGAGGTTATTCACAAAAAGAATACAGAGTGTAAACAACGCATTTTGTGAAAACCTCCTCATAGCCCTATTCTTCTACTCTGACTCCTACAGCCTGCTGAGTGGTGATCTATGGCCTACAGGACATCCTATGATCCCACACTAATGGACCTGCTGCACATCCACAAAGCACATAGCATCAGAATTACCCAATCTAGGGGCCTATACCTTGCCTGCAACATAAATAGGACATGTTGGAGGGACAGGTATGTGTCTTAGAGACTACCATTTCTCTAGAATAGTCTTCACATCCATGTGAAGCAGTATTTGTCCCCAACCCAGTTCAAGCATAATGTGGACCAGCTATTGGTGATTTGGAAATTTACCCCTTGTTTGGTAGCTATGTCTCTAATAAACAGAGGGAAACTGTAAATGCTTGATCACCCACACCCATACCTACACATAACCCTTAAAATAATTTTAGGTTTTCAAAATGTACCAGATATATTTGGGAAGCATGGCAAGGGTTTAAAAGGCTGCTGGGATTGTTTGTCTGACATCCACCTATGAATATGTTAACACTGGAGTAACTGCAGAAACACATATTCATTTCAAGGATACTTATGCATCTTTGAGTTAACTGCATACACAAAGTTGTCCATCAATTCAGATGTCTCAATAGTCACATCATAAAACTGCTCCTTTCCAAAATGAATTAAGGAACAAATCTGTGATATATTAAATCCTCATGGCTTAATAATTTTATCCCGAATAACATAGAAAATGAAAACCCTATAATTGCAATAAGCTTATAGAAGTTTACCCAACTCATCTCTACTCCCACCTTCAGCAAAGAAACTTTCACTAGACACTTAAAATTAATAAAGTGGGAAGTGCTAAACACAATCAGCTTAGCTGAAGCAGCAGCACTATGTAAGACCTCATTTCTAAAAGCAACTAAATGAGGCTGCATCCATAGGGACAATATAATTAAATCAAACCTGGCTCAATAGCTAACAAAAGAGAGTAAGCAGCTCATGAAAAACATGAATAAAGCATGCAGAACCTGGACAAAACTGAGTTCTGTTGCCAGAAAGCAGAGGTGCAATCAGCTTAGAAATGCTGCTAAAACCAAAATCCAGTCTGACAAAAAATACATCCTATAAAATTCCAAACAGCAAATCAGAGCAACCACAAGATACTCTGGTCCGCTAAGAACAGACTCCTACACCCAGCCCAAAAGACTCAACCTAGCCCCAAAACAGATGCATGAGGAGACTATTTCTAACCAGTTTAACTCGCACTTTATAAACACTGCTTCCTGTCTCTTAACAAGTTTAACTCGCACTTTATAAACACTGCTTCCTGTCTCTTGACCAGTTTAACTTTCACTTTATAAACACTGCTTCCTGTCTCTTAACCAGTTTAACTCGCACTTTATAAACATTGCTTCCTGTCTCTTAACCAGTTTAACTCGCACTTTATAAACACTGCTTCAAGTCTCTTAACCAGTTTAACTCGCACTTTATAAACACTGCTTCCTGTCTCTTAACCAGTTTAACTCGCACTTTATAAACACTGCTTCCTGTCTCTTAACCAGTTTAACTCACACTTTATAAACACTGCTTCCTGTCTCTTGACCAGTTTAACTTTCACTTTATAAACACTGCTTCCTGTCTCTTAACCAGTTTAACTCGCACTTTATAAACACTGCTTCCTGTCTCTTAACCAGTTTAACTCGCACTTTATAAACACTGCTTCCTGTCTCTTAACCAGTTTAACTCGCACTTTATAAACACTGCTTCCTGTCTCTTAACCAGTTTAACTCGCACTTTATAAACATTGCTTCCTGTCTCTTAACCAGTTTAACTCGCACTTTATAAACACTGCTTCCTGTCTCTTAACCAGTTTAACTCGCACTTTATAAACACTGCTTCCTGTCTCTTAACCAGTTTAACTCGCACTTTATAAACACTGCTTCCTGTCTCTTAAACCCATGATTGTCTACAGTTATAACACTGCCTGACCCCAAAGCTCATTCACAAGCTATTAAAATTGAACCCATCCCAACATCTACCATCAGAAAACTACTTAAAACTTTGAAACCTGCCACCCTTGCCCCAGACAGCTTACCAGATGAGTACATCAAAACAGCTGCAAATGGTATGGCTTACACTGTGCCATTCATAATAAACCAGTCTATCGAGGAAAACTATGCTCCCAGTCTGTGGAAAAAAAAATTTATTTACTTATTTATTTCCAGTTTGATGACCGGGGAGGTCTACTGGGCTCAAGGAGCCCGTTTTCAGTGGAGGGCCGGGAAGAAAAGCTCCATAATACATAGTACAAGCTCCATAATATGAAGTACAATACACAGTAGAACTATAACCAAAGTAAACACATTTTACATACAAAATAGCAAAAACTAAACAAAGTTAAACAGCAACATAGAGTAAGCTATAATATATATTTACATGTTTACTGGTTGAGAACAGTAGAACAGTGTAAAATGAATACAGAGGTTTAAATCATCTGAGAATGGTATAGAAGTAACATTAGCAAGAAGGCAGTACATAGAGTTAATCTAATGTGTAAGGGAGAACAAACCTTATGTGTAATGAATGTATTCAAGTATTAAGCAGCTTAGGTAGGTAGAGTGCAATTGCATTTCCATTTATGGGAGAGGTAAGAATGGAGCTGAGTTTTGAAGTGTTCATAGTTCTCAGAAACTCTTATAGACGGAGGGAGAGAATTCCAGTTTTTGGCTAAGGACAAGGATAGAAGAAGCTAACCAGCGGGACAATTTGGTTTATATATAGGAATTAGATTTTGTTGGGCAGATCTTAGAGTTCTGTGAGGGGTGTATAATGGTAAGGTGTTTGTTAGTGGTGGGCACATAGTTGGTTTAAAAATAAGCTTGTGAGTAGTGATGAGTTGGAGGTAGTCAAGGTAGTTGGGAAGTTCTAGCCATTGCAGCTGGTGGAGAGGTATACAGTGGTGAGTGGAGTATTTGGATGAGGTGGCGAACTTTGATATTTTGTTGTAATAGGTTTCTAGCTTACAAGAGAAGGAGAAAGATAGGTTGGTTAGTAGTGGAGCACCATACATTAGTGAAGGTAGTAAGTAGGTAGTGGCAAGGGTCTGCCTTGTTGAGGGGGAGAGGAAGTGGGAGTTTCTGTACAGCACACCAAGTTTCTGATGGGTTTTCTTAATATTTATCTGAATATGGGTATCAAATTTTAGGTGTTCATCAATAGTACCTCCAAGAAGTTTAGCAAAAAGAACAACCTCTATAGTGGAGTCGGCATAGCTGATAATATGGAAAGAGGTTTTGTCGAGGGGGAGAGATTTTGAGGGAGAGAATAGTAGGATTTTTGATTTGTTGGCATTCAAAGAGACGTGATTTTGAAGCATCCAGTTCTCAGTAGTTGAGAAGGCAGTCTGAGTTTTTGTTTGGAGCTCAGGGAGGTTTGATGCAGAGCAAACTAAAGTTGAGTCATCTGCATATTGTACTATCTTAGTGTTAGGAATGACTGCATGGAAATCATTAATGAAGATATTGAAGAGCATAGGGCCAAGTATGGATCCCTTGGGTACCCTGGTTGGGGTAGGAAGAAAGGCTGAGGTGCCAGTCTTCCATTTCACTGCCTGAGATCTGTCAGAGAGGTAGGTGCTGAACCAGGTAATGGTGTTTTGTGAGAGGTTAAGATTAGAGAGGTGGTTAAGAAGGTGGGTATGGGAGACTGTATCGAAAGCCTTGGAGAGTCAAGGAGGACTGTGGATACAAGTTCTCCAGAGTCACGGGCATGGTTTACAATGTCTGGAAAGGAGAAAAGAGCTGTTATTGTGCTATGGCCAGGACAAAACCCATGTTGTGTTGGGGTCAGGAGATGGTTATTTGTAAGGAATGGCATGAGGTGGAGGTGGATGCATTTCTCAAGAATTTTTGAAATAGGGAAGAGAATTGCTATGGGTCAGAAGTTGGAGATGTTATTATTTTGGCCTCCTTTATGTAGGGGTAGGATAAAGGCTGCACGCCACAGTTTGGGGACATATGATTCATGTATGGATCTATTGAGGAGTGTGCTAATGGGGATGGCGATGCTGTCTGCTGCAATTTTTAGAAAGAGTGAGGGGATGTTGTCAGGGGCACTGGAGCAAGGCTTAAGCTTAGAGAGCAGTTTTTTATGTATGAGGTAGGGATGGGTTTGAGATGGAATATTGGAGGAGAGTTTGGGTGGAAGGTTGGGGAGAGGATTTGAGTTGGGGGAGGTATTGTTGTTTGGAAATATTTTGTTAAGTTCTGCTATAGAGTTAGTAAAGAAGGAGTTGAACAGAGTAGCTATTTCTGGGTCAAATTCACTAGTGTCAGGGCAAGAGTTATTTTTGGTGCCTGGGTTGAGAAGAGAGTTGATGGATTTCCAGAATTGTTTGGGGTTCGAGGAATGATTAGATTGGAGTTTAGTATAGTATGCTTTTTTTATCTTGTATACTATGTTTTTGGCTAAGTTGTGGAGTTGTTTATATTTAAAAAGGGCGTCAGGGTGCTTATTATGATGGTAGAGTTTCCAGGTCTTGTCCTTTTGTTGCATGAGTGTTTTGGAGTCTTTAGTAAGCCAATGGGTGGCATTGGTTTTTATCCATTTTATTCTTGGAGGGGCATCTAAGAAGGTTGAGTTGAAGAATTCAACAGCATTGTCTAGAGGAAGAGTTTTTAGATTGTCCCAATTTATCAGTTTGAAGGAATTTGAGAAAGTTGTGGGGTTAATGTTTGTGAGATTCTGAGCATGGATATATTAGTATAGGTGAGGATAGGAGGGGGTTGCTCTATGGATGAAGGCTGACAAGTGATCTCTAATGAAGTCTGGTAAGATGCCAGTGTGGGAGATTTTATTTGGGTGGGAGACAAGTGTCCAGTCCAGTATGGAGCCTGGGGGTTGTTTTTATTGGGTCTGGTAATAGCATTTGTGAGTTGAGTGACATTACATAGATTGATTGAAATGGTGGGATTATTAGCAGTAATTTTGTTCCAGTCAATGTTTACATCTCCTAAGATGTATGTCTCAAGGCTGATATTAGATGAGGCTCATAGAAGAATTTCCTCAAGTGTATTTGTATTGTTTCCATGTGGAATCCTACAACCTATATTATTCTCCTATGTAAGTGTTGAGAATCCACTAACCTGTACAATTACAGGTCCATCCTATCTGCTCTGTCAAAAATACCTGAAATGTGTATACAGTCCCAAGCTCTTATCTCCATCACTGCAAACTCACTACCTTTCCCTACACAATATGGTTTACACATACATCTCATCACCACCTACTGCACCACTAAACTTTGTTTCAGCAGTAAATCAAAGCAGAAACAACAATAACATTGTCTCTTCCATGTTCCTTGATTTGTCCAAAGCCTACAACACTTTGTCACACCAAAATTGCCATACAAGATGTCTTCTATATGCTTTGATAAACTTTCACCGTCCTGGTTTAAAACTTACCTCTCAAACAGATAACAAGCTATAGAGTGCAAAATAACATGTCTTCATTTTTCCCAGTAATCGGTGGTGTCCCGCAAGACTCTGTGTTAGCTCCATTACCTTTTAATATATTCATTAAAGACAAACACTTAGCAACCAAACAAGCAGCCACCATCCAATATACAGGTGATACCACAATTACTTGCTCTACCAAAAATATGTTAAGCTATAACAGTACACCCAAGAAGCTCTCTCCCAGTTTGAAACTTGGCTAACTGATTCACAGCTCCTTCTTATCTTCCAAACATCCAAACTTATTTTATTCATCCAAAGGCATCTATTTGGCCAAAAAAAATCCTTGTCAATTCTATCATCAAACAATACCAAGATAGATATGGTAAACCATGCCAAACTACTAGAGGTGACAGAAACCTAAAATTCATTCACCAGATAAAGCAGACTGTAAAGAAAACCCATCAAAAATTATAAGCCCTATACAGAGCCAAACCCTACCTAAATGAGCAGGCTAGGATAAGCATTTCCTGATCGCTTCAAATCTCTATTCTCCTATTTGCAACCCCTATACTCATCAATTTTCAAGCCTACTATTTCTCCTTACTTAATTAGTGCTATAATTACAAAATTTGCTGCCAACCATCATTACAGGGTACATCACTGCCTCACACTAAAGTGACTTCCGTAGCTGGAATTAAGGCACAATTTAACCTTCTCACAGCTTGTCAAGACACATAAGCTCATATATGACCCAGACAAATGCCCAAGTCTAAGCAACGTTCTCCAACTCTACAGTCCCAAAAGATATCTACACTCTTCTGGCAAGATGTTGCTAACTGTAATTAATCAAACAATACTGCTGGATACTCCTTATAGTCTTCATATCTAAAACCTGGAATCCAATACATCTGTCTCTCTTAAAATATTAGAAAACAATACATTTTCAAGCTACACTTAAAAGATCACCTAAAATACTTTGCTGTGTTCTTCCACCTCTTACTGGATAAATCAAATGCTGCATCTCTCACTCAACCTCTTCTCCTGGGCCTTTCTCTCTAAATGGCTCTCACACCCCTCTTGGTATAACCACAATCTGTTCTGCAGATCTTTGTTCTTCAACGAATGTTTATTGTCAGCCTCACACTTTACAAAAAACCTTCTGCCATAAAGCTTTGTAACAAATTGCATTATATGTCAGTCATCAATAATCTGTATTCATTTCCTTGTCCTCAGATGTAATATTGCATGACATTATTATTCTACAGTGTTTGCTTGTGCCTTTCGGCTAGGGGTCGCCACAGTGGAACTCCGGTCCGCTGATGATTGTCAGTAGAATTTTACATGCTGGCTTGCCGGGCCTAATGCACAGCCTTCAACGAAGGAACTCCCATTCACTGCAGCACCACCACCGCAGCATTTTTATTCTACAGTGTACTAGTTCGATGTCAGGTGCAAACAAATCTTTATCAAACTGTGGCTTATGTATAAGTAATTTGTTATGCTCACTGACTATAATGTGTCAAATATTGTTTTACTCTTTACTCATTTTGTTGTGGAGCTTTTCTCCTGATGCCTGTGCTGAAAAGAGGCAGATTGTTTACCAATTAGACCATCCTGGTAAACAAATACAATCAATCAATCAAGCAATCAATCAATCAATAAACATACATACCTGTCAACGGCCAAGTCTTTTTTGAAGAAATATTTACTGCAGGTTTTCTTTTCTGCTTAAAACTTTAGTCTGTTCGTCTCTATTATAGCAGTCACCAATGCAACATTTTATACTCTTTATAGACACACTTTCTCCTACTTCTTCCTGTGACTGTAAGTGCACCGATGTTTCTGGTTTACTGTCCCACTGCACAACATTTTCCAAATTTCTAGTTCCTTGTCCTTCACTCTCATGGACTAGTTCAAAAGCATGTGAATGGAGCACTGTCCTCTGGTTCATCTTCATTAATCTGTTGACATAAAACAAGAGTCTTTTAAACCTGCTCCTGCAAGTTCTGTAACCGAAGCTCCTCTTTCCACTCTTCAGGAACTGTCTCCTCAGCAGACAGATTTGCTGACTCCTTGTTATCCCTAGTGTCTATCTACACTTTTTTTTTGCACAGATTGATGTTCGCTCTGCTGCAGCTTGCAGCACTTCTCATGCTTCTTCTTCTCCTTGTCCAGCTCACTGCTTCCTTTTGTCACCCACTGGCTCAGAAAAGGAAAATGAGTTGGGCAAACTCCCTGGGGATCTGGACAAATTTCCACTAATCAGTATGAATAGTACCTCATGTCTGTCTTGAAAATAGACCTTTAACCTAGTGGGACTTACTCAGACAAGAAAGTGCATATACATAAAATAAATGAATAAATGTTTGCAGGAAGGGCAGTTGAGTAGTCCCTCCTAACATATGTCATTTCCCCTGAACTTTAAGTATTCTGAGACTGCACCTTTAAAAATGCATCAGCCACATGTGTACTCATTGACAGGTGCATCAGTGTCCATGTTTTCACTAACACACTAGTTGGTGAGTTTGTATGCAGTCACCCTCATTTCCTTTGATTAATTGTAGTTTCAATACTGGCAGCTAGCTTGTCATATGTTAATTGATTATAAAGGATAAACAATGAAACTTTATTTGCTTAAGTAGCGAAGTGAGTGATGTTTACTTATTGGGGTGGGGGCTGATATCATCATACAGCTGATATTTAGAAAGTCTTAATGTTGAATTGGTCTTATTATATTTCAGACATTCATATGTAGAGTACCTTGATACTAAATACAGATGGCAGACATTTTCCAGAATTCCAGAGGCAGACTGACCATGGCTGCTGCTTCTGATTTTAATTTAAGCAGGAGTTTATGCCTGGTATCTGTAGGGGTTGTGCAGAGTGAAGGAATGATGAACACTGTTAAGATATCAAAGGTGATGGTGCTTTGCCTTATGACATGATTTTTCTGACAGATCTATGAAAGTGCTTGACAGATAACCTCAATGCTGCTGTGTTGAGGAAAAGAAAGAGATAGAATTATGATAAAATTTCAGCAATTTGTCAATAATATTTCAAAATGTGTTAAAGTTTTTGAAATGTGAATGATGTTGCTCATGACACGTCTTTTTTAATAGGAAAACTGGCATTTTAATTAAATATGTGATGCTGTACAATATCTGGAAAATTATACATTGTTAAAGGATACTTCTGGCAAATGTTCGTTCTACATTTATTGCTCACTTTCCTCAGAAGATTATTTCCCATGCATAAACTATTTCCCTCTGCCAGAATTGGCTTTTTGTTAATTTGTAGACTGATGCAGTCACTGTGGTGCTCCATTTTAGACATATGTAGCATGACAGTAACAATGCCAAACGTCCTTTCTGTTTCAGAGTTCTTCGTCTGCAGATGAACAGTAAAGTACTTTTCACTTTATATCATACACTACTCAGCTTTCAGATGTAAAGACTGCTTCACAGAACATAAAAAATACATTGTGTGAGCAGTTAGAAAGGCAACTTCAGGCAGCTCTTTATTAATATTTTATTTTCAGGGTGCACTGACAGTTCAGATTTGAAGTCACAGGAGAACTCTTAGGATCACTTAGGTGCAGCTGGGAACATGCTTTTAGACATGAGGTCAAAAGATTGTATAGCAAGCAGAAAACATATTCTATGATGTGAGCCCCACATCTGTAAAAGTCTTACTTTCTGCACTGGGATATGAACCATGACCGGTTCATTAATACAGGTTTTGCAAGTAAATATATAAATGCATAGATAAATATCAAAGGAAAAGATTGTCTTTCTCCTGACAGTATTTCTCTTTCCCTTTGATTGTGTGGTAATGGATCGTGTGAGATTACCTGGCATTATTAGTTTTATAATTTCTTTGATATAAAAACTGTGATATTAGGTTGCAGAGATGTGACCCATTCCATCATTCTGTTATCACACAAGAATAAAGTTCTGTTAATGTCCTTTTAACTTCTGTACAGGCTCTGGCCTCAGCTCCGCTGCTCACAACATAGTTTGTTCATAGGTTCATAGGTTCATAGGTTCATACTAGGCTATCTGCCCTAGGGCATTTATAAGCCTAGCCAGAATGTGTTTGGCTTTCGCCACCCATTTTAAATTTATTTTGCTATGCCCTTTTTCGAGGTTAGTATACTGTGCCTCTATCTAACAGTGACACAGAAGTGATACCCGGGGTAAACCTACGATCTCCCATCCACTCATCAAGATTCCTCTTGAAGAGAGTCAATGAGGACTCTGCCTAACCTGGACTGGGATTTTATTCCAGAGTGAAGGGAGCCTCTGGGTTATGAATCTGTCCCTCCAGCATGTCCTATTTATTTCAGTGCTGAGGTTCAAGTCTCTCGGGTAGCGTGCTTCGATGGGATTTGGATTTTCTGAGGTGCAGCATTTCCATTAATTCCGGGTTGGACATGGCTTTATACGTCAGGCACAGATCTCCTCTGAACAGGCGGTATGCCACTGAGTAGAGCTGGAGTTTCTTTAACCGGGCAGCATATGGCATCTGTTTGAGCCCTTTGATCCTCTTGGTGAGGTACTTTTGGGGTCTTTCCAGTTGCTGCAGGTGTCTGGTAAGGTACATCCCAAAAGGGGCATTGTACTCAATTATGGGCCTGATGAGGGATGAGTAAAGAGGCACGATGACCTCCCTGATCTAGATGTGAATCCCTTCATGATTAGGTGGGCTATATAAAATGTTTTTCTAACCACTTTGGCCACGTGGTTGCCAAATGAGAGATTGCTATCAACTTGGGTCCCCAGGTCCCTAATTACTTCTTCTGTACTTAATGGATTTCCACCTATGTGGTAATTTGTGGGCACTTTGTTTTGCCAAAGGGATGACTATACACTTTTTGGCATTTAGCTTGAGGCCATGGCTCTGGCACCAGTTGTCTGTTTCTATGAGGCCCTTTTGGAGGATGGTTGTGTCGGCTGGAGAGTCGATTATGGCACCCAGTTTGCAGTCATCTGCGAACTTGGTCAGCCACAGACCTTCCGTGTTGGCCTGTACCTCCGAGAAATATATACCGAACAAGAGAGGTCCCAGGACTGAGCCTTGTGGGACACCACTTGTAACTGGTTTGGAGTCTGACATGGCTCCAGCAATTCTAACCATGTGGGTTCTGTCCTTGAGCCAGTTTGCAATCCATCTAGTGACATAGGGGTTTATATTTAAGCTGGTGAGCTTATCTATAATGCCCGAGTGGGGTATTGTATCGAAGGCTTTTGCGAGGTCCAGGTAGGCTGTGTGGACCACCTTCCCCTCGTCAATGGCCTTGGTGACTGTTTCAAAGAAATCAACCAGGTTTAAGAGGCAGGATCTGCCCTTAACAAAGCCGAACTGGGTAGGATCCAGTGTTTGTAGGTCCCCAATATCTTTATTTATGAGGTCCATGATGATCCTTTCCATAGCTTTGCAGACCAAGCTAGTCAGGCTTATGGGGCGATAGTTTCCAGGATCCGTTGAGGCACCACCTTTATGGAGAGGGACCACTGTTGCTGTACGCCACTCTTTGGGCACATATCCTGTAGTAAGGCTGAGATTGAACAGTAGTTTTATGTTTGGGTTTAGCTCTTCTTTGAGTTCATGTAGGACGCAGCCCGGGACACCATCTGGTCCCATTGATGCTGTGTTTTTTGGAGAGGGCGGCTCCTACCTGAGCATCTGAGATGTCAGGGGCAGCACTCTGCTGGGATAGATATTTGCCCTTTGGTGGGAGGGGAGAAGTTTGCGCTGAACCTGTCAGCTAGGATGTTGGCAATGTGTGTGGGTTCGGTGTATTTGTTGTGATTTTGGACTAATTCTGAGCATATCTGGGAATTACCACCCAGGTTCCTAAGATAACTAAAGAAAGCCTTGTGATTATCCTTAGTGTCCTGTGCAATTTTTCTCTCTCTCTGGCCTTAGACAATTTTATGTGTGCCCGTAGTTTTTTGCTAATACTGATCAGTGATGCCTTCCCTTTTTGGGATTTTGCTTTATCATTTAGTAGCTTCCTCCTTCTATTGTATAGTTTGTTTATGGCTGGGGTCCACCAGACAGGACGTCTGCCTTTGGAGGATTGGGTCTTGGTTTTATTTGGGATCGCATGATCCATGCATTCCTGAAGGTGTTCATAGAATGCGTTTATAAAGGATTCTGCGGTCTGGGCTGTATTTTCCACAGGCCCGGGGGCTTTGAAGGATTCCACCTCAGTTTTGAGGAGTGTAAAATTTGCTTTAGAGAAGTTTTTCACTGTGGTTTTCTGGGCAGGGGGTGGGGTCGGGATGTGAATATCCAGTGAGATTAGTTTATGGTCTGATCTTACCAGTGAGGGATACACTTCTGGTCTAGAGCATAGAGTCCCCATGTTGGTGAAGATCAGGTCCAGTATGTTTTCCCCTCTTGTGGGAGTGGTAACAAGTTGTTCCATAGCATTTGAGTTTATAAATTCTAGGAACCTTTGGGCTAGGGTGTTGGAGCTAGAGTAATGCTCCCAGTCTATGTTTGGGTAGTTGAAGTCGCCCAATATAATGGTGTTTGGAGAGACCTTCATATTTTCCAGTGTTCTCAGGAAGGCCGAGTGGGGTTCCTGGGTTTGGGAGGGTGGTCTGTAGCAGGCTATAAACTGGAAGGCAGTTTTACCCACTGTTAGTTGCATATGGATAGTCTCTGATGCTTCGTGCTTTGCCACCAACCTGGAGGTGTGGGTATCTTTGATGAATATCGATACTCCCTCTCCTTTTGTGGTTCGGTCCAAGTTTTGGGGCGAAAAGCATGGTATGAGGTATAACCTGGTAGTGCTGGGGTGCTCTCGGGAGCCCTGAACCAGGTTTCTGTTACTGCACAGATATCGATGTTCTCCATGCTAAGGAGAGTTTCGAGTGCGTGCATCTTGAGGTTTAGACTTCTGTCATTGAGTAGCATTACTCTTAGTTTCTTATCCCTTGTGATACCTATGGAGGTGGGTTTGTCTTTTGAGCCTTGCCTAAAAAAAGGCACTATGGGGGTAGCAAGAGCCTTTGCCAATATCCGAAAGCCCAGGGGTGACAGGTGCAAGCCGTCCCTAGCGAAGCATCGTGGCTTGTCGAGCATATCATCCCAAGCTGACAGGCATTGGATCCCCTTTGAATGACACCAGTACTTAAGCCAATTGTTGAAATTGATCATCTTGTCTTCATATTGTGGCATCATTCTTGGTGAGGGTAAGATGCTACTCAAGGTCAGGGTCATACCGGCCTGGGCTACATGCTCAGAGAGCTCCTTTATGTCTCTTTCATGTAGTCCAGGGAGGTGCGTCTCAGGTCATTCACACCAGCATGGACAATGACTGAGTCATATTTGTACTTGCCTTGGAGTGACCTGAGTGCTTGTGTTATGTGGCGGATCCTAGCACCCGACAGGCTGCTCACCGTGACCCTCTCCTTGTTCAGCCTGGAGAGCGGACGCCAGTGTGCCTGACAATAGAGTCACCTATTACAAGTGTATCAGGTGTGTTGTTTAGTCTTAAGGGCTGTGACTGTTTGGCACACTGGCTTTGTGAGATATGTGTTGCACGTGTTTTGTTTTGGGGTAGCGGCTGCTTGGGTGTCTGCTTTGGAGGTCTCTGCTGCTTTGGCAGATCTTTATTTAGAGCCTCTGAGTATGTTTTTGTGTGATTATGTGTTTGGTTTGCTGTCGTGGTAGGTCTATGTGAGACTGGAATTGTAGTGAGTATGGTTTCCTTCTCCTCCTGACTGGTTATGCCAGTACTGAGTTGAGAGAGCTTAGCCTCCAGTTTGGCTATATGGTTGCATCTCTCACATGTGTTGGAATTTGTTGGGAGGAGGAGAGGGTTGTCTGTGTACATGAGGCAGTTGTAACATTGCCTCAAGATTCCCAGATTCACCAGCTGGACCGGAGAGGAGATTGACAACTGACCTTTGGACATGCTAGAATAATATTGGGAATTCCTTAATAATTGAAAACCAGGGCCAGTGGGGAGTGAGGGTGTAGTGCTTTTAATTTTTAGTGCTGACTTATATAATTGCTTTAGTGAGCAAGTGCCAGGTAACTTAAGTGCAATGTGTTACAGGTAACTTAAATGCAAAAACGACAAACAGTAACTTTCTTTCGAGTGAAACAAGGAAATAAGTACAGGAAGCAATGCAGATATCACTAGTGAGCCACAGAAGCGCTGAGAAGCCGCGTATTAGGTGGAATTAGCGTTCCAGGGAAATAACAAGCAAACAAACAACAAGCATATAAACAAAGCTATATTCAGCAGGCCTGGATCTAGTCTATGCTACAGCAAACAAGGTGTACCAATTTCAGTAAGATACAGTTCAAATATTCAGGCACTATAAACCTCTAACCAGAAATTCCCAGCTCAGAAGGGCAGAGTCCAGCCTCTTCTCCCACAAGAGTGCAGACCACAAACCTTCTTAATGTAAAATAACTGGCCTGAAGCCCAAGTGCCTAAACCAGAACTAATACACTTTAAGAATAACAGACACTGGGCTCTCAATCAGCCGTTCCCAACTTAGAAGGATGAAAGCTACCTGTCCTGCCACCACAGTGCATGCCACAAACCTTCCTAATGTAAAACAACTGGTCTGAAGCCCAAGTGCTTAATCCAAAAGACTTAGAATGACAGCTAAACTTTAATCAAGTTACTACCAAGCAGTAATAAATACAATTGAATACTTTAGAGAACGCCTGGATTAGTGCTCAAGTTACACAAACAAAGCTAGATCCAGCAGGCCCGAATCCAGTCTATGCCACAGCAAACAAGGCGCACCAACTTCAGTAAGAAGCAGTTCAGATATGCATGCACTATAAGCCTTCAATCAGAAATTCCCAGCTCAGAAGGGCAGAGTCCAGCCTCTCCTCCCACAAGAGTGCAGACCACGAACCCTCTTAATGTAAAAAAACTGGCCTGAAAGCCTAAGTGCTTAAACCAGAATTAATACACTTTTAGAATAACAGACACTGAGCCCTCAATCAGCAGTTCCCAACCTAGAAGGATGTAAGCTACCTGTTCTGCCACTACAGTGCAGACCACAAACCCTCTCAGTGCAAAACAACTGGTCCGAAGCCCAAGTGTTTAAACCAGAAGGCTTAGAAGGAGTTACACCAAGCAGTAATAAATACAATTGAGTACTTTTAAGATGATGCAAAAGTAAAAAAAAAGTAGGTAGAAACACAAGTACAGTAAAAGCAGATTAAATTTTTTTTTTTTTTTCTGAACAAGTGCTGAGATCAAAGAAACAGATTTGAGTGCTGAAACTAGAAAACTGGCTAGTTATAGGGAAAAAAAAACTAAGCTAGAAGGCTTCCCTCCAACACAGAAGGGCTTGGGGGCTCAAAAGCCTACAAATAGTCTTTACCACTTAACAGGAAAGGCAGGAAACAAGCTTAATTTTTTTTTTTTTTTTTTTTTTTTTTTTTTTAAAATAACAGAAAAGAATAATGTTCTTGTATAACGGTACAGCACAAACCACAGTCTTTAACCAGAAGGAACATAAAGTGTGTGTGTGTGTGTGTGTGTGTGTACACAAAAGACAGGCAAACAGTGCTCTGAAGCTTGCTTATACATGCTAGTTATGCCAATGCTGCTATTAAGGTCTCAAACACACACACACACACACACACACACACACACACACACACACACACACACACACACTGTGTGAAGGAAAAATCTCTGAGAATTCAAGTCAGAAAATGCTTTCTCATTCTCTATAGACACTGTAACTTGAAATGTAAAATTTCTCTCTTTCTGTGCATCAACTTTCTTGTCTGGTGGTTACTCTCAAACACACAGCAACAGTTCAAAGTAAAGCTGAAAATCTTGAAGTAATGACTATGACACACTTTCCCTCCTCCTTGAAGTCAAAATCAGTTCTAGTTGAGTTATTAAGTATGCAAACTTGATTAACGTTTAAGCAAAAAGTCACTTTTGGATATGTCTTATGGATCATCTTTCCCAAAATATACGTAGGTGTCTATCTACATTCATAGATTCATGGTCACCTATTTTAGAATGAAGTACTTAACAGCATCATTTATAGTTCTTTTGCTAACAAATGCGAGTGTGAGTGTACGTGTGTGTGTGTGTGTCTATATATGAAATATACACACACACATATATATATATATATATATATATATGTGTATATATCTATATCTATATCTATATATATATATATATATATATATATATATATATATAGATATATATATATATATATATATATATATATATATATGCATATATATATATATATATATATATATATATATATATATATATATACATATATATATGCATATGTTTCATATCAATATTTATTCTATATCTTTATCTATATCTCTGTGTCTGGTGTACATATATGTATATATGGGTCTACTTTATTTGCCCGAACTTTCGTTTGCCCGACATCCATTTGACCGACCCCATTTGACCGAAATTTCATTTGACCAACACTTCATTTGACCGACAAGTATTATTGGCAAGAAAATGGGATATGCCCCCTTCCCCACTGCAGTGCGACGTTGGAGTTAAAATATATACTTATGGGGGGTGTGGGGGGCACAGCCCCCCACAACGGGGTGTGTGGGGGGCGAATCCCCCCACTTAATTTCATATTATAATGTTTAGTTTTGCTTTAATATTGCTTAGTAACACAAAAGTAAGTGGGGGGCTTAACCCCCCACACCATAATGGGGCTGTGCCCCCACCCCCTAACTATATATTCTAACTCCAGGGTTGCACTGCAGTGGGGAAGGGGGCATATCCCATTTTCTTGCCAATATTACTTGTCGGTCAAATGAAGTGTCGGTCAAATGAAATTTCGGTCATTTGGTCTCGGGCAAATGGGTGTCGGGCAAATGAAAGTTAGGGCAAATGAAGTAGACCCATATATATATATATATATATATATATATATATATATATATATATATATATATATATATATACCCTACTTTATGCCTCTCCAGTATATACCAACCTAAGGCAATGTGATCTAAACAAGCTAGAGACCTGCTACAACAAAATCGCCAAATTCGCCACAGGGGCATCCTACCGTAGTCACCACTGTTTCTCACTTGCTGAACTGGGCTTGCTTGAACTCCCTCACCTCCTTCAGTGGTATCAACTCTCACTCACCCACAAACTAGTAAACCATCCACTAAATGTCCCATCCCTCCAGAATCTACTCCAACCCTATCGCACCACCAGACCACTAAGATCCAGCAACAAAAATCACTTGCAGATCACTAAAGCCAATAACTCTGCTGGTGAAGCACTATTTTCTTGCACCATAGCCAAATTATGGAACTCTCTCCCACCCACAATTACCTCCGTACCATCATGCACCAACTTCAAAACTTTATTAAAAGCACCTAAAACATGCTGGCTATGCCCTTGCAACTCCCACTCTAATATCATCCACCCCATCCAACTACTACCTTTCTTTCACCTCCACTAACTACCTTGATGATAGCAAGCTCAGATGCTCATAAGCCTAGTACTTATTATAGAACAGGAATATCTCATTGTTACATTTGTTAATGCTTGTTATGTACTAGTTGTCTACTGATGTACTATGTTCTTCATCTGTAAATATGTTGTAAGTAATTTCTATGTTAAATTGTTAATCGCTATGTAATCCAATGTAACTACTGTCTGTTTATTTTACTGTGGAGCTTTTCTCCCCGGGCCTCCGCTGAAAATGGACCCACGTCCAGTCGGAAACTCCCGGTCAACAAATTTAAATAAAATAAAATAAATAAAATAAAAAATAAATAAATACATATATATATATATATATATATATATATATATATATATATATATATATATATATATATATATGTATCTGGGTCTACTTCATAACACTGAAATTTCATAATGTTGAATTTTATAATATTGAGACCAAAACATCAAAATCCCAAAACACTGAAAATCCAAAACTCAGAACACTGAAAGTGTGCTTCATAACATTGAGAACTACAGTGTATATGTAAATAACATCCTCTCCACCTACAACAGCACCTAACTAACACACTTTCTACTATGTTTCTACAGGGGGGCTTGCCCCCTGCACCCCCTTGTGGGGCGTTCTGCCCCCCATACCCCCTGCAAATTAAATATGCTATCTCCAAGATCACACTACAGTAGGAAAAAGTTAATTTCCTAATCTCACTGTATTACAATCACCATACACTGAGGCATGGCCGGCCTTAGGCATAGGCGAACTAGGCGCCCGCCTAGGGTGCCGTAAATGTCAGCCTCTTAAAGGGCGCAGTTTTTATTTATTTTAATTAACAAAGTTTGTGCTCTTCTCAGCGACCTGCCCTGCTGAAGTGTAACCGGAAGCCAGATCTATGGGGGAGGGGAGTGAGCACCCTCCCACTTAACAGCTGCAGGTTGGCCAGGACAGTTAATAAAAAAAAAAAAAAAAAAAAAAAGTTACTTCGCATTTAATGCCTCATTGCTCTATTTTTTTCATATATACTGACTGACTTTGTGAAATCCTTTGTTTTTCTGGTGTAGCCTACCCCCACTTATTACCTCACATCCTGCCTACTTCTACATAAGCCCCCTAGAACCAAGGGTGCCATTTTTAAATTATCTACTCTAACTACTTGACCCCCCTTGTCCTGCGGCTTAGTGATAGCATGCACACCAGGTAAGATGCAGGAATTAACTGTTGCACTGTTGAATCTTACTCTTGAGAGTTAGTTTTGAAAGGAAATGGTTTTGACTGTGAAGAACTGTGTTTAGAAGACACTGAACTGCAAGCAGGGGCGATACAAATGTATTAAGATTGTCGTGTTGCTGATACCGCTATCCTTCCATATTGCATAGTGTTTTACACTGTATCAAACTGTAATTAGCTACTGTTAAATGTAGCATTTATATCTTGCTGCCACAGACTTTTCTAACTTATTTGGCTGAGTTTTATTGTAATATTTGTTTAAAAAACCCTGATTTTCTGCTCTATTGCTTTAATATTGTTACAACATAGCAGTTTTGTTATTTTTTTTTTGGTATGTGTCAACATGTATATAGAAGGAGAATGCTAAATGTAATGAGCTGTTACATTGCTTCCAAGCTACGGGGGGACAACTCTGCATACAGTACTGTGAATATGAATTTTATTAGATTCCTGTGTGCTTAAACAAATGGAAGGAGTATAATTTTATAATTTTACTGTCATTGTATCAGGAGCCAGGATATCACAGTTTTATTATTATAATAAAAACGTAGTCTACATCAGATTAGTATGAAGAAATTATCACTTATACTCATGTATTATGCAAGAATTGTAGGCCAAATATTTGTCTTAAATTGGGTTGCACTTAAACACAGACCTTATTAAAGTAAGGAATGCAAATGCTGGTATTTTAATTTGCTACTGTTATTAGCCACATAACCCCACTTCAGTCACTGTAAATATAAAAAGAAGAACAAATAAAGCAATAACTGCATCATTGCTGTTGCTATTGTGTATTTTATAGTTCTTTTCCTGTCCCCAGTTCTGTGGAGATAGCATTCAACAAGCCAGTGTCCAAATATGCTGATGAATTATTTTTTGTATCCATCTTCTCACCATTGATATGTTCCCCTTATTCCCAGTCATCCCTGGCTGAATTATGATGAGGATGGGCCTCACTGTGCAGGGAGAGAATGATCTTGGAGGTCTGTGACCTCTAAGACTGCCAATCTTCCTTTAAGATGCATGAAAGCTTGAGCTTAGTCTTCATGTAATCATGAATGCATCTAGGGTTGGGGGATTTTTAGGTATGCACAGAAAGGGGAAACCCTAACTTGCCAGAGTGAATATATTCATTGCAAACATCACTACCCACAGCATCAACCTGTTCACACTCTCAGCTATTGAATGAATGAATGAATGAATAAATGAATTAAAATCTGCCTTCAGCCAAAGACACATGCTACAGGATTCACTAGGGTGCACTTTGGCTGTAAGCATAACACCAGTTCCTTCATCTGGATTTGGTGAGCTCACATAAACCATTCACTCCCACTCCTTAACCTGGCTCCTCCAGTAAGTAAACCCCTTCCTCGCAAGTACGGCAAGTCAAATTGCACCTTCTTTTGCAGGCTATATGGGGCAGGCAGGTGGCCCAAGGCAGGTGCTGGGAATTTAGCCACTGCTGTCATTGAGGAAATCAAACACTAGACTACAAACTACCAGACACACCTTACTAAAAAATTAATGCTGGTCTTCACCAGGCATAATATAGTTTGGCAAAGGAGGAATCAGCATGAACAGTCAAGACATTCAAGGCATTTTGGAAGCTAGACAGTATAGTAAGATTGGAGGCTTTGAAAGAGTTTTGTTTTAAATCTTGTCATTTAAATTGACTTCCAGTCATTCTGTTTGTAGATTGCATAGTATGGTTCTGTAAATAGTCATGAAATACTATTACTATTGGAGATAGGTTTGTAACTACGGAATATCAAGAATATGGAATCATTTACTACAAATATTTGGTCTTGGATGCATCTCATGGTTTGGCTGAACTTGCTTTAGTTGATCTGATGTGCCATCTGTGGTGTTTGTTTGTGGGTCTGCAAGTGAGACTTGTTTCTGCCAATGGTGTGAATTTGGTTATTTCTGACCGGTCACACTTTATAAAAAAAATGACTGGACAGTTATTTGTGGCAAGTATTACTAATCTGATTACTTTTTTTGAAGTTGTAAATTGTGATGTTCCCTATTTATTGACTTATTTTAACCAAAGAGTATGTGTATAATGTAACATATAACGATATATAAAAATGTGTGCAAGGAGTCTGTTTTGAAAACAGCCCAAATGTAAACTTAATCCTCCACTGACCAGATGCATTTTCTATAAATATGGCTTTTCATGCAATTTCAATGGCAGAGAATTTTACTCTTCATGCTAAGCCTGTTTTCATTGGAAGATTGTATTGTTTATCAAATGGCTGTGCTTGTGCTATTCTGGCTTAAGCTTCTGTACACAGGGAGAAGAGAGGTTTATTTTCTACTTTCCTGAGCTGTAAGGTTTGCTCGCCTACCCAGAGTAAATTAAACTGTTTAAATTAACCTAAGCAACCCTTTGAACTAAGGCACATATAGAAGACATGACTTTTATAGTAAAGTATGTGTGAAGAAGCAACAGATAAAGCAGGTTTATTAAAGGAAATTTCCATCTTCACTTGCAGTTTAAACTACATTACAAGGTATCTTTTCTTCAATGCATTTAAATAATTAAAGGAAATAACTGGACTGGCTTTCTTGGGGAATGAATGACTGGAGTGGCTTTTTTGGGGAGTGACCTACCTGTGGGCATGGCTCGTAGGGGTGCTTCATGAGCATGACATGGGTGGGGCTTAAGGGGCACCGAAACACTACTTTGCCTAGGGCACCATATCAGCTAAGGCCGGCCCTGCACTGAGGTTAGGTAATTAACTTTTTTTCCACTGTAGTGCGATCTTGGAGTTGGTATATTTAATTTACGGGCGGTGTAGGGGGTGTAGGGGGGCTTGCCCTCTGCAGAAACATAGTAGGAATTGTGTTTGTTAGTTAGGTGTTGTTGTAGGTGGAGGGGATCTTATTTACTTGTGCAATGTAGTTTTTAATTTTATGAAGCATATTTTCAGTGTTCTGAGTTTTCAATGTTTTGGGTTTTCACTGTTTTGAATTTTCGATGTCATGGTCTCAATGTTATAAAATTCAAAGTTATGAAATTTCAGTGTTATGACGTAGACCCATATATATAAATATATATGTGTATATATATATACATATATATATATATATATATATATATATATATATATATATATATATATATATATTTATATATATATATATATATATATATATATTTATATATGTCACATACTAAAAAATCCAACCTGTCAAACATCAAACTGTATATATATATATATATATATATATATATATATATATATATATATATATATATATATATCTCCTAGATTGCAATACAGTTGGGAAAGGGGAAATTCACCAAACTGCACTGTTCAGAGATCTTGATTATTGCATTTTTGATGAAGTATGTACAGTTATTTCTGGTTGAGTAAAAGAGATTTTCAAGCACCTTAAGTGCACTCATATATGTTCATAGGTTCATAGGTTCATAGGTTGGTACTAGGCTATCAGCCCTAGGGCCTATACAAGCCTAGCCATAACAATTCCCTGGCTATTTCTTCCCACATTATTTACTTTCCTGGACCCCTGTCTAGCAGGGCGACTGACGTGATCCCTGGGGTGAATTTCCTTTCTCCCATCCAATCGTCAAGGTTCCTTTTGAAGAGGTCCAAAGAGGCACTCTGCTTGACATGTATGGGCAATCTATTCCAGAGTCTGGGGAGTCTCTGGGTCAGGAACCTATCCCTCCAGCATGTTTTCTTTATTGTGATGACAAAGTTTAGATCCCTGGAGCGTGTAGCTCTGAGGGATTGGGATTTCTTTAAGTGTAGCATGTCCAACAGCTCTGGGTTTGACATGGTCTTGTATGTTAAGCAGAGATCGCCTCTGAGTAGACGATATGCGACAGAGTATAGCTGGAGTTTTTTAAGGCGGTCAGTGTAGGGCATCTGCTTTAGGCCTGTGATTCTTTTAGTGAGGTATTTCTGAGGCCTTTCCAGTTGTTGCAGATGTCTTGACAGGTACATACCAAATGCGGCGTTGTATTCTATAATGGGTCTAATGAGGGATGAGTACAGTGGGACAATGACCTCCTTTTTTCTGGATGAAAAGCCCTTCGTGATGAGGTGTGCCACATAGAAGGATTTCCTGACTGTTGTGGCGATGTGGTTATCGAAGGTGAGACCACTGTCCAGCTGTGTCCCCAAGTCTCTTATCACACTTTCTGTGTTTAGTGTACTGCCACCTATATGGTAATTCATGGATACATGTTTTTTCCCAAAGGGGATAACAATACATTTCTTGGCATTGAGCTTGAGCCCATGGCTCTGGCACCAAGCATCTGTTTCTGTAAGGCCCTTTTGTAGAGTATTCACATCATTTGGGGATTCAATAATGGCTCCCAGTTTGCAGTCATCTGCAAACTTTGTTAACCAGAGTCCCTTAGTGTTGACATGTACTTCAGAGAAGTAGATGCCAAACAAGAGCGGCCCCAGGACTGAACCCTGAGGTACTCCACTTGTCACTTGTCTGGAGCTGGATTTGGAGTCAGCTACTTTTATAGTGTGGGTTCTATCAGTAAGCCATTTTGCAACCCATTGGGTGACATAGGGATTAATGCCCAACTTAGTAAGTTTATCTATGATTCCAGAGTGGGGGATGGTGTCAAAGGCCTTGGCAAGGTCTAGATAGGCTGTGTGGACCACCTTACCCTTGTCCATGGCTCTGGAGACTGATTCAAAGAAGTTAATCAGGTTCAGGAGACAAGATCGGACCTTCACAAACCCAAACTGGGTGGGGTCCAGTGTTTGAAGGTTGCCAATGTCTTTGTTTATAAGTTCCATGATAATACGCTCCATGGCCTTGCAGATAAGGCTTGTCAGACTGATGGGACGGTAGTTTCCGGGATCCAAGGTGGATCCCCCCTTGTGGATTGGGATAACTGTAGCTCTGCGCCACTCAGTGGGCACGAAACCTGAGGTGAGGCTATGATTAAACATGACACTTAGGTGAGGTGCCAGTTCATATTGTAGTTCATGTAGTACACAGCCCAGGATGTCATCTGGTCCCATGGATGCTGTATTCTTGGCTTTAGAGAGTGCGTTTTGTACCTGTGTGGCTGTTATTACTGGAATTTGGCAATCTTCCGGTATTGAGATGGGCCATTTAGGGGGTGAGAGGGGGTGAAGTTGGCACTGAATCGATCTGTCAGGATATTGGCAATATCCTTTGGATTAGTATATTTAATGCCATTCTGTTTTAGCTCAGAGCAGATCTGAGCATTGCCATTTAGATTTTTGACATACTTATAGAATGCTTTGTGGTTGTCTTTGGAATCTTTGGCAATTTTATTTTCGTAACAAGCTTTGGAGGATTTTATGAGGCATCTCAGTTTCTTACTGAGGCTAGTAAGGGAGTTTTTTGCATCCTGGGATTTTCCTCTTTTCTGCAAAAGTTTCTTCCTTTTGTTATAAAGTTTGTTTATGGCAGGGGACCACCAGATTGGCTTCCTTTTTTTGGATGAGAGCATTTTGGTTCTATTTGGAATGGCACGATTCATGCATGAGTGGATGTGCACGTACAGTGCCTTAGTGTAGGATTCAGCAGTTTCAGTTCCCGTCTGCATGGGTGTCATGAAGTTTGTCACTTCTGACTTGAGTAGCATGAAGTTGGCTTTGGAGAAGTTTTTTATGGTGGTTTCTTTACTGGGTGGTGGGGGTGGGATGTGGATGTTAAGGGCGATTAGCTTATGGTCAGACCTGACTAACGAGGGGGTGACCATAGGTATGGAGCATTGATTTCCCATGTTGGTAATGACCAGGTCTAGGATATTGGAGCCCCTGGTAGGACTATGGATTAGTTGATCCAGGGCATTGGAATTTATGAATTCCAGGAACCGTTAGCAAAGGTGTTGGGACATGAGTAGTTTTCCCAGTTAATGGCAGGGTAGTTAAAATCACCCAGTATTAGGGTGTTTGGTTCTATCTTAATATTTTCCAGTATGTTTAGAAAGGTGTAGTGAGAATCTTGGGGTATGGTGGGGATCTGTAGCAAGCTACAATTTGGATTGCAGTCTTACCTAGTGTTAGTTGCACTTGGAGAATTTCAGACACATTGTGTTGGCCAACTAGCCTGGTGGTGTGAATATCCTTGGTGAATATTGACACTCCTCCACCTTTAGTGTTTCGGTCCTGGTTTGGTGGCGAAAAGTGTGGTAAGAGTTGTAGCCTGGTATTGCAGGGGTGCTCTCTGGAGCCTTGAACCAGGTCTCAGTTACTGCACAGATATCGATGTTCTCCATTTTAGGAGTGCCTCGAGAGAGTGCATTTTGAGGTTTAGACTTCTAGCATTGAGTAGCATTACCTTCAGATTTTGCATGCTTGTACCTGTTACGGTGGTGGTTTTGTCCTTTGAAGTTTGCCTAAAAAGGCACTATAGGGGTGGCAAGAGCCTTAGCCAGTAACCTGAATCCCAGGGCGACAGGTGCAGACCATCTCTGGCAAAGCATCGTGGTCTGTCAATCATGTCATCCCAGGCAGACAGATACTGGATCCCCTTTGAATGACACCATAAGCTTAGCCAATTGTTGAAGTCAATCATTTTATCCTTATATTGTGGTATCATTCTGGGCGAAGGCAGGATGCTACTCAGGGCTAGGGTCATACCTGCCTGGGCCACATGATCCGAGAGCTCTTCCATGTCTCTTTTCATGTAGTCAGGGAGGTACGTCTCAAGTCATTCACTCCAACATGGACAATGACAGAGTCATATTTGTACTTGTTGTGGAGTGACTTGAGTGCATGCATTATGTGGCGGATCCTGGCACCCGACAGGCAGCTGACTGTAATTTTCTCCTTATTCAACCTGATGAGAGGGACATCAGTGTGCCAGACTATAGAGTCACCTATGACTAAAGTGTTAGGTACATTGTCTTGCCTTAGGGGCTGTTGCTGGGTGGCACACTGGTGTTGTGAACTATGTGACACATTGGTTGTGATTGGTGTTTGTTTGCATTTCAGCTTCAGAGGTCTTTGTTGCTTGGGCAGGTTACAGTTAAGGGCCTCTGCATATGTGGATTTAGTGTTGCTATATGTGGGTGTTGGTGGTGTGGGTTTAGAAGGGCTATGTGTTGCTTGAGGTGTAGTGTGGGTGTTAACCTTCTCCTCTTGACTGTTTAGCACAATCTTGGGTGGAGAGAGCTTTGCTTCCATTTTGGCTATGTAAGTGCATCTCTCACAGGTTGTAGTGTTGGGTGGTAGGAGGAGAGGGTTGTCTGTGTACATGAGGCAATTGCTGCATTGCCCCAGTATGCCCAGATTCACCAGGTGGACAGGAGAAATCACCGAAAGCTGACCCTTGGACATGCCTGGTTTGGGGCTTTTTTTTTTCTTTGTAAAGTATAGCAGCTGTTTCCTTAGCAAGGTACTTTGCAATTATAGGCTGTTTAGTGCCTACTATTAATTTCTCCTTGTTAACAAGGAGAGTTCAATGTTTGTATGAGTTTAAGGCTTCCTAGTGCTTTCCAGCAGGTATTAGAGAAAGTGCTAGTCACAGGGATGCTTAAAGGTAAGATTGAAAAGAATGCACTCTGCAGTGTGCACTAGAGAAGTTAGATGTGAAAGTAGGTAACTTGAGTTTTACCTGTTTAAAAAGTTAAGGTTCAGTGGAGAGTTACTATTTTTAAAACAGCAAGATGGATTGAAAGGGGTGGGCACTTTTGTATTTTGGTACTATGAAATACTGTAGGATGGCCAATAAATTTAAATAATTGAAGGGGTGGGATTTCAAAATGATGATTTTGTGATTACTCACATAAGCCAGTGAAAGTAGAGAGAAATGAGATATATGGTCAGATTAACATAAGAGGCGGGCAACTAGAAAGACAGTGGTATTTAACAAGACAACTTAAATGGGTGGGAGGGCGGAAAAAATTCTGCCTGACTCAGAACAGAGAGAGCTGTGGTCTCTTTTGAAGTTTTAATATGCTGTTAAAACAGAATGCAAGCAAAACACAAGGTAAAGAAAACAAACTACAGTATTCAAAATATAGAAAAGTAATACAAAAAATAAAAGCAAACTAACCTTTCCTTCACAGCAAAGTGTAGCAGAGTCTGGATGAGCCTTTCTGGATGTCTCTGTCTGTGTGTTACATATGTATTATATATCTAAGATAACTGTGTAGAGAACCCCCCAATATATATATATATCTATATATATATATATATATATATATATATATATATATATATATATATATATATATATAGATATATATATATATACATAACAAGTTATGTAAATGCTGTTTAAAGCAAACCCCAACTCCTGTAGTGTAGATGGATAAAGCTCCAACTCTGGCCCAGATGACCCAAGTTTGATTATCAACTTGGATGCTTGACAGAGCAGGTAGGGAGACTGTTTCTTCCCATCATAGGGAAGGAGGGACCAGTTATGGGTTGTAGCAGCCCTTTGGAGTATGAATCCAGGCCTACATCCTAGGGCATGTGTGTGGCAATCCAAGCCACTGATTGATGGTAACCAAGAAGCTGTTGCGACTGTTAGATTGGTATGGGTTACACAAACATCCCCTACTCATAGGTGGAGTGAAGCCAAAATAATAAAGGTCCTTATTGCAGTGAGGACACAGGCAAACTTCATGGCTGCCTGACTAGCATCATCCTGGATGACTGTGAAAAATAGTACTCAGATTTGATTGTGGAGATTCACAATCTCCAGGAGGATAGAATTGAGGAGTCCACCTCTACAAAGAGACCAGTCACAAGTGGAGTCCCTCAGGGATTAGTCTTTGGACTGCCCCTTTTTGGAATTTACTTCTCTAATGTCAAGGCCAATGTCAATGGTCTCTGGCTGACTAAATTTGCAGATGATTGAAAATTAGGAGCTGTCATTGAATCCTACCCTGACCCAAATGTTCTCCAGGAGGGGCTGACACAGACAAGTAACTTGTCTGTGTCAGAACCATGGACTAAAACTAAATGCCAAGAAATGCATAATAATATCCTTTGGGAAGTCAGCCATCCCTGGTAACTATCATATTGACAGAACACTTCTTACAGTTGACCCAGTAGTCAGGGACTTAAGGACACACATAGATAGTAATCTTGCCTTTGAGCATCATGTGCCTACAGTA
Organism: Protopterus annectens; assembly: GCF_019279795.1. NCBI lineage: Eukaryota > Metazoa > Chordata > Ceratodontiformes > Protopteridae > Protopterus > Protopterus annectens. The sequence goes on along the minus strand of NC_056748.1, from coordinate 1,069,710,210 downwards.
CTGAGGAAATCATTCTACATTGCGCAACTTATAAACAAAGGTATGGTATCTATGTCCAAGGAAGTCATTGTTCCACTGTTTTTGGCATTCACCAGACCTATCATTGAATTCGATGCCCCCTTTGGTATGTACCCAACCAGACTTATCCAACAACTGGAACGTCCACAGAGGTTCCTCACTAAAAGAATACAGGGTGTAAGTAAAATGCCCCACGCAGACCAACTTGAGGCCCTATCCCTGTATTCCTTATCACCTCACATCTCTCAACTCACTTCTCTCCCACTAAAACAACTTCATAGTTACCTTTTCCCTTCAATCTCCCATTATAAGTAGCTTTATTATACTAGGTAATCTCACATCTCAGTAGTCACTGCATCTATCTAACAGTGTAATTTGTTGTATGTATATATTGTTTTCTTGTGTTGTATTCTATTTTTTGGTGTTACTGAAACTTTTAGTGGTCTTTGACTCCTTTCACCTCTATCTTGTACTTACCTAGATTCAGTTGTATATATATAGATATATATATATATATATATATATATATATATATATATATATATATATATATATATAAATAAATATATATATATTTATACTATATACAGTCAAAGATGCCACTGTCTTTCAATTGTAAATTTTTGAAACTGTATTTTTTATGCTCAATCCTTTCTTGTTTGTATTTTCCTACTTGTACTATTTCACTATGACTACTATGTATAACTCAGAATATATGTTCCTATTTTACTATGAATGTAATTGTAAAATGCAATTCCATGGAGCTTTTCTCCTTGGGTCTCCACTGAAAATGGGGTTCTGGCTCAGTTGGACTAACCCAGTTAACAAATGTCAAATAAATAAATAAATAAATAACTTGTATTCTGTCTCCTACAGCCTTTTCAGGGGAGATCTATGCCTGGCATACAGGGCATTGTGAGACCCCACTCTGATGTACCTCTTGCATATCCACGAAACAAACAGCATCAGATATACACATTCAAAAGACTTAAACCCTGCCTGTAATGTAAATAGGACCTGCTGGAGAGAAAGGTATGTATCTCACAGACTACCCCATCTATGGAACAGGCTCCCCATCCATGTGAAGCAGAGTTTCTCACTAACCCAATTCAAGTGCAAATTGGATAATTGGATAAGGAAGAGTAAATTCATCCCTGGTTTGGCACCTATGTCTCTAATGGACACAAGCAACCTGTATATCGTTCATCTCTCAGGCCCCCTGTTTGTCAATGTTTCATCTCCCAAACCCCTGCTTACACTTATCAGGTATCCGAACTTGTCAGAGATTTGGGATGCATGACTAGGCTTAAAAAGGCCCTTGTGGTCATTAGCCTATTAAACACCTATGAACCTGTGAACCTATGAACAGTCAGCAGGTGTGGGGGCAAAATGCGTAAAGAAAAAAAATAATGCATTAGTATTATTACGCAAAGTTCGTAGAAAACAAGAGTGATGTTTCTGAAAATGAGTAGTGTTTCTGTGTTAAGGACAGAAGAATAGCTGACCATATAAGCGACAGCAGCTTGGTTAATGAGCTAAAAATGTGAAATAAAAGAGCTGAAAGAAGCCAAGCCAGAGAAAACAGAGAGAGCATTTGTCCTTTGTAAATAGACACTTGGTGTACAGATCAACAACTGTAGGAGAGAGAAAATATATGCAACCTTTTGTGATAAATATCCTAAGCTTCTGCAACAATTCGTTTCAATATATGCAACTTATGAACAGTTTTTTTCCTGCCAATTGAAAATAACTTAAAGACTGAGCTTTTGACCGATTTTAACCAACTTGTGGCTAATATTGATTTAAGTTCGAACTCAGCCTTGTTGGCTGAAACAATGGACCGTATTACCAACTTTGAGAATCGGAATATTGAAACTAAGAAAAAAATATAAAAGAGACTCTATCGATTTAAAAAAAAACAGCATTTTGTCTTGGACCAATTAGAGACCACAATTCCTTACGCAAATGAAGGATATGGAATCTAGGCAAAAGAAAACGCTGCAGACCCCACTTGATGAGTACCTTACTGAATCAGTTCGCTCTACTTCTAATAACATTCAAACACCTAACAAAGCATTTGTTTTGCTTTCTTGATTGATCCCCATATTATGTCAGCTTCAGACCCTTTATCCCTTTACAGATAAACAAGCCTTACCCAGTACCAAAGAACCAGAGAAACTACAGTGTAAATCTAGGGCATTCCAGAACACGACATACAGGACAGAAAATGACCACCAGGAGTCAAACGCAACAGTATTGCTTTTTAATCTCTGCAAGTATATTCTTACGGAGCATGAACTTGCTGTTCTAAATAAAGGTCTAACTTTTATTCCAGGACATACATCAGACATTCTTATCAATTTTAAACTGTTCTTGAGATCTTTAAATTTAAAGTTGTTATACAGAAGTGATGCTTTAAATAAGACACACATTACATCCTTACCTAGGAGAAGTACATTTACTCTGATTAACAACCTCTTAATAGCAGCTTTTGAAGAAGCTGTTGTAAATGATATCTACCAGCTGTTACTAATAATAAACATTTTTACAATCTTAATTATCTACAGGCACAAGCAATTAAGTCATTATCTTTTAATACTGATATTGTTATAAAAATAACAAACAAAGGAGGGAGAATTGTTATTCTGGATGTTGAATACTATGATTTAAAAATGTTTGAACTGTTAAATATTTCCCAAAAAAAACAAGCAAGCAGGTACCAAAGCACAAAGACCAGTAATCCAAACTAGCACCTCTGTAATGCTTCACCTGACAGAGGTGCCAGTTTGGATTACTGAACTGTTAAATACCAGTGACTATTAAGTGACAGATTTTCATCAGGTTAACTTATTTCTTATGTTGAGTCATATTTATGATATGCGTTTAAATGGTCAAATCACATTGGACACTTTTGAAAATGTCCATGTACCTAGTCCTCAGATTCCTTTTATTTATAGAATACCAAAAATACATAAATCATTTACTAACCCTCCTTTAAGACCTATAGTCTCTTCTACAGGTTGGGTTACTGAGCCTATTTCTAACTACTTAGAATTCCAACTTAAAAAGACTCTGAAATATGCTACCACCATTATTAAGGATACGTCAGAATTTCTAGAACATCTTTATTCTTGGTCAAAGGTTAATAGTAATGTTGCTGACAGTTACTTTGTGACTTTAGATGTAGATGCCTTATTTATGTCAATACCCAATGAAACAGGTTATTGTATTATATGTACCATGGCTTTTTAATTTAAAGGTCTTATGTGTTACTGGCTGCTTAAAGGTTATACCAGTGTTAATATATTTACAAAATTGACAGTTTAAACACCTCTGGGTACCTAATTATTGTATAGGCTGTTAATATATTTTTGTTACATGTTAAGAGAATTTATAAGTTCTTGTTCATTTTTCCCCTCCTGAAATAGAAACTATATGTGCCTTAACTGAGTTGTTTTTATGTAACATTTTTTTATTTCATAATATAGTATATAAACAATGCAAAGGTGTAGCCATGGGTATGCCCATGGCCAATAGTTATGGTAATTTGGTTGTTAATAATTGGGAGGTGAATTTTGTTTTTAATAAATTGAAGAATTCATTTTTGGCAAATATATCTTCACTTTTGTGGTTAGATTAAATACCAATGTAGAAAATATGCACCAACAAATGAATACTATGACTAATGGTTTTATAAACAGAGGATGTGGTGATAAAGATTTACAGAAATTGGCTACATATATAAAAACATGACATAGGCCAAAGTATATATCATATTTTTTTCTGATAAACATATTTTAAATAAAGACAAGAAGAATTACTCCATGAAGGATACTGCTAAATGGTTTAGGTGCATATTATCATATGATGCAAAATAGTTATAAAGTAAAACATATAATAAGAAAGCATTGGCCTATGTTAAAATATAGTCCTGCTTTTAAAGACATCACTATTGATAATTTAACATTTGGCTTTAAACATTCTAATAATCTCAAACAGAGATTATGTTATAATGATCAAGAAAAATATATTAACAGCCTATAGAAAAATTAGGTACCCAGAGGTGTTTAAACTGTCAATTTTGTAAATATATTAACACTGGTATAACCTTTAAGCAGCCAGTAACACATAAGACCTTTAAATTAAAAAGCCATGGTACATATAATACAATAAATATTTATATGTCTAGATGATGGCAATGTGATGTGCTTTACATTGGTAAAACAAATAGGAGATTAAAAGACAGAATATGTAAACATCTTTCTGATATAAGAACAGAACTGGATACTAATGCTATGAATAAACATATAATAGATACAGATGTTTCAAATGTCTTTAATTTATTTATATTACATAATACTTATGAAACAATAAGAGGGGAAGATTTGCATAATCATACTGAGAATTTTGAGAGCAAATGGATTTTACAGATTACAGCCCATGAACAAGTTGGGCTTAATGATAGTTTTACCTTGAAACCAAGTCTCAAGGCACTTCAAGGGAGTATTAGATAATAGTCATACAATACAATGTTCTGTGTAATATGCTCTGCATTTATTTAGAGTTTTTATATTAAATACATTTTGATATGCTTTTTTAATATACCCTTTTTGGATGTCACTTTAACATCTTAATTGATTTTTAAGTCATGTGATGTGAATTTATTATTTAAGTGGTTCCACTGATGTTTTTAACTTGCTTAGCCTGATGAAGCCCTATTGGCAAACATCATTGTTACATGCAGCATCACTAAAGTAATATTGTTGTTATTTTAAGTCCATTTATTCATTGAGCTTCATAGTGCCAGTATCACTTTATATTTTTTATTTATTTATTTTTTGTATCTGGCTTTATCTACATAGTGGTACTTGCTTTTATTATTCTAGAGAGTGAATCAACCCCAGTGATGCAAGACCTACACTGGAATTCTTTCTGGCAGAAGAACCTAGAAAGATCTACCAATGGTTATGGTTTTCCTCCAGTATATGTCTGAGTTAAAGGTACTTGCTGTGCTTTTTGCTTGCAAGAACTTGCATACAGTTTTGTTTATTCATAGGTTCAGAGGTTCATAAGTGTACACTAGGTCACTAGGGCCCTTATAAGCATAGCCATGCAAACCAAATGTGACCTACAAATTTGACTTATATAGGGGAGGGTGATTTATTGAGTGTCTATGTTCATCAGAGATATAGCCACCAGAGCAGTGGTGAATTTCTCATTACCAATCCATTGGTCCAAGTTGTGCTTAAATAGGGATTAGACAATAGGTTAATAGTGCTATGGAGATAAGTTAGTGGTGATAGGGAGATAGGTTATTGCAATTTTTATGAGACTGGTGGCTGCAGCTACATTAATTTTACACACTGGTGAATTGCAGCAACCATTTTTGCAGAAATTATTTATTCTGAGATTTTAGACTACACCTAGAACTGCCATCATGGTGAACTTTCCCAAAAAAATAAGACTTGGAGCAAGAGAGTGTCTTGTGGTGTAAACTGGCAATATATTTTCAGTGCATCTATGCATATTGATCCACATGCCAAAGTGACTAGACTACAACAGTTAATAGAGCGTATAGCAGCTGTAGATGAAGAGATGGCTGCAGTAGCTAATTAGAAAGTTTTTTTAAAGATGTGCCACTTAAAAAAAAAACTTCCCTGGAATGAAGCATTTGAGGTGTGCCTTATTAAGTCTAAGTGACAGGACTGAGTTGACTAGGCCAGGATCATATTAGCCCACTTAACAGGAGAAACAGTGAGAGGCTACATGAGCATGAAGATAATTGATTACTACTATTATAATAAAGCAAAGAAGGTGGTATTTGCCAGAACTGGTATTACCTCAGAGACACAAGCTCAAACATTTCAAAGACATTTTTTCACAGCAATGCTTTAAGGTCACAGTTAAGATCCTGAGGGTCAGAATGTTAAGAATAATGAGACAAATGACAGCAATTCACACATTCAAAATATATTTACTTACTGCTTTAAGAAAATGGGTTAATCAAACTGATCCTAAAGACTCTGAAAGTTTGTTGTCATATTAGAAAGCATGTTAACTAATAAACTATGTAAAGTCTGAACAGTAAAGACTAGCAGTAAAACCTATGTCAAATGTTGGCAACGAGCTGAACCGAGGTTGGCTACCAGCCACAACTTTGAGCTGAGATACCAGATGACTAGAGGCTTCTGAGTTTCCAAAAGACATAAGTTGTCTGTTTTTTGCTTATTTATACTATTTACTGCAACTTTTTTATTGTCTACCCCCTACTTTAATACCATATACTGTGTACTAATCTACACTGTTGTACTGCAACTGTCTGCCTTACTGTTCCTGTTAAATCAAATTTTATTGCTGTTTTCACTGTTTACTAAGCTTCTTTTGTTATTTTCACTGTTTATGTATTTGCTGATGTTTTTCACTGTTGCAAAGCAATCTGTTCTGCTTGATCTGATTTCCCACCAAGCAGTGTTATAATAACTGGTTTATTAGTTGATTAAAAGTGTTCCTTAGAGTCTTTATAGTCTCCTTGCCAAGTGTCTGCTGTTATAAACATTTTTTTAGTGTCTCACTGCTATTTTTCTTCTGTGTTAAACATTTTCTAATGGTTCCTACTAAACCTAGGGTAGCTAGTAGCTGTAGCACAGACCAGATACAGGTTTGATGCATTTGGGTCTGTTTGTAGTGTTTGTTCTGAGCACGTTTTCCAGGCCATCTTGGATTGGAAGGGGCCTTTCTGCACTCTAGTGAGAGGATTGTGCTGATTGGAACCAATCTGGTGAAGGGTGGTTGGTCTAGCACTTGGAATAAGCATCATCATTGGTCCTTTTGAATCTTTTTAACATTTTTTTTCAAATTTTTAGCTTCTGGTATTTAATCCCTGCATTTGAGCAGGTCTTTGCACAGCATCATGCATTGCTGTGCTATTGTGCGCTATAGCCGGACAGATTAATTCAGCAGTTTTCCCCTTAGTTACAGCTGTAGCACATTAGTGTAGACCTCATCCTTTAGTACTTTACCAGTCAAACAAATACTACTAGTGAGTTGAAACATATTAAATTACCAAAAAAAAAACCCAGGTAGGGCAGAAATATCCATCCACTGAGCTCCTCCTTGATTGATCCTAAAAAGCCCCCCCAGTAATAGCAGTCTTCAACCTAGAAGTTGGGCCACTCTTGTTTCTCCTGCCAGCCTTGTTGACTTGGTTCTCTTGAGGCAGTGTAGCAGTTGTCTCATGTGCACTGACAATCCTCTACTAATAATTCACTCTAGTACAGAGTAAGAGAGATGTATCTACACCAAGAATCCTGAATCCATTCTCTCTCTCACACTCAAAACAGTAACACAGAAGAGGTTGTCAACCCACCCACCACTACATATCCACATAGTACCACTACTCATCCACATAGTACACATCCAACACAAAAATGAACATATGTGGAGGTTCTCAAAAAACCTACTGAGACACCAGAAACCTCCAGAACACAAGACTGCTGCAACTAACACAGTTCTCACAGCACCCATGACACACAGCTTCACAACTGTCTCATCTACCAAGCCATAAGGCATAACACTCAAAAAACATTTTCTCATCACTGGACACTCAGTAAGACACATGGATGACCCACTCACCAGGCTGGACAAGAAGAAAGTCACAGTCAGCTGCCTGTCCATTGCCAGGATTCATCAGATCACGCATGCCCTCAGGTCTCTCAGCAACAAGTACCATTATGACTCTGTCATAGTTCAAGTTGGAGTGAATGACCTGAGATGTACTTCACTAGATATGAAGAGAGACCTGATTGAACTTTCTGAGTAAGTGTCCCAGGCAGGTATGTCCCTAGCCTTGAGCAGCATACTACCCTCACCTAGAATAATGCCACAGTACAAACAAAAATGGCTGATTTCAATAATTGTCTTATATTTTAGTGTCATTCAAAGGGGATCCAGTTCTTGTCAGCCTGGGAAACCATGGTCGACAAGCCTCGCTACTTTGCCTCTAGCCTTTCAGCTGCTGGCAAAGGCCCTTGCTTACCCCATAGTGCCTTTTACAGGCAAAGTCTTGAAAACAAACTTATCAACATGAAATTCACCAAACATAACAAAATAAGAGTAAAGTTGCTAAACGCTAGATGCTTAAACCAAAAAATGCACACCCTAGAAGCACTTCCTGGAAGATGTAGATGTCTGTGTAGTCAAAGAAACCTGGTTCAAGGCCACAGAGAGTACCCCAACCTTGCAAGGCTACAATGCCTTCCACACCTTCAGACTGCAAAATACATCTATACATACAAATATTTCAAGCATGAGCATTAATGGCCTTCTAGCTTACCAGTATTCCAAAACACTTGTTTCCTTAATAAGTGTCCAGGCTTTTCTTAAAACTATCTAAACTAGGACTTGCTTTAATGTAGTTTGGTGTCTGTTCTCTGCATCAGCTGCTCTGTCAGAGAACCAATTAGCACACTTCTCATTCCTATAGAATCTCCTACATAGGTTGTATGATGATTTTCTAGTACTTTTTGATAATTCCAAACATTTCCAGAGGTAGTTGTCACTAAATACCCTATGTACTTGAGTAAGATCTCCTCTTAGATATCTGTAAGAGACACTGTACAGGTTCAGATATTTTAGTCTTTCATAATAACTTAAATTTTCACATCCATGGATGCCCTTGGTATATTTATGCTGTACTCTTTTCAGTTTACTCATGCTTGTTTTCTTATAGGGTTTCCATATTGTTATTCCATACTCAGTTACAAACTAACAAACAATGGCTTCATAATTTTTGATTTCCTAGACTTTATAAATGTTTTTATGCAACCTATAGTTCTATAACTATCATTAGCCAATTATATTGATATTATATTGATATAATTAGAAAAACTCATACATCAATCTACCCATATACCCAGGTCCTTAAATGAGTCTACAGTTTCAATCACTGTGTGCTGTATTAAATATTCACCTTTCAATTTATGTCTCCCAAATTTCATAAGCTTAGTTTTTGATGTATTTATCAGCATATTATTCTCCTGTGCCCAAAGAATACTTGAGAACCAAAGGAGGCTGTGTTTCTATCTATATTCGAGATAAATTCACATCCTGTCATGTTAGACTGGAGAGTTTATTTATTTTATTTTATTTTATTTTACATTTGTTAAACGGGTAGAGTCTGTCTAAGCAAGTAGCCCGTTTTCAGTGGAAATCTGGGAAAATAAGCTCCATAACAATAGCAGAAAGAGATTACAAAAATTTTTAAAAGATTTACAAACAATATACAAAAAGTTTGACAGTTGCGAACAATCACAATTTACAAAAAAGAGGCATGTAAAACAAAAACATTAAATTCCTTAAGCCTTACTACAGGCAGTAATATGAAACTCATTAAATATATATCTAAAAACCATTGTGGTATTTTCATTTGGAAGAAGTAAGGCAAGAAATAGCATAACAGAAAACACTTGATCGAAGGCATGAGAAACTAGCCAGAAGTATTACAGGAGCATAGCCATTGTTGAGTAAAGTATTCCTTTAGGAGTTTTTTGAAGCTAAGACGGTCTGTGTTTTTAAGATACTCTGGGGTAATAGGTTCCACTGTTTGACTACTTTGAAGGAGAAAGGAGAGTCACCAAAGTAATTATGGGACTCCAAGTTCAGCTTACAGTGAGAAAGACCCCAAAGAAAATTGGTTTTGTCAGAAGTCAGACTTTCCCGGTTAACAAATGTTAAAAAAAAATATATATATATATATATATATATATATATATATATATATATATATATATATATATATATATATATATATATATATATATATATATATATATATAGTACAAAGACTGAGTGGTTTCTTTTTGGCATTGCATGAAAAACATGGCAGTTCTTGACAAACAGTTATAGCAGTAATAGAGCTGTGCTGCTGTCAAGGTAAAAGTTATTGTGAACTATGGAACTGGGCTAGAAATAAGTAATGAAGGTTTTATGGTGGTTTGATTGATTTGCATTGGCATTTGAGGTTATGTAGGAAGTAAGTTTTTAATGCTACTTTATACAATCTATTTGGGTAATATGGGAGGGTAAGGAGTTCCAATTTTTAGCAATGCTATGGGAGAACAAGCATTGTCCAACTCTTTTCTTGGGCTTGGCTACACATAGTAGCAATTTGTTGGAGGATCTTAGGGTACGTGAAAGAATATAAGTTTGTAGTATTGATCATACCTCTCAACCATACCGAATTACTCGTTTTTTAATGAGTTTTGGGATCCAAATGAAGGGGTGCCACGATTCCTGAGTGGCACCCCTTCATTCCCAATTTTTTACATTTATTTTTTAAGTTTTTAAAATAAGCGCTGTCGGAGCTGACGCCATCAAGTGCGTGATGACGTCAGCTCCGTCAGGGCTATCAGCCAGTCGGAAATGAGCTCAAGAAGCTCATGTTGTTATTTCCAGCTGGTCTGGCTGCAAATGCGAGCTGGAAATCTCGCTCACGATTACAGGGAAGTTCATCAACAGCAGCACTCACTTTAATGCAGGCAAAACGGAATTTCTGATGTTTGGATGCTCGTTTTGTCCTCTAATGATGTTAACAGCAACAGTGGATGCGACAAGATTGCAAGCATATTGCATCTCAGGCCCAGCTGCTCAGTAAGAGTGCATTATTTTTTATGTAAATTCAGTGTAAGTTAGACTTATTTACATTTTTATGCCCATGCAAAATCACTTCTAAATGCAATGTATATCTATGACATTTTGCTGATGTGGTACAATTAACATTTACTGAACTAAAAGTTTTATTTTATTTCTTTATACACAGCTACCTCTGCTAAAGTTTTACTTCTGTATTTATGCACAATTATCACTGCTAAAGTGACAGAACAGCTTTTGGAGACAAAAATATAATTTATTGGGTTGGACAGAACTAGCTATAGCGGCAAGTCTGTCACCTAAAACTGGAAATAAATCTAATCTTGTAAGATTTATATAATTATTTGTAGGGGGGGGTAAAGTGGTCATCCTTACAGTTTATCCTAATAAGGTGCACCTATGATGGGTTACCTTTGTCTCTGCTGAAAGATACACTGTGAAATATGGGTACTAATATGTGGTATTATATATGTTGTCTGATCGATAACTAATGAAAACAGTATGAATCTCTTATTAACTTGTTGTAATGAGGAGGGACCTGTGACCCTACCTCTGTAAGAAACTGTTAATTGCATGTTTACATTGGACTATAGACACGTTGTATGCTGGACTGCATCTTGACAAGAGTGCATTTTATGGATTCATCAGCTTTACAAACGTTATGTAACATATTTTTCCATTTATACTTCATGCAGGTGTGGATCTTCTAATCTAGTTTATGACTGTTAATTGTGCTGTTTATAGGCCTTCACCAACCTTACTGTTTGAGGTTTGCCAGTACAACCCATGGATGTCTGGAAGCACAAAATACAGGGAGTAGGTGACAGGCTAGTTTATTTTATGCAGTGAAATAGTGGGGGCCAAAGATGGAGGGCTTGCTTCTTAGATGTGCAGTAACTCATTTTTGGGAATTGGAGTTATGAACAAATAAATAGTGAATAGCATAATTCCGTGTAGGATGCAGGCAGAACTCTCCTTGTGTGGAAAGGAGACAGGGAGTGTCAACAATCTGAATAGATTCAGCTCAGGAAGAGGAGATGAGAGGTAAGTCTATAGAAGGAGTATTTTCTGGGGGAGGGCAAGGGGGGTATACAGGAGAGACTGCTGAAAGTACTTACATAGAATGCAGGATAAATGGTATATCCAATGAAAAGGGAAAACGTTAATTAAGAGACTGAATAGAAAAAGGAGAGATGTGATGTTATTTCAATAAACAAAAGTGAAACAAAAGAAAGCATGGAAGCTAGGGAAACGGGAAACAATGGTCTATGTATGGATATAGTACCATGACAGGTAGAAGGACATGGACTGCAATGATTCTGGTTAGGAAAAGTTTATGAGCAAAAGTTTGTAATGTTCCAAAAAATTCCACTGGGAGGTGGGTAATAGCGTGAATAGAGAATTTTGGGAAGAAATGAAAGATTTGTTACATTTGCAGTCCTAGTGATGATTCTCCCAGTTCTTCGGAGAATTTCATGAAGTAAGATTTAGAACTGCTAGGGCACATCCCTCCTGTTAAATCTTTTGGATTTTTTTCAGAAATGTGATCAGTGCCATTGATGAGGGCAAATCTGCGCACACCACATTCCTCAACTTGGCAAAAACGTTTGATGCAATCCCACACTCAGGCATTACTGATAAACTTAGCAAACTGAATGTAAAACCCTTTATTGTAATATGGTTTGCTAACTGGCTCACAAGTCAGATACACACTATCAAAGCAGGTAACTCCACATCAACCAGCAAACCTGTTACCAGCAGGGTGTCACAGGAGTCAGTGATGGGCCCCTACTGTTTAGTATATACTTCTCAGAAGTTCATTTCAAAACTAAAGGGTTGGAGCTGACCAAGTTTGCAGAAAAGTGCAAACTGGGTGCAATTATTGAATCCTCAAAGGATGTCAGTATACTCCAGGAGGGGCTTATGCAAACCAATGACTGGTGTCTTACTCATGGTCTCAAACTGAATGTAAAGAAATGCATCATCATTCCATTTGGCACAAACAATATCCCTTCATACTATCAAATCAAAAACAATACCTTAAGTGCCCACAAAGTGGTAAGGGACTTGGGTTCTCAAATTGACTGCGACTTTAACTTTGCCCACCATGTGTCTACGCCTTGAGAGCAAAAGAGGTTTTAATCCCTGTATACTCAGCACTAATCTGGCTCATAAGTGAATATAATGCCCCATTTGGCCTGTACCCTACAAAGCACCTACAGCAATTAGAGAGCTCAGAGGTTCTAACAAAGAAGATCAAGGGACTCCAGCACCTGCCGTACACAGACCGACTAAAGTCACTGTTACTTTACTCTGTATCATATAGACTTCATAGGTGAGACTTATGCCTGACTTACAGAGCAATCTCAGACCCAAACCTAATAAACTTGCTGCATATCCATAAATCAAACGGGACTGGGCCACCCATTCCACAAGCCTAAATATGGCCTGTGACTTAAATAGACCATACTGGAAGGACAGATTTATCTCCCAGCAAGTGTCACATCTTTGAAATAGGCTACCTATTCACATGAAGCAGAGTATCTCTATGACACTGTTCAAAAGGAACCTGGACGAGTGGATGGGGCACTGTAAATCCTTACTGGGTATGTTCCCACAACCCTCCTGGACATGAGTAGTCATTACTAAGTGCAATCTTCGGTATTAACTAACATTTCTATGGCATTACAGTGGGATGAAACAGCTAAGTTTGAAATGATCTCTGGGTCAATAACTCAGTAATCTTCTATGATCCTGTGATCCTAAATGCGATCTTGTCATTTCAGTCTCACTAAATGATTTTTAAACTATTTATTATTGTTGTTTTTATTATTATTATTATTTTATCATGCATCTGTTAACCAGATCCTCTGTTCAAAGTGGCTCTGTCTCTCACACACACACGTGCACACACACACACACACACACACACACACACACACACACACACACACACACACACACACACACACACACACACACACACGTTTATATACTGAAAAAAGAGGAGAGGTGAAGTAATGGCTATTGAAACGGTATTTGATGTTTGACTTATTCACCACATATTCTGGTACAAGTTGTTGATCTGTATATGCCACATATTATGATTGTAAAATTTGAAAATTTGAAAATCTGTAACAAGAGAACCTAGTCTGAATCTGTGAGGTAAGTCAAGGTGTTTCAACCAAAATGGCAGAGATGACTGCCTCTTGTAGAGAGTAGCTTTTGGTATGATGACTGGAAACTCTTGGGGAACTTTGACCTGGGGGGAAAAAAAATGTGGAACTCCCAAGATCCTAATTATGGATGCTCAGAGAGTGCCAAGGGCCTCCAGGTGGATGTATAAGGAATTGCATGTCAGCTTGATATAACTTTCCCCCGGATTCACAAAAGCTTGCATGGAGTGCAAGAAGAGTGTAGGAGCTCATGCCGGCAATATGTCTGCCGTGCGATCCAGGAACAGCTGGCAGGGGTGTGCACGAGAGCTGCTAAAACTAGTCTTGCATGGACAGTGTCATGGTATGAAAATTACCTCATTTGCTGGTGAAAGCCATGCAAATGAGGTAAATTTGTGACACAGCAAACACTAACCTGTCCGTGGAAGATTAGTGTTACACGCAGAAATGTACTCCATTGGTAACGGAGTACATTTCTGCAACTAGCTAAATGGAGCTATGATAGCTCCAAATAAAGGATGCATACAGTTGAGGAAGCATGCCAATGGCCAAATATAAGGCCATTGGCATTGCAAAATGTTTAAAAACATAAAAAAATTAACTTTTTTTCCCCCGATCTCCGATGTTTAAGCATAGTACAGCACAGCGCAATCATGTGGCGCTTTAAAAAACAAGAAAATAATTAAAAAAAAGCCAAAATTAGGCCTTTTCACTAAAAAGCTTATTCTGCCATGCAGGTGAATGGCAGGCTGAAGACAACATGGCTACTGACTAGAGGTTGCTAAGGGGGGGAAGCTCATTGTGAAAGATGTAACCATGCATTACTATGCAATCCTATGCAAATGAGGATAAGGATAGTGAATCCCAATTTTTCCCAGCATGTGAGGCATGTCCCAAGAGTGTAAGATTAGGAGTAGGTGAGTGTAAGGCTAGAATATAGGTGACATCATGAGGGGGTGTGTTAGTAAGCTAATTGGAGCACAGTGGCTTGTGTTTGCTCTGAGTTGCTCATGATTGCAAAGAGACGTGTCTACAGTTGTCCTATTTGAAAACCTCAAACCCAAGGTGCACAGTGTTGAAAGATAGGAAACTCCTTGCAAACATGCACACAGCATGTGTGTGTGCATTTGCACTCATTTGCACGGTGCTGCCCCGAGCAGAAACAGAAAGGCAAAAGAAAGGAAAAGAAGTAGTAGGAAGTTAACCAAGGAGAACTAGCAGAGCTGCCAGGTGAAATATATCAGAATCAGCCAATTACACAGGCAGCAGACTAGCCCAGCCCAGCCCATCACTTTAAACTCTGCAAACACCATTCTCCCCTGTTTTTTTCTCAAGAACTCTGCAACACTGCAGTATACAAAGAGGGAAAGCTTAAAAAGTTTAAGTCAAACAAAATGTCAGGGGCTACTCTTGCTATCATAAACCAACATGTGCAAGGTGCTGAGGGTGGTGATGTTGTCAATGCTGCTGAGCAACCCACAGTGAAGAGACAGAGAAGAGTGTATAGACCCAGAGTAACCTACCAGGGGCTACATGAGCTGGAGTTAGTGGAGCACTATAGGGTAGACAGGGACCTCCTACAGCAAATTGTTGAGCTGTGCCGGCCATGCCTCACACACAGAACCAACAGAGGGGAACCCATCTCAAGTGATACCAAGGTATGTGTTGGCCTAAGAATACTAGCTACAGGTACCTTCCAAAGACCATCTGGTGATATGATGGGGATTTCACAGGCATCAGCATCCAGGGTACTCCACCAGTTCCTGGATGCCATGTCAGCACATGTCGGTGACCACATATATTTCCACAATTCCCATGAGGCATTGGCCAGCAATATGTGTCTTTTCCACCAAACAGCAGAATACCCTGAGGTAGTGGGTGCAATAGACTGCGTGCACATATGGATCAAAGCACCACCCGGTGAGTGGGGTAGGGTCTACATCAACCACAAGGGCTTCCCCTCCATCAACTGCCAGTTCGTGTGCGATGCCCAGGGCATAATAATGAATGTGCCTGTTGGATGCCCTGGAAGCTATCATGATTCCCACATTTGGCATCTGACCCAGCTGTACCAGTTATTTGCCAATGGGGACATTCCCTACGGTCACCTAGTAGGTGACGCTGGATACGCACTGGAGCCATGGCTGATGACGCCCATCAGAAATGCACACACACCTGAACAAGAACTACATAATAAGGCACACACACAAACAAGAATCATAACTGAGCATGTGTTTGGGATGCTCAAGTCATGGTTCCGGTGCCTGGACACATCTGGTGGAGCCTTGCAGTACTCACCAACTACATGTACCCAAATTGTTATGGTATGTGCCATGCTACACAATATGATCCTGCAGAAACAGCTGCAGCAGGAACAGCATGGGGTAGGGCCAAATAGCCCCCCACCATTGCCAAGGCCTGCACAGGCACAGCATGCATCGGAGGAGGAACAACCTGAGCCTGCCCCAGTAGGCAGAAGGAGGCATGCCCAGTATGCCCTGACCTTGACAAAGAGGCAACGCATAGCACATACTCTGACTCAGTAGGAACCCTGGAAATGACACCTCTCTCTGACTCGCACATACAGTAAAAGGGATGTCTAACTTGACACTACCTATTTTCAAACTTGTATAGAGAGTGTACTATGTGCACCTGACATATTCAGCCCTGCAGCACCACCTGAGGAATGAGTACCCTATTTTAAGCAATATAAAGCACTGCTAAGCACATTTTACCAGTATTGAACATATTAATTGCATGTAGCTGCGCACCGTGCTAACCAGTGCAACGTCAGGCAAAGTTGGGCAATGTTGGGCAAAGTTGGGCAAAGTTGAGCAAAGTTGGGTAAACACGCTCACACCTGCTTTACTGTTCCTTAACCAGTCAGGTCTGCCCAGCAGGAAAATAAAATGCAGTGACAGGGCTTGAACTCAGGATACTGTGCACTGTAGTCACAGTACTAAACCACTAAGCCATGATAGCATTTTACTGGCACAGGCACAACGTAAGTCACTCACACATACCAGTTTTGGGGGTCACATACCTAACAGTCACAGCCAGCAGGACAGTTGTAGACAAATGCAAACACAAACAAATACTGTATCATGCCATCTGAAGAGGCTTATGGGTAACCTCCCCCCCAGGCCTATACAGACAGATAACAGCAGGCCAGGCAGTGTGATGTGGGTTGAGTAGGCTATGATGTCACAAACTAATCTGCATGTAAATGGAAGCTAAGGTCTGTAGTACAGTGGTATGCCTCAAGCCAGTACAATAGGCAACAGTACAGACTGAAATGGAGTACCTGACATAGCAGTTCAGGCCTAGCAAATGTGTATAAGTGTCAGGTGTACCCCTCATCCTATGCACACCCACAGTAACAAGCAGGTGTGCCCCCCCGGTAGAAATGTACAAATAATAACTGTCCCCCTTGAATGTAGAAATGTTGATAAGTCTATGCAAATTGACTCATGGAAGCCCTGCAGGCACATCATGCTTCCTGTTAATACAACACAAAGGTGAGCACTGAAGTAAAAAACAACTTGATTTTTCACACACATATAGTATATATGCCCATAGTGGGCATGCTCACACACAGACAAATTTAGCAAATTTCAGTCAACAACATACGGAAAGGTCATACTGGGCATGCTCACACACTTAAACAAACTAAGCAAATGTCAGTCAACAACATACTGAAAGGTCATACTGGGCATCCTCACACACTTAGGCCATGTCTGAGTACAGCAGTGGGCCACACATATCTGGCAGTTGCAGTTCTTACTCTAGACACATGTCACTATTCACCAATCCTGCCTTGCGCACACAGTGATATGAAAACAGACCCACATAATATATTGGACCCCTGTCATAATCAAACTATGTAATACAAGTACTTGAGTTGCTCAAAGGAAGTTAAAATCCAAAAAAGATCAATAAATCTCTGATCAGTATCATCAAGAAACAATGAGCACTCCTAACATTATCCAAGCCAAGCTCTGCCAAAAATATTGCCAAAGATTCCATAGAGAACCATGAAGCTTTCTTTAACTATGTCATAAATATCAATGTAAACTTATCTATGTTCTGAGTTAGTGCAAAGGGTAAATGAATGTATGTACATGACTGACATTGCCAACATCTTGTCTGACAGGTTCATACATATTTACCCCCCACTCACTGACAAAAGGGCCCATTACCATACCTGGAGATTGTGAAAACCCAGAAATCACATATACAATGGTTAAACAACTCTATCCAAACCTAAAAACACGGCGTCTATGGGATGACATGGTGTCCCTGGCTGTGTCATATGTAAGCTCCAAAACAAACAGACCCTGCACCTGAACAGTCTGTTGAGACTCACCCTGTGTACAGGATATGAAATTGTTGAATGGGTTACAGCAATGTTTGGCACACTCCACAAGTGTTGGTGCACAACAAACTATGGGAACTATTGTCTTATCAGCCTAATAAGCCTGATCTGCAAGGCCATGGAGTCTATCATTATGGAACTCATAAACACAGCTATTGGGAGCCTACAAACACCCAACCCTATCCATATTGGTTTGGTCAAGGGCAGATCATGGACCTTAAACCTGCTAGACAGTTTTCAAGGCAGTTACCCAGGACATACATCAATGAAATGAGCTCCACATGGCCTACATAGACCTTGAAAAGCCCTTTTCCAACATCCCACACACATGTCGTATCCACAAAATCAACAACCTGTGCATAAAAACGTATGTCATCTGATGGATTGCCAACTGGGGCATAGATACATCTCACAAGGTAATAATTGTGGTATCCCTGTTGGACTGTAAGCTGGTAACAACTGCTGTCCCCCATGGCTCAGTCCTGGGACCCCTCCTGTCTGGTGTATACATTTCAGAAGTACAGTCAAACACACGAGGGCTATGGTTAGCAACATTTGTGGATGGCTGCAAAGAGGTTGTCATAATTGATGTATGGGACAACAGAGACATCCTTAAAAAGGGTCTCAGTCAGACAGATGTGGTGTCGAAATTATGGCCTCGAGCTGCAGTCATACAAATACCACATAGGTGCCAAAACCCTAAATATGGAGGTAATAATAAGGGATCTATGGACACATGTGGATAGTCATCTCTACTTTCAGAAACACATTCACAAAGTGGTTAGAAAATCATGCTATGTGTTCCCACAAATTGCCAAAGTCTTTGCATGTAGGTCAAAGGAGGTTCCCTCTACTCATCAGTCATCAGACCCATTAGAGAGTACCACGACACACTTGCGAAGAATCTGACTAGGCACCTTCAGCAGCTGGAAAGACCACTGAAGTATCTCAACAAGAGGATTACTGGCCTCAAACAGTTGCCCCATGCAACAAGACTGAAGTAACTCAATCTGTACTCTGTTGCATACCTTCTACTCAGGTGATCTCTGCCCAACAGACAGGTCCATGTGCAATGCAGAACTGATGTACATGCTCTATCTGAAGTAAACCCAAGTTCACTGTGCAGCATGCTCTAGGGATATAATCATCACAACAATAAATAGAACATGTTGCAGGGATGCATTAATAACTCACAGACTTCCCTTGCTTTGGAACAGGCTCCCAACCTACATTAAGCTGAGTCCCTCACTGACATTCTTCCAGAGGAGTCTTGATGAGTGTATGTGAAACTAAACTGTCACACCATGGATCACTTCATCACCTCTACTACACAGAGGCATAGGGAACTAACCCCAGGTGTGGTGATAGCTGCACACTCTGACCATACTAATATATGCCTTCAGGCAGGTAGCCTATTACCTACCTATGTACCTATATATGTATATATATATGTATAGTATAATAATATAACACAGTATAATAAGCCAACGATGGATGGGCAGAGATGTGTGTAAGAGGGTGACCATGACAGGGAGAAATCCAGGATTGTCCCACCCAGCATACATACCAATGGCACAAAAGACATGAGGTGCACATCTCACCCACTGTACATAATAGCCACCAGTATCTGTAAGCATTACAGTGTATGTGGTGCATGTGCCTGCTGTACAACATGACTGTACAATGAAATACACATCTGCTATCTGTAGACATGTACCTGTCACATAGTTTCACAGGTATGTAGTAGACTATATTCACGTAGGCATATATTAGCCTAGGCAAGTTGTGCAGCTTTCACCACGCCATTGGTTAGTCTCGTAAGCCCTAGTTCTAATAGTTAGTACCCTAAGCCCCTTTCTAGTGGGGCTGCTGATGTGATCCCTGGCGTGAATTGTCTGTTTCCCATCCACTCATCAAGGTTCCTAATGAAGAGTGTCACCGACGGGCTCTGTCTGATGTACATTGGGACTCTGTTCCACAGTAAGGCAAGTCTCTGGGATGGTACTCTATCCCACAAGCATGTTGTATTCATTGTTGTGATGAGGTTCATATCCCTGGAGTGTGTAGTGCGATTCAATTTTGTTTTGCTTAGATGGAGCATGTTCAACAGTTATGTGTTTGACATGGCTCTGTACATTAGGCAGAGTTTACCTCTGAGTAGGCAGTATGCAACAAAGAACAGATGTAGTTTTTCCAGTTATGTGGCATAACACAACTGTTTGAGGCCAGTAATCCTCTTGGTGAGGTACCTCTGTGGTCTCTCTAGCTGCTGGATATGCCTAGTCGAGTACATCCAAAATGGCACATTGTACTCAATGATGGGTCTGATGACGTAAGAGTAGAGAGCCACCACTACCTCTTTTGATCTTGATGCAAACCCTTTGTTGATTAGGTGGGCCACATAGGATTTCCTAACCACTTTGGCAACATGGTTGCCAAAGGAAAGATGACTATCTACTTGTGTCCCCAGATCCATTCTTACCTTGTCAGTTTTTAGGGGGTAACACCTATGTGGTAGTTTGTGGGTACTTTGTTTTCACCAAAGGGGATTACTATGCATTATTTCACATTGAGCTTGAGGCCATGATTCTGACACCACATATCTGTCTCATAGAGTCCCTTCTGGAGAATATTTGTGTCATCTGGGGAATCTATTATGGCAAACACTTTACAGTTCACAGCAAACTTAGTCAGCCACAACCCTCCTGTGTTGGCATGTACTTCTGAGAAGTATATAACAAACAGGAGGGGCCACAGGACTGAACCCTGGAGGACACCAGTTGTTACCTGTTTAGAGTCTGACATGTAGCCAGCAACTCTTAATTTGAGGGATCTATCTGTGAGCCAGTTTGCAATCCATCTTGCGATGTATGGATTTATGCCCAGGTTGGTGAGTTCATCTATGATACCTGACTGGGGAATGGTGTCAAAGGCTTTAGTGAGGTATAGGTAGGCTGTGTGGAGCTCCTTTCAATCATCTGTAGCCTGGGTAACTGTCTCAAAGAAATCAACCCAGTTCAGGAGGCATGATCTGCCTTTGACAAAGCCATATTGGGTGTCCTCAACTGTGTGAATGTTCCCAATGTCTTTATTGTTGAGTTCCATTAAGATTGGCTCCATTGCCTTGCAGATCAGACTTGTCAGGCTCATACAGCAGGAATGCCAAGGGTCTGTTGTGGCTCCACCCATGTGGAGTGGGAAGAAAGTTGCTGTGCAACATTCTATGGGTACATATCCTGTAGAGAAGATGTTGAGAGAGGTATAAGTATCCTTGGTGAATATGAATACATTCCCACCCTATGTGCTATGATCTAGGTTCTGATGCTGGAAGGTATGGAATGAGTAGTAGTCCTGGTAGTGCTGGTGTGCTCTCTGGAGCCTTGAACTAGGTTTTTGTTACTGCACAGATATCAACATTCTCCATACTGAGAAGTGCCCTGAGTGTGTGCATCTGGAGGCTGAGACTTCTGGCAATGAGTAGCATTTAGCTCACTTTGTGGTTATTTGTGTCGGTTACGGGGTTTGGTTTGTCCTACATGACCGGTGTTCTACACCTGACATCAATGCCTCATTGGTCCGATCCAACCATAAGCTAATTACCCTAGATATCCACATTCTGCCCCCACCACCCCATTAAGGAAACCATGGTAAAACATTTCTCCAAAGCCAACTTCCTAAGACAGAAGTGGTGAACCTCATGACACCCATGCAGATGGACAATACAGTTATGACTACTGAATCCTACACAATTGTACTTTATAAGCACTTACATGAGTGCATGAATCATGCTATCCCAAATAGAACCAATACACTATCCTCCAAAAAAAGGAAGCCAATCTGGTGGTCCCCTGCCATAAACAAACTGTACAACAGAAGGAAGAAACTGTTGCAAAAGAGAGTAAAATCCCATGAGTGGAGGAGCTCCCTGGTCAGCCTCAGTAAGAAGCTACGATCCCTGATAAAATCCTCCAAAGCTAGTTACAAAAACAAAATCACCACTGATTCTAAAGACAACCACAAAGCATTCTATAGCTATGTTAAGAATCTCAATGGCAACACTCAGATCTGCTCTGAGTTACAGCACAATGGCAGTAAATATACAGACTCAACTGATATTGCCAACATCCTGGCAGATAGGTTCAGTGCTAACTTTACCCCCCTCTAACCCATTAAAGAGCCCATCTCTATACTGGAAGAATGCAAAGTTCCTGTAATCATGGCTGCACAGGTAAAAGCACACTCTTCAAAGACAAGAACACAGCATCCATGGGACCAGACAACATCCCAGGCTGCGTTCTACACAAACTACAGAATGAACTGGCACCCCACCTAAGTGCCATGTTCAGTCATAGCCTCACTTCCGGCTTTGTGCCTGCTGTATGTTGCACAGTGATGGTTATACCACTCCACAAGGGGGGAGCCACCACGGACCCCGGGAACTACCGCCCCATTAGCCTGATGAGCCTGGTCTGCAAGGCCATGGAACATATCATAATAGAACTTATAAACAAAGACATGAGTAATTTCCAAACTCTGGACCCCACCCAGTTCGGGTTTGCAAAAGGCAGATCATGTCTCCTAAACCTGATAGACTTCTTTGAAGCAGTCACAAAAGCCATAGACAAGGGTAAGGTGGTTCACACAGCCTATCTAGATCTTGCCAAGGCTTTCAACACCATCCCCTACTCTGGAATTATAGATAAACTCACTAAACTAGGTATAAATCCCTATGTCACAACATGGGTTGCCAACTGGCTCACTGACAGAACCCACACTGTGAAAGTAGCAGACTCCAAATCTGACTTCAGACCAGTGACAAGTGGAGTACCACAGGGTTCAGCCCTTCGTCCTCTCCTGTTTGGTATCTACTTCTCTGAAGTACAGACTAACACAGAAGGTCTTTGGCTAACAAAGTTCACAGATGACTGCAAAGTAGGAGCCATAATCGAAACTCCTAACAATGTGGACATCATACAAAAGGGCCTCACTGAGACAGATGCCCGATGTCAAAGCCATGGCCTCAAGCTCAATGCAAAAAAGTGCATTGTCATCCCCTTTGGTAAAAACTCTGTACCCATGAACTACAATATAGATGGTAGTATACTTAACACCAAAAGTGTGATAAGAGACCTTGGAACACAGGTGGACAGTAGCCTCTCCTTTGATAATCACATTGCCACAGTAGTCAGGAAATCCTTCTATGTGGCTTACCTCATCACAAAAGGTTTCTCATCCAGAAAAAAAGAGGTCATTGTTCCCTTCTACTCATCACTCATTAGGCCCATTATAGAGTACAACACCCCTTTTGGTATGCACCTCACAAGACATCTACAACAATTGGAAATGCTGCAGAAATACCCCACAAAGAGGATTACCAGCCTCAAACAGATGCCCTACACAGACCGTCTCAAAAAAATCCATCTTTACTCCATTGCGTATCGCCTACTCAGAGGTGATCTCTGCCTAACACACAAAGCTATATCAAACCCAGAGCTGTTGGACATGCTCCACTTAAAGAAATCCC
Organism: Protopterus annectens; assembly: GCF_019279795.1. Taxonomy (NCBI): domain Eukaryota; kingdom Metazoa; phylum Chordata; order Ceratodontiformes; family Protopteridae; genus Protopterus; species Protopterus annectens. The sequence goes on along the minus strand of NC_056748.1, from coordinate 1,069,686,470 downwards.
AATCCCTCTGAGCTACACACTCTAGGGACCTAAACCTTGTCACCACAATAAACAGAACATGCCTGAGGGATAGATTCCTGTCCCAGGGACTTCCCATATTCTGGAATAAACTACCTATCTATATCAAGCAAAGCACCTCATTAGCACGCTTTAAGAAAAATCTTGATGATTGGATGGGAAATAGGAAATTCACCCAGGGGATCACCTCTGTGGCTCTACTCGACAGTGGCCCAGGAAAATAATTTTCTTGGGTGGCAAAAGCCAGGGTACCTTTTTGGCTGGGCTTGTATAGGCCCTAGGGCCGATAGCCTAGTACCTACCTATGAACCTATGAACCTTTGAGCCTTGCCTAAAAAAGGTAATATGGGGACAGCAAGAGCCTTGTCCAGTATTCAGAAGCATAGGGGTGACAGGTGCAAACCATCTCTAGTGAATCAATGAGGCTTGTCTGTCATGTCATCACAGGCAGACACGAGACTGGATCCCCTTTGAATGACATCAGAAGCTCAGCCAATTGTTGAAGTTTATCATCTTTCTGTTATATTGCAGTATCATGTAGGTGAAGGTAAGATGCTACTCAAGGTCAGGGTCATACCAGCCTGGGCTACATGATCATAGAGCTACTATATATCTCTTCTCATGTTGTCCTGGGAGGTATGTCTCAAATCATTCACACTGACATGTACAAAGACCACATCATATATGCACCTGTTCTGGAGTGATGTAAGTGCTTGTGTTATGTGGCAGATCATAGCACCTGACAGACAACTGACAGTAACCTTCCCCTTGTCCAGCCTAGTGAGTGGAACATCTGTGTGCCTGACTATGGAGTCACCTATTACTAGTGTGTTGGGTATGTTGTTTTGCCTTATGGCCTGTTGTGAGGCACACTGCTTTGGTGTAGTATGTGTTTTCTGGCATGTGCTTGGAGGTGCATGTTGCTTGCTTGTTTGCTTTGGAGGACACTTTCTCTTTTTCAGATTAATATTTGTATTCTCTGGGTATGGTAATGTGTATTTATGTGTGTGTTTTGCTAGTGCTTATATTGTAGGTCTATGTGAGACTCTTGGTGTTGTGCTTGTATGACCCTACTCCACTTGACCGTATTGTCCAGTATTGGGTTGACAGAGCTTAGCCACCAGTTTGACCCTGTGTGTGCCAGCATGTGGTGCATCAACCCATATATGATATGGTTATGGTCTATGCATACAATTCACTCACAATACACCTAGTATGATAAGCCTGCTGAGGTTAGCAAATGTGAAAAACCCTTTTGGCAAACTGTCAGTTAGTAATGTCTGCATTGCATCCTGTAACTCCATATTGCATGCTGAAGTGTAAAAAAGTACTTAGTTTGAATTAAGAACCCCGTACTTGCCAACTGTGTATGTGTGTGTCTATCTCTCCCTGGGGAGAGACCAACCTTTTTGGAGACTGCTCTCACCCCTTAAAAGTGATATACTCATCTTTGTCAAGTCTGATGATGTCACCATCCTACAAATGGGCAAACATTATAAAATAGGGGGTTGTATAATTGATTTTAAATTTGTGGTTTTGGGAAATATTGCTGAATATGAGACAAAGCTGAATGCAGATGATGAGCTTGGATGGTTGGAATACACTTGGCAGGTGAAGTTGAATGCCTGTTATCACCCTGGGCTAAACAACAGAGAAGATTTTGTAGCCTATTTGATAAGGAAAGGGAAGACATTGAATTTAAAAATGTCATGTGATGAAAAGTTTCCGTATTTAATGAATGAAGTGTAACTTTTTAATTCAGTCTGATGAAGTTGTGTATGAAAAGATGAAAGCGCTTACTGAATTGTGGTATTAAAGTATAGTTTGGTTGATCACCGAGTTTCGTTATTTTTATATACTCATTTTTGTCAAGTCTGATGATGTCACCATCCTACAAATATACCTGTCGGAAGGTGACATCCCAGTAATGTGTATAACGCATCATGTAAATGCGTACTGCTGTAGTATCGTTAGTTAGGGATTTGAATGCTGCATTTGCTAATGGTGTGTGTGTCTGTCTCTGCCTGGGGAGAGAGCAACCTTTAAAAGTGATATACTCATCTTTGTCAAGTCTGATGATGTTACCATCCTACAAATATACCTGTGGGAAGGTACCATCCCAGTAATGTGTGTAGCACGTTGTGTAAATGTGTGCTGGTGTAGTATCATAATGTAGTTAGGTAGGAGTTTGAATTCTGCACTTTCTGTGTGTTTGTGTTCCAGGAGTGTGAAAGTGTGTGACACTGTTGGTCAATGTGGAGTGGGTTTTGATTTTTCTAGTGTATGACATATCACAATGACAACTATATGTACATAACACATGTAAGGTAGCTGTGAGGCAAAGCCATATACATACATGTGACCTCAATTTTTTCATAGGTGGGTACTATGCTTTCTCCATGAAAGCATCTGTTAGCCTTGCCAGAACATGCTGGCACTTTCCAGACCTTAGGTTTCTTCTGTATGCTTGTGACAAGCTTAGCCACTGCAGTGATCCCTGGGCTACATCTTCTGTTTCACATCCACTCATCACGGTTTCTATTGAAGAGTGTGAGTGAGGGTTTATGCTTGAGGTATATTTGAATCCTGTTCCAAAGCAAGCAAAGTCTGGCAAAGATGACTAATCATTATAGGTGTGCAGCAACCTCTGTTGATCTGCATGCAAACCCTTTATTGCTTATGTGCTCCACAGAGGGATTTCCAAAACCCTTTGGTAATGTGATTATCAAAGGAGAGATGACTAAACACATGACTCTATGTATGCATTCGTTACTGTTCCACATTTTTGGGGATACTACCTATGTGGTACTCTGGGGATACTTTGTTTTCTAAAAGTGGATAACTATGCTTTCTTTGGCTTATAGCTTTACAGCATGAATTTGACACCAGGTATCTGTCTCTATGATACCCTTCTGGAAGATGTGTGTGTCATCTTGAGAATAAAGTATAGCCCACAGTATGCATTTTCATCAAACGTGGGCAGACATATCCCTACTGTGTTTGCCTGTACCTAAGAAAGCTATATGCCAAACAATAGTGGTCCCAGGACTGAGTGTGGGTGAATACCACTTTTTACTGGCATAGAATTGTACATGGAGGCTGCAAATGTTACTGTGTGTCCTACATATGTGCCTCAGTGTTCAATCCATCATCTAACAGTTGTTTATGGTCAGTCTGTTGAGGTTATGTATAATACCAGAATGTGGGATGGGTATGAATTGCTGTGTGAGCTATAGCTTGGCTGTGTGGACCTCCCCTCCCTCACCTATAGCCTTGTTAACTGGCTTGAAGTCTACTAGGTGTAGGAGCCATGATCTGGTCTTTAGAGAACCTAAGTGGGTATGGTGCAGTGTATGCAGGTTTATAATATCTCTGTTAATGAGTTCCATAATGCTGTGCTCCATAGCCTTCCAGATAACATTTGTCTGGATTATAGGGTGGGAGTTTCCAGGATCTGTTGCAGCTCTACCCTTAATCAATTTATGTTAACATTTGCACTGGGTGTGATAAGGGTGGACAGGATTAGGAATAAGTATATTAGAGGGTCAGCCCAGGTTTGAAGGTTAGTAAACCAAGCCAGATAGGCAGGATTACGTTGGTTTGTGCATGTGCTGAGGAGGGATGCAGAGTATATTGTGAAATAGATGTTAAGGATGAAGCCACCAGGTAACAGGAAAAGAGGAATGTCTAAGATGAGGTTTATGGATATGGTGAGAGAGGACATGCAGGTGGATGGTGTGACAGCGCAAGATGCAGAGGGCAGGAAGAAATGGAAACAGATGATCTACTGTGGCGACCCCTAAATGGAGCATCCAAAAGGAGAAGAAGAAGACATTGTAGCTCAACCCTTATTTACTGTGAACACCATTACCATGTGTAATTCCACAAGTATGTAACCTGTATAGAGGCTGCATCTGGCAGAGTGTTTAGGTGAGTGGTGACTTCATATGTCAGCTTGTGTATGGACATTGTCCAGTACCATTGCCACTGTGGTTTGGACTTTGGTAAAGAGATGTTTTAACTAGAGTGTCTGTGAATCATCAGGTTTTACATTCTTCAGGTCTGGAAATGTGGCCCTTGTGTAACGACAGGGTGGTGGAATCCACATTCAAACTGTCTGACAAGATATTGGTAATGTCATTCAGATAAGTGTACTTTGTGGCCATTTACATTAACTCTGACCCAATCTGAGATTTCCCCTCTAGATTATAAACAACACTAAAGAAAGCTTTAGTGTTGTCTTTGGAATCCTTACCAATTTGTATTTTGAAGCTTGCCTTGTATGATTAATGAGGGCTTGTATTTTCCCAATGATACTGACCAAAGAGGTTTTCCCTTCTTGGTATGTAACTCTTTTTTGGTACAACTTCACACCTTCTATTATATATTTAGTTTATGGCAGGGGTCCATGAGACTAATGCACTTTTACTGTATAAGTGAGTATTTCTTGTGTCTGTGATATCACGGTCCATGCAACCCTGCAGGTGAACAGTGTGCATTACTAAAGGATTATGCAGCTGGGACAGTGTTAACCTTAGTAATGCAAACCAATGACAGATAGCAACAACAGCATCACCCACAGCACAGTGTCAACCCATGTCATACACACACACACATGCATACTCAAGTTCCAAAATGTGTGTAGTACAATGCATACTGGCCACCAATAGAAACTATGGAGTGTTAACACTGGCCAATACAGGGCATGTCACCCTGCCCATGTGTCCAATATGCACATACATGCAGACTGTGCACCTCCATCATATTCACAAATGGACACCTGCAAACCTGTGTTCCACACACCCCACACTTACTGTCCACTGTATAATACATGCTGACACAACTACGCACATCAGCCAAGTGGCAATTGGAATAAACACTGGTGAAAACAATACAACATTGCTAAGAACAGATTTAATGCATCATGCCTGCTCAGCTACATCTTCAAGGATATCACTGCACTTTACTGTTGACAACATGCTACACATCCAACCATTGCTATACTTTATTAAAGTCACCCTGTGCATCAGCACCATGTTAACCTGTTCCTGCATCAATGTTACAGATGACAGTAGGTGGCACAGGTTTCATCAAATGCACAGGGTGTTTTGTTGGTTTGCCAGAGGCCTACACTGAGCCAAACAATCAACATGTGTGTGTGAGTGTGTGTATGAGGGCCATGAGTACTGCTATGGACCAATGTTGATATCATGTGTGCGGGTATGTGTTTGCCCTAGGTTTCTGGTTTATGTGTGTGCGTCTGCATGCACACAGTACCACCATGTGGCCACCATATACAGGGATTTGTGAGACAGCTACAGACTGTACCTGGCAGGCTTTACAGATCACCGTCTCTGGCCATGGATATGGAACTTGTGCCTGGCAGGGGTACTACAGACAGTATCAGATACTAATCCAGATTGGGTACTAGCCTCAGAGGTTGCCAAATGTCCACTGGATCCAGGTCCCTGCTGGGATTGGCCAGAGCCATGTGCACGTGGTCTGCTAGGACGGTCTATGGGCAGCCCCCCCACATTGCTGGGGCTGGTACTGGCACTACGGCAGCGGCTGTGACTTGCTGGATGTCCACGGTGACCTCCAGCTGGTGATGTTGCTGGCATACAACCATGTCCACGTCTCAACTGTCCCACACTGTCCTGACACATGGACATGACATTGTGGAGGACATCCAATATCTCACTCCAATGTCTATCAATGACCTCAGTGTAGTTACATATGGCACGTGCTAGTTCATGGATACTGTCATTTACAGAGGTGTAATGAGCCCTCTGAGCCCATAGCCCCTGTCTGGTGTACTGCTCCATTCATGTCTGTGCCTCCATGACAGCCTGAAACATGCGTGTGGTAGAAAGAGGTGTGGCATGTCTGTCAGGGCATGATGACCAGCAGTGCTCTGACGAGAACCCTTGAGCATCTGCCTATGTGGTACCATTCCAGACATCTGGCTATGGCTGATGTGTCCTGATACATGTGCCATAGATACCACACTGTCCTGGCCAGTGCCAACTGTACACTGTCCCTCAGCTAAGGGCAATGGTGATGATGGATGTACAGGCAGTATGACTGTGTGCATGGATGGGGTGGAGACTTGTGCACTGTCAATTGGTGGCCCAACAACAGACCCTGACAAACCTGCCTGTGCCTCAACACACCTATCCTCATGATCACTGTCTGTGTCAGTGACATCAGGTTCCCTGCTGTACTGAACCAGCCCCACCTCACCACCTGTGATAGGGAAACAGGAAACACACTTTAAGACCTGAACATGACTTCAGACCACATGCACACATGCACACATACATTCCTCCCAAAAGCAGACACACATAACACCAGCAATCACAGAACATACACAATAGCAGGTGATGGTGGACTATAGTATCACAAGAAAAACAGTCCTATCACACCTGCCAGCATGCAGGACATGTGTTGCTCAACAGCATGCAGTGCAAGTGTAGTTAATCCTTGTCACTAACAGTATACATGGCTTTGATGCATGTGTTTTGTTATTCAGTGATGTTCCTCCCCCTGGAACACAATGCATACATGGACACAACATTGCTGTGCAGGTATTCATAGCCCTGTGATGTACTGTGCACCATAACTCACAGGTGTACATACCATTGCTGGATGTGTATCTGTGTGTCAGATAGGTATGCAATGCTGATTACAGCCTCTGTGTCTTTAGCAAATAATTGTGGACATGTGTTATTTGTGGACACGTTTTTAGCACATGCATGATGAGTATTCACACAACATCATCAGTTGTGCATGGATAACTGATAGAATACCATTCGGCCACATACCCAATGTACGGTACTTATGTTGAGTGTAGATCATAATGTGGACATGCCAATCTCATCCATGACATGGCATGCTAAAACACGACTGCATATTTAAACACTGCACATACCCAATATATGTCATATGACCTAGCCACTCAATAGCATTACAAGACATATATGTGTCAGTTGTGCAAATGGTGATTGGTAGGCATACTGTTTAGAGGTGCATATGTGTGCACACACACATCATTATGGTGTGTAGCAATGACAGCTATGTGTAGTACTTTGGTTACAATAACTGAATGGAGTATAGTACCATAGGCCATCATCATGAGGCATCAGTTGATCACTCAAGGCTACAAATGTTTCAAAACCCAGCAAAAATCATGCTGTGCTGAAACTGTACTACCTTGGCTAAATTCACCATTTCACAACCAGTTGTTACGTGATTTTGTAAGGAGGCCAATAAGGAGCATTCCCTGACATGAATATGTAGTGTGTTGCAGAGTGTTTAAATGTCTCAGGATAGGCCTCTACACCTCAGGTATATTATGTGTAATGTATGGATGAGATTTTGGATACTGGAGTGAGTCTTTACAGAGGGTTTTGGGATCCTTTATGTGTAGCATGTTAAAATGCTCTGTGTATGACATAGATGTGTTTGTTATGTGCATGTTGAGTATCAGCTGTGCCTATCCAATGGTCACTACAGTCTAGCCACATTTATTTGAGATGGTCTGGGTATTGCATGTGTTTGAAGCTGCTAATCACATTAGTGAGATGTGTGTGCTCTTAGACCAAACATGCACAGCATGCATTATGGGTAGATGTGTTACATGTGTACATGGCCTACAACTTAACTATGACATGCACTTTTTATTTCCAATAATAAATATAGAACACACTCATCAGCATCTGTCCGCTGCCTTGACATCACTCCAGAGGTACCTACATAGAGATGAGACAGTTTGTCAGTGGCCACAACTGTGGCATTGCTACTGTGTGTTTGCAGTCTTACAGTACAACAACAGTTTACATTCACAGGGCTGCAGATTATGTTCCAAATGATTAGTATTGCACAACAACAGGCTCCACATCTTTGAATGACACACTCCACATCTCACATATGCATGGTCTACCAATACAGATAACAGTAGTCTACAGATATGCCATGTTACCTGCATGCTCCATGTGTGCTTGCTGGGTGGCTCCATCCTTCATCATGGTGTATGTCTGCTGCTGTTGTTGTTGGGTAGGTGAAACCAGGCTCATGAGCAGCTCCTCCACTCTGGTGAGGGGGGGGGGGTGGATGCTAACACCACCCTCTGTTGCAAGCTGTTCCGTACGCCATCAGCAGCATGCTGACAGACATGTCAGAGAAGATCACTGCAGTGGTGGCGTACCTGCTCATATGTGCCATTATGCAGGCCTACCTCATTGATCCTGCAGACAAGATCTTGCCACATTGCAGTACGCTCCTACTGGTCCTGGCTGGTTCGTGAAAACAGTACATGGTAGTGCTGAATAATACTGCTAGTGATGATATCATCTTCAGCCCTACTGTAGCTTGAGTTCCTGTGGTGGGCCATGATCCCTGGAAGACATTAATATAAAAATATGTCTGAGCAAGTCACATGGCACATTTAACATTATACAGTACAGATATCACTGAACTGCCATATATATATATATATATATATATATATATATATATATATATATATATATATATATATATATATATATATATATATATATATACTTACATACATAATACAGTATGCTGTACTTGAGCACAGATTACAATAATTACTCACACACATACATCTACATGTTGGAGTACATTTTCTGTAGTGTTGTATGATTGTACTGGATGTTATGTTTGTGAATACATAAATGATATGTATATCTGAGATGGCTTAGTGGCAAATCACGTATGCTGTGATGTGAATGGTTGTGGGTTTTTTCCTAGTAAATGCTTTTTATTTTGTTACTAGCCAAAACAAAGGTCAGGGGCTACAGACAGAATAAGGCACATTTCAACATTTGCAAGTGGGTTTTCAGAAGAGTAAGCACAGTTTATGGATGTTTAGCAACTTATAAGCTAACCGAGAGTGAAACACTGTAACTACCATTTATCACTGCTCACCACACAACTGTTTGGAAGTGCCTGGCTCACTCTCTAGCCAATAAACCATGTTCTGCATGGCAACAAAATAAAATCACTATATAAGACTATACAAGAGTACCTGGCACACTGTATGCAACATGATGCACCACCTAGCCACAGCAGATATACATCAAGCTGATGGATGTGTAAAGAAATATATCATCCATCACAATCAGTGTAAGGTCCAGTAAATGTATTAATATTATACCACACAACTTGTTAATGCCAAACCCGTGGCCAAAATATGTGCACAATTGGAAATATAGGTCACATACTGCTGTAGTACACTATGAATGTTGCTAGATACACAGTTATATGTATTACCACACATATGTCAAAGGACATGTTACAGACATACCCACACACATCAGACATAATTACAGGACACAAATGTATGACAACCCAGATAAGCTTTCAGTGTGTACTATACAGTACTATGTGTCAGTACTTACACAACCTTAATCTTGAAAAATGTAATCTGTGATGAATACAGGGACCACACAAAACAGTGGATGCAAGCAATGTTGACATACACCATAATTTGCTGTACAGGCCCAGAACTTCAATTAGTACTACAGTATACACAAGATTTGCATTCAACATCGGTACCAATCAATAATCATAGATGTAGTGCTTTAGCCTCCAATGACACACCCTAGTTAAAACCAAGGGACTTAATCACACTGTATGCAATAGCACTTGTTCGACCTAGCAACAAAATACACAGCTTTTGCTAGGATCAAAGCAAGGACCCAGAATACCATAACATAAACAGTTTCCCAGTAAGCTATCCCACATACACATATCTTTGATGTATTCACAAACATACTGACCATCACAGTCAGTTAACAGTACAGAGAATCTATTGCAACAATTAGATGTATGTGTGTATGAATACATATATATATATATATATATATATATATATATATATATATATATATATATATATATATATATATATACATTCATATATATATATATATCTATATATATCTATATATATATATATATATATATATATTCATATAGGCACAAATACATTTCACCATTCATAGTGAGAATATCAATTATACAAAGGATGTAAGGTATACAGTAATGTAATAACATCGCACAGTCTTGGGATAAATGCATTGAAGGTGTGCACAGCCCAGGTAGCTTTAGCAGGCCTTACTGGCTTCAACATTGCAAACTGAATGAACCACCCACAGTGTTTAATGACCACATGTCATATACCAGCACTGTATGCTGTCTTGTTTGTCACACACTAAAACCTGCATACAAATATGTGCATATTAACCTTCACCAACATATATATCTCCCCCTTCACAAACAGTTGCAATATGTCCCCTGCTCTTTGCACATAAACACATCTGAATATATATGACACATATATATTTCTCTGTATGTGTGTAGCATACACACACATGGTCCACACTGTTGTAAGTCCCTGGACCTCACAGATAAACTGTTGGGCCTTGCTGCAACACAAACAGGTGTCACATATGAACACAGACTAACATTAGGGGGGTATAAATGACAACAGATGCTAGATAAGCATACTAGACTGCTACAGCACTTGCCAATGCTAAGCTACACTTTAATATGACTATCATGCATGTGTTGTTCTGTCACACCCATGTTTATATAATGTCAGCGCTAATCCCCCCAACAGCCATTGGCCACACTACTGTACAGAACACAGATAACATGGATCAGATCTTTGACATTTAATGCTGAGTTACACATTTCACAGGTATGTCCCACTGCCCATAGGTACACACAGTATTGTCCATAGCAGTAGTTAAGCAGAACATCTGTGCATAAAGAAGTACTGCTGCCACATATGAATGTTTCACATTATGTAGACTATTCTTCAATAACATCTACTACATGCCAGTAAATACATATGTGTCACATATCTTTCCTTTGTATAATCTGGTAATATTTCTTTTTCCTTTTCTCTGTCTCTCTCTCTCTGTCTCTCTCTCTCTCTCTCTCTCAGCCTCTGCAATAGAGTGATTGAGTTTGTTGACAGAGATTGCAGCCTGCTTTTGTAGGAATTGCACATGAGCATGTGATGGCCGCTGCACCAATTAGTGGCCACCATTTGCTAATTGCATGCAGCCTGCTGTGTAGTAATTGCAGTAATCACTGTCATAGTAACCCAGTAGTATAAATTGCTGACTCATGTAGGTGTGGCCCTTTCAGCTTTCCAAGATGGAGATCATCCTTGTTTGGTGTGGACATCATTGTTTAAGACAAAGGGTTGGTATAGTTCTTATATCAGAAGACAGGGTTGTAGCCAGAGATTTACATTTTCTACTCAGACCTAATGTTGCTGTTTCCAGTACCCATTTGTCAGTGTAGAAATGTACTCACCCCTCAAAAATGCTACCCCGTGATACATGGAAAGATGTACTTTATTTTCAACTGTTACAATTAACTACCATACAAAGCTAGTTATAGAGATGTATTCCTTTGGCACAAGAATTGTTTGTGAACTGCTATACTGTGAATATTCATTTACTCAGTTCTAAACAGTTTGTGCTTTTTTAGTGCTGACATTAGCACGAGCTGCTCAGAAAAACTGGACACATTTCAGTACTGTGAGTATGCTTACCTACATCCTTGGTAGACCCTGCACACACAGGTATATTCTACATTTGGTTATGGTTGCAGAAGTACAGAGAGCGTACGTAGTATTGTATGGATTTTATCTTGCTGGACTTACAGAGTTGCTGTGTATATGTTAGTTTATCAAGGCATGTAGTCTGTCTGCGTAACTCCCAACTGTGGACCTATCCACATGATAGCCAGAGAATAGCCTGTTACTTTTTGTCTGTGCACCACACAGATGTTTTCATCAATAGACCAATGGCATTCTTACAGTTGATTGCTATCAGTTCTTGGCTACATCCATTTGGATTTCAGCATTTTATTCCTACATAAGGGTATGTTTCCAAAACTCCTTCCAAAGCTATTTGCACAGTGTGTAACAGCAGAAAGGCTAATATGCCTCTGTGTTTCTGCCTCTGCCAGACATCTCAACCAATCAGGTACAACTTTTAACAGAATCAGGGAAAAGTCAAGAAAAACTCAGGGACAATCAGGGACTCTTTTAAAATATTAGTGCCATTAAGTTGAAACATTGAGAGAATCAGAGCATATGAATTAATACACCTTTTCTGAAGTAAAAGAAGTGTATAACTCTTAATTATTGTCATTATTCATTAAGTGTAATTCACCACCTTTCTGCCCAAAGTCAGTAGTTTTAGGAGGGGTTCAGAGGGACAGAGATAAAATTTGGGTCAAAATCAGGGATGTCCCTGAAAATTAGGGACAGTTGAGAGGTATGGCCTCTGCCCTAAACAGATATGCCAGTGTTTGTCCTGCTGTGATACTGTGTGGGGTTGTAAGGTGATGGTGTGACATTATTTCCTGCTAGAATGGCTGCTTCTGTTATTACAGTCATGTAATGTAATCCCACAACAACTGTTTGTCAACATCCACAGAACAAGTTGTGTGGTATGATATTCCGAATTTTCCTTTACATTCACTCATTCTGATGCATGATATAATTATTTAAACACCTACTTGATGTATATCTATCATGGCTTAGTGGTACTTCATGTTGTGTAGTGTGTGCAAGGTCCAGGGTTCGAGACTTAGAGAGGTGTTTTATTTTGTTCCTGAGCAGAACAAGGGCCCTCACATACAAAGTGACTAAGGCACTTTTAAACAGTTGTAAGTGGGTTTGCATGGGATTGCGCAATGCTCTGCATTGCTTAGCCAAGTGCAAACAAGCACAAACCTGCGCAAACCCACTCAGTACTGATTAATGTTGCTTACTCCCACTCACCCCCGTGCTAATTTCTTTTATAAGAAAAGAAAAATGGGGAGACAGGAAAGTGGTGAAAAAGGGGCACAAAGAGGGAAAGACAGTATGGAAAATAGCTCAGGATGTGCAGGATGGGTGTAGCGAAGGTCCCTAGCTGCCCATTTCTTCAACAGCAACAGCTGTGCATATGCAATAAATTTGGAGATAGATATGAATTCTTCAACCCCTGAGAGAGGGGTGAGGACAACAAAGTATGTTGTAATGCCAATTAAATAACATTTCATGTGTCCAGTGGACATGTGTACAAAATGGGCAGCTATGTATGGGGCATAATATTTTTTTGGGAGCAGATTGCCCTTTTTTTCAGGTGAGAGTTGAATGTGGGGTAGGGGAAGTAGGTATATTTTGGGAGGTAAGTTGGGGAGGTAAACAGACAAGACAAACAAGATACATACAGGGGAGGTATATGACACATGTGGTGGGTGAACACCTTTGATGGGAGGGATGTTTGGAAATTGCAAGCCCATGAGCCCCCAGATGGAAACAGTGGGACTGAGGTCCCCACCCATGGGCAGTCACCACTGCACCTTCACGGCCCAGAAGGTGGCTATGCTAGGGGCTGTGTAGGAGGGGAAGTCTAACCTGGGAGTTGCACCACTCGGGCCTCAAGCTGGCATAGAGGTTATGCAACAGAACGTTCAATCTCTCTACGCACCACAGCTCGGACCGTACAAAGGGTGATAGGTGCCTCTCCACCCATGCTTGCACGGGGGACACCAAGCCCCATCCCCTGCAGCCCTTCCACCCGAAGGTGGCACAGGGCCAATGGAGGAGGAGGTCCCAGGCTGGGCACCGGATCTGCTGGTGCCAGGTGCCATGGCCAGCTGAGGTGAGACAGGTGGGTCTGCTGGGACCGGCCTTCCCATACGAACTTTGTTTTGGAGAGTTTAATAAAGATATGGGTTAGTAACAGTCAACAGCATTCCCATTTAGTTATAACAGCATGCAGAAGTATTCCCATTAAACCGACACACCAGATTTTCAACAGCAGAAAAGCAAGCATAACACATGCATATATAAAACAATAGTGGACATTACAACAGCATGCAGGTTTAATTGATGGTAACAGGCCACCAATATTGTGGTATTTTAACAGGGTACATGCATAGAAATAAATGCAAATATTTATAAACCAATAGGACATATATCCCAACAAATGTTTTGAGATTAGACATACCGATTGAGGTGTGGAATTGCATTTTTTATGCACATACAGTAGGGTGGGAAAAGATAGCTCAATTAACAACTTATATATCCTTCTAGTTTTCACTACATTCCTATTAACTGCAGTTATATGTCCCTTACATGTATTATTATACTACCCAATGTCCTTATATTGTGCAATTGGATTTTGCCAGATCATTATATACATGAGCTGAATCTTACATACAAACTGTCCAAGATGCAGATGTTACTGCAACATATTTTGAGAATTGCTCACACACACTACTGCTAAGATGGTACACTGACAGCTCTACTTTCATACAATTATCTACATATGTTCAGGTGAAAGTATCAGTTATATGTTGACAGCTCCCTACATTTCTGGCAGCACACTGACATTTCTGGGGAACACAATACCAAGCTAGTCATGTGCCAGATTAACCTGTACATGCTGGCCATGAACCAACAGTTGAGGGCTGTACATATGCATACAAACAACTGGCACTCCGTTCATCCATGTTATATGGGCCTACCCAAGTGTGGGTTGACACTGCTTAATACAACACTACTATTTGTAGAATGCAACAGTACAACAACATATCAAAGAAAATGACACAGACACACTCCATGAATCATACATTTATTAAATGATTATTACACCTTTATGCATTGGGTTAAAAGACTTTTTGAAGGCTCTATCATTTATTTTATATAACAGTACATGCAGAATAATTACTAACCTGCCTCATGACACAGCCTTTGCAGCCTATCTTCATGGGCTTGCAGGTTCATAGCCTGGTCACCTGCAGCTGTGAAGTAAATGCAGTGATATTGAGACATACCTATCCATAGTATAGACAAGCATGGCAATTCTTAACTACTTAATACAATGGCTACTTACTCAGTACTGGGGCATTAGGCATTGTACAGGATTCCTGGATCCACCGGTCCAGTTCATCCCCCCCCATGCAGCTTCAGGTCAGAATAATGTGCCTGACCTGCTCACCAGTCCGAGGAACACCAGTGGCACTGGTGAGATCATGGGCAAGACTGTTCCAGCTGTCTGTTTTTTATTGGGTACCCCGGTACTGGCCCTGCAGGAGTCTTTCCTCATGTTTGTGGACGAGGAGCCAAACAATAATTTTGGACTCTTGGATGCCCCAGTGTTGCACTTTAAATCAAGTGCCTTCACCTACACCAGCCAAGCTGACTGCAGAAGGAAGGTACAACCAGTTATAGCAAGTATTCCTGCCTGTTGAGCTTAAATATGCCTCATTTCCCTCACTTTTTTATGATTGGCCAGTTTTGGAAAAGCTCAGCTGTAGGCACGCCTGCTTAGCTTATGTTAACAATGTTTAAAATCCCTTTGATAGATATGTGTCTGTTAAAAGTGCATATTTGTGAAATGCTATCAAGGCTTAGTGGTTAAGTACTGTGACTATAGTGCCCAGTATCCTGAGTTCGAGCCCTGTCATTGCTTTATATTTTCTTGTTGGGCAGACCTGACTGGTTAAGCAACAGTAAAGCAGGTGTGAGCATGTTTACCCGACTTTGCCTGACGTTGCCCTATGTTGCCCTACATTGCCCAACATTGCCCTACATTGCCCGATTTTGCGCTTGTTAGCTTGGTGCACAGCTATGTGCAAATGTATTTAAATATGCTCAATACTGGAAAAATGTGCTTAGCAGTGCTTTATATTGGTTAAAATAGGGTACTCATGCCTCAGAATGCATAAACATTTCACCTTCTTATATATAATTCATGCACTACTACATTTAACATTTCAATGCTTTTTACAAAACTTATACATAAAAAAATTGTCAGTAAATGTTTCTGTATACAGATTTCCCACAGAAAATGGAATGCGTAGTACTGGGACTCAAACTGGGATTGCCTCCTCTTTGCATGAAGGCTCTAATCACTATGCTATCGCTATGTTGCTTAATTTGCATATATTTTTCTTATTATCCTCTTCTGGTATCTCAGCTGCTGTAACTGTAGCTAAACAATGGGCAAACCTGGGCAAACCCGCGCAACTACGGGCAGCTATATCGGAAGAAAAAAAAATATTTTTGTAAGTTGTTTAACATATGGGGGAGTGTAGTGTTACATTGTACACGTGAGCGGACTCGCTCATTTAAATGGAAGTTGCGGCATTTCTTCATTGCAGGGGCGTGGATATTTGGACTGCTCGGTAGTCCAACACGCCCCCTAAACTCGTTCACGATCCGTGTAAACTTTAGAGTTGAGGCAGCACGCCATCATTAATATGCATGGTGTGCTGCAATCATACTCTTACACTGGCGCTTCCGTGCAAGACTACTCTAGTCTTACATGGAAGATTAGCAAATCCGGGGGTTGGAGTAGCAAGTACGCGGCCATAAAACATTATTGTTTTCCTTTGAGATACTTTACAAATGAACTGAATGAGAACTGTAAGCAATCAGTAAATATATTTAGCAGCAGTATTGAACTCTAAACTTTCTCTCTTCTTGGCAAATAAAGTACTCTTAAATTACAAGACTATGTCAAGCATTTTCTATATACTGCACTGGTGGTTCAGGTGTGAATAATTTTCTTTATATATCAAATTTCACGGGTTTTTCTTTCCTGCATCATAGCCTATGAATTGGCAGATATTTGAATGTAATGACCCCACCCAAAAAGACAAAGAGAGAAGCTTTCCTTTGTGAGTGAACTGTTGCACTTTATCAAACAAAAATGGAGAAATTCATGCAAACTCTACTGCAGAATAAACAAACATGAATAAGCAAAGAGTGGCCATTTGCAAATGACCAAGGCTGCAAGGAAACACCAGGTCTACTGCAGAAGCAGATTTATATAATCACAATTTTTCTAACCACTACAAAGAAACAGCCTTCCTCTCCCCTAAATAAGATGAGTTAGGGTGATGACATTTTTTCCTAGTTATTGACCAGATACGCTCACTGGACAAAATTGTTCCTGTCTGGTTAAATGACTCGTTCATAGTTACACAGCAGGTAAATGAAGGTGGGAGTAATTAAACCATATACCCTGGGCAAATAAAGAAGCCCATTAGCAGCTCAGAGCTATAGTTCTCTGTGCTAGCTGCCAGACATTGAAGCATTTCTTGTTGATTTGGGTAGGTATTCTACAAAGGAAAATTGCCATCAGTTTAAATGGGTGAAAATCTAGTCCTGACAGCTGACAGGGAAACACTCACAAAGCATACAGAAGTATATAATGAGGGAATGGACTGATTTTATGCAGCATCACAAAACTAAAACAAAACAAAAAAAAAAAAGAATCTTTGAACGCCAGCCATAAAAATCCATAACTGGACATTATAGTAAGAGAACAAATCTCTCTAAATCATGTTTTAAACTTGTGGTAAGAATAATAGGTATTTTAACAGTTAAAAAAATCAGAAAAGCACTCCTAAATAATTTAAGTAAATAGGCTTTTCAGAGCAGTCATAAGAATGCTGCTACAGTTTAGCAAATGTGCCAAATTAATTATTAGCTAAATGACTAATGTTTAAAACCAAGCTTATAACTAAAGTGTGAAGATGTGCGTGAACAGCCAGAAATATCAGCAAATTAAAAAATATGTTTCAAATGTGGGATGAGGGAGCATGTCACTAAAAACTGTTTAATTAGCAGTAGCATATCTTACAAAAAATGTGATGTCTAATTAACATCCTCAGTAGCATAGCTAGGACAAGGTGAGAGGGGAAACTGCCCTGAGTGCAAAGTGTTGGGTGATGTGATTAGCCGATCCCAATCTTTGTTACTACAATATTGTTTTTTAAAAGCTGGTATTGCCTTCATGGTTAAACCTGGTACAGTTTAAAAGTAAAAAAAAAAATTGTTTAACTAAAACCTGAGCACCGTAACACTCTATTCAGGCAGGTTAAAATTGCAGCAACTGTTTGCTACATTTGTAGCAAGCAGTTTTCTACAATTTAAAAAGGGTATTTTTTTTGTAACGAAATCATGAGTGCAGTATTGCTCCATGCAGACAGGGAATAAACTGTGTCAACTGTTTGCTACATTTGTATGTTGAAGGAGGGTTGTGGCAGGGCACAGAAACAGGACCTAAATGGCAGGGGAAAGAAGGAGGGGGCATGTAATGCATCTCACCATCTCACCACATGGTTGGTATGCCAGTAAAAGAACGTCCATTTTTATTTATTTATTTATTTTTGTTCTTCGCTTGAAGAGCAGAATGGGTGGGGAGGTAGATCACAATAACCAGCCCAGTGCAAACAAACTAGTAAAGAACATATACTGATAAAATGTGATAAAGTATTTGCATAAACAGTAGATTTGACATTATTTTCTCTGTCTACTAAGTTCATAGGTTCATAGGTTCATAGGTAGGTACTAGGCCTAGGGCCCATACAAGCCTAGCCAAAAAATGTACCCTGGCTTTCGCCACCCAAGAAAATTAATTTCCTGTGCCCCTGTCGAGCAGAGCCACAGAAGTGATCACCGGGGTGAATTTCCCATTTCCCATCCAATCATCAAGATTTTTCTTGAAGAGTGCTAATGAGGAGCTCTGACATAGATAGGTAGTCTGTTCCAGAGTATGGGAAGTCTCTGGGACAGGAACCTATCCCTCCAGCATGTTCTGTTTATTGTGGTGACAAGGTTAAGGTCCCTAGAGCGTGTAGTTCAGAGGGATTGGGATTTCTTTAAGTGGAGCACGTCCAACAGCTCTGTGTTTGACATAGCTTTGTATGTAAGGCAGAGATTGCCCCTGAGTAGGTGATATGCGATGGAGTAAAGCTGTAGTTTTTTGAGACGGTCTGCATAGGGCATCTGTTTGAGGCCAGTAATCCTCTTTGTGAGGTATTTCTGTGGTCTTTCCAGTTGTTGTAGATGTCTTGTGAGGTACATACCAAAAGGGGCATTGTACTCTATAATGGGTCTAATGAGTAATGAGTAGAGGGGAACAATGACCTCTTTTTTTCTGGATGAGAATCCTTTTGTGATGAGATGAGCCACATAGAAGGATTTCCTGACCACTGTGGCGAAGTGATTATCAAAGGAGAGACTACTGTCCACCTGTGTCCCAAGGTCTCTTATCACATTTTCGGCATTAAGTAGACTACCAGCTATGTGGTAGTTCATGGGTACAGAGTTTTTACCAAAGGGGATGACAATACACTTTTTGGCATTGAGCTTCAGGCCATGGCTTTGACACCAGGTATCTGTATCAGTGACACCCTTTTGTAGTTTGTCCACATCGTTAGGAGTTTCAGTTATGGCTCCTAGTTTGCAGTCATCTGCAAACTTTGTTAGCCAAAGACCTTCTGTGTTGGCCTGCACTTCAGAGAAGTAGATACCAAACAGGAGAGGACCCAGGACTGAACCCTGTGGTACTCCACTTGTCACTGGTCTGATGTCGGATTTGGAATCCGCTACTTTCACAGTGTGGGTTCTGTCCATGAGGCAGTTGGCAACCCATCTTGTGACATAGGGATTTATACCTAGTTTAGTGAGCTTATCTATAATTCCAGAGTGGGGGATGGTGTTGAAAGCCTTGGCGAGATCTAGATAAGCTGTGTGAACCATTTTACCCTCATCTATGGCTTTGGTGACTGCTTCAAAGAAGTCGATCAGGTTTAGGAGACATGATCTGCCTTTTACAAATCCAAACTGAGTAGGGTCCAGAGTTTGGAGATTACCAATGTCTTTGTTTATGAGTTCCACGATGATACGTTCCATGGTCTTGCAGACCAGGCTCATCAGGCTAATGGGGCAGTAGTTCCCAGGGTCCATCGAAGCTCCCCCTTTCTGGAGTGGGATAACTGTCATGGTGCGCCATTCAGTGGGTACAAAGCCTGAGGTGAGGCTATAATTGAACATGGTACTTAGTACAGTTCATTCTGCGTCCGTGTAGAACACAGCCTGGGATACTGTCAGGTCCCATGGATGCTGTGTTCTTGGCTTTGGAGAGTGTGTTTTTTACCTGTGCAGCCGTGATTATAGGAACTTTGCATTCTTCCGGTATAGAGATGGGCCCTCTAGGGGGTGAGAGGGGAGTAAAGTTAGCACTGAACCTACCTACTAGGATGTTGGCAATATCAGTTGGTTCTGTATATTTAGTGCCATTATGCTGTAACTCAGAGCAGATCTGAGTGTTCCCATTTAGATTCTTGACATAGCTATAGAATGCTTTGTGGTTGTCTTTAGAGTCAGTGGCAATTTTGTTTTCGTAACTAGCTTTGGAGGATTTTATGAGGGATCTCAGCTTCTTACTGAGGTTGACCAGCAAGTTCCTCCAGTCATGGGATTTTACTCTTTTTTGCAACAGTTTCTTTCTTCTGTTGTAGAGTTTGTTTATGGCAGAGGACCACCAGATTGGTTTCCTTTTTTTGGAGGATAACATCTTGGTTCTATTAGGGATAGCATGATCCATGCACTCGTGTAAGTGCTTATAAAGTGCATTTGTGTAGGATTCGGCAGTCATACCTCTATTGTCTGTCTGCATGGGTGTCATGAAGTTTGTCACTTCTGTCTTAAGAAGTGTGTAGTTGGCTTTTGAGAAGTTTTTTACAATGGTTTCCTTAATTGGGGCTGGGGGTGGGATGTGGATGCCTAGGCTGATTAGCTTGTGGTCGTATCTGACCAACGAGGAATTGACCTCTGGTGTGGAACACTGGTTTCCCATGTTGGTAATGACCAGGTCTAGGATATTGCTGCCCCTGGTGGGGGTGTGAATAAGTTGATCCAAGGCATTGGAATTTATGAATTCTAGAAAACATTGAGCAAAACAGTTGGTACATGAGTAGTTTTCCCAGTTAATGGTGGGGTAGTTGAAATGACCCATTATTAGGGTGTTGGGTTGTACCCTAATACTTTCCAGTGTATCAAGAAATGAGGAGTGTGAATCCTGGGGCATGGTGGGGGGTCTGTAGCAAGCTACAATTTGGATTGCGGTCTTGCCCAGAGTTAGTTGCACTTGGATAATCTCAGATGCATTATGCTGTGCAACTAGCCTGGAGGTGTGGATACCCTTAATGAATATGGACACACCTCTGCCTTTAGTGCTTCTTTCTGGGTTAGGTGGCCTAAAGGTGTGGTATGAAGTGAAGCCTAGTAATGCAGGGGTGCTCTCTGGAGCTTTGAACCAGGTCTCTGTCACTGCACAGATGTCAATGTTCTCCATTTAAGGAGTGCCTTGAGTGAGTGCATTTTGAGGTTTAGACTTCTAGCATTGAGTAGCATTACTCTCAGATTTTGCTTGCTTGTACCTGTTACGGTGGTAAATTTGTCATTTGAACCTTGCCTAAAAAAGGTGCTATAGGGGTGGCAAGAGCCTTAGCCAGTATCCAGAATCCTAAGGGCAACAGGTGCAGGCCATCTCTGGCAAAGCTTTGTGGACTGTCGATCATGTCGTCCCAGGCAGACAAATACTGGATCCCCTTAGAATGACACCAGATGCTTGGCCAATTGTTGAAGTCAATCATTTTGTCCTTGTACTGTGGTATCATTCTGGGTGATGGCAGGATGCTACTCAGGGTTAGGGTCATACCTGCCTGGGATACAAGATCGGAGAGCTCCTCCATGTCTCTTTTCATGTAGTCCAGGGAGGTACATCTCAGGTCATTCACACCAACATGGACAATGACAGTGTCATATCTGTACTTATTGTGGAGTGACCTGAGTGCATGCGTTATGTGGCGGATCCTGGCACCTGACAGGCAGCTGACAGTAACTTTCTCCTTGTTTAGTCTAGTGAGTGGAACATCAGTGTGCCTGACTATAGAGTCACCTATGACTAGAGTGTTAGGTACGTTGTTATGCCTTATGGGCTGTGGTTGAGTGGCAGACTGAGTTTGTGGGCTATGTGTCATTTGGGTTGTGTTTGGGGGTGGAGTTTGCTTGCGTTTATGCTTGGATGTCCCTGATGCTTGGGCAGGTTTTTATTGAGAGCCTCCGCGAATGTAGGTGTGTGCTTTGTGTTTCTATGTGTGTGTTTTGGTGGTGTAGGTTTTGAGGGACTATGTGATGAGTGTGGTGTGGTGCAAGTGTTTACCTTTTCCTCTTGACTGTCTAGTCCAGTCTTGGGTGAAGAGAGCTTTGCTTCCACTTTGGCTATATAAGTGCATCTCTCACAGGTTGTAGTGTTGGGTGGTAGGAGGAGAGGGTTATCTGTGTACATGAGGCAATTGCTGCATTGCCCCAAAATGCCCAGATTCATCAGGTAGACAGGAGAAATCACTGGGAGCTGACCCTTAGACATGCCTGGATAAGTAATAATCCAACCAGAAGAATGATTCAGAGCCGAGAAAAACACCAGCTGTCCAGTTTACCTTATTTTATTCACGAACAATGGAACAGTAAACACATTAACGCAGTTGACATTCACAACACAATCGCGTTTTCGTCCCTCCTATTAGGACTTCATCAGATAAGTGCTTATTTATTAAGTACTAAAAACTGCTTTCCACTAGACAAGTGAGGAAAGTTGAGTGCTGTATTAATTTTCAGCTTATGTAGTGCTTACAATGAGTTCTGAACAAGTGCTGAGTTCAAAGAAACAGATTTGAGTGCTGAAACTAGAAAACTGGCTAGTTATAAAAAAAAATGAGCTAGAAGGCTTCCCTCCAACACAGAAGGGCTTGGGGGCTCAGAAGCCTACAAACAGTCTATACCACTTAACAGGAAAGGCAGAAAACAAGCTTAACATTTTTTTTCTGTTTCCCAGATGCTCTCTTTGTACACAGTAGGAGTGCCTGAAATCAGAATATGATCTCACTGCACTCAGTTGAGTGAGCAAATGAGATGGGCCCAGAAGGAGTAACCAAACACAAATTTCCAAGAGGGGTGGGCAGTTTCAAGGCCACTAAGAGGGACTAACTGAAGAGCAGAGTCAAAACTTCCAGTTCAGTTAATACTCCTGCAACACAGTTAAATCAATTTAAATACTGTATTATTTGAAAAAAAAGTGCAGATAAAGGCACTTAAATTCTCTTATACATCCAGTTGAATAAAGCTAGATCTTAGCCGGCCAAAGCTGAGGTTCTTAAGCAGAAAATATTTCAAACTGTAGCACTTAATTAGGCAAGAACAGGAAATCAAAGAATGTGGCTACCCCACACCTGCAATTACTAACAAATAATAAAATTCAAGCAAGCACTGACTGAAGGGCAGAGTCAAAACTTCCAGTTCAGTTAATATTCCTGCAACACAGTTAAATCAATTTAAATACTGTATTATTTGAAAAAAGTGCAGATAAAGGTACTTAAATTCTCTTATACGTCCAGTTGAATACAGCTAGATCTTAGCCGGCCAAAGCTGAGGTTTTTAAGCAGAAAATATTTCAAACTGTACCACTTAAATAGGCAAGGACAGGAAATCAAAGAATGTGGCTACCCCCACACCTGCAATTACTAACAAATAATAAAATTCAAGAAAGCACTGACTGAAGAGCAGAGTCAAAACTTCCAGTTCAGTTAATATTCCTGCAAAACAGTTAAATCAATTTAAATACTGTATTATTTGAAAAAAGTGCAGATAAAGGTACTTAAATTCTCTTATATGTCCAGTTGAATAAAACTAGATCTTAGCCGGCCAAAGCCGGGGTTTTTAAGCCCAGCCCAACTGGTTAACTTAAACTCATACCAAAGCCAAACCCCTACTTGGTTATCCACTTTTCAAACTACTCCATTAGTATACTCCATCTCCTGTCACAGTGATGCACATTGCAGCCAGCACAACCAACAGGCTCAGATGCCAGCCTGCTGGTGGACCTTCACTTCAAATCCCTACCACAAAACTGCATTGTACAGATCATAGCTTCTCTCTTCTTGCCCTTAAACTGTATTCATCTCTTTCTCTCTCTCTCTCTCTCTCTCTCTCTCTCTCTCTCTCTCTCTCTCTCTGTGTGTCTCTGTGTTATGGCCTCACCTACCATGCAGGCTACCTAAAATTTTGTTCAGAATTCAAACAGGTCCTGATTTGTCAACACAAATACAAATACTAGGAAACTGGGGACTTTACTTGAATATAAAGTTTCTCTGAGTTAACACCTCTTTCTTTCTGATTACCTCCTATGCTGCACTAAATCTGTATTAAATATTTATTGTCAGTTCAAAAGCACTGTTTTTCTTCTGGATTGTGTTGTTAGAAATCAGTAACACCATCCTATAAAAACACATGGAACATGGAGCTATCAGTCTTTTCGTGTACTTCAATTTCTTTGCACATATTCCACTGTTCTTTTACATTCATGCCTATGTATTATCAGTCACATATCTGCCTGTTAATCTTATATTGATATTTCCTGTTTGTTGCTTGTTATTGTTTCAGTGTCTGTTTCTTTTGATATTTTTGTTTGTTGCTTTTCATTGTTACTGTGTGATTGTAACCAAGGCTGAGCCTGCAACTGGTCATTCTGGGATCAGTATTCTTTCCTGTAACCAAAATAAACAAATAACTACAAATGCACAGTATAGGTAAATAAGGGATTGAAGGAACTATTATATTCTAGGAGCATGGTCATGCTTATTAAGGAAGCTTATGTCTGCAAACACGAAACCTATGACAAGTGAAAGGTGAAAACAGTATTGTTCATGAAGATAGGAAAGGTTATTAAATAGCACAGGGAGTAATTCAGGTACTTTTAAGTGAAGTACTGCATCCATAAACTCAAGTGCTTAATTTAAAACATAATGTTATAATAGGCCAAGGCTTCCTGAAGTTTGAGACACTATGGAAATTCTGGGGAAGGAGGGAGGACAGAGATCACAAATAGATATTCTATTGCCTATATGTACCTGTAGTAAAAATGGGTGGAGGAACATCTGTCTGACACACAATTAAGAGCATACAGTTATGAATAAACCATTAGTAAAAATTGTGCTAAATGTCAACAATTGCATGATATGCTGTCAAAAAGGCACATTCCTGATCAAGAAAAGGATAGGTTTAGAAACCCCAAAAGAAGATAAATTCTGGCTTTAGCTGTAAAGGATAGAATGAACTTAATATTATCAGAAACCTCTTAGTGAATCTTATTTGAAATCCCATTTGAAAGACATCAGTGCAGAAACTGAACTGCAATAATCCTTAGTGTTTGAGGTGGGACCCTATCAAAAGGTACCAGTCATTAAGCAACAAAGAATGTTTGCATGAAAACAGAAAGCAAGAGACCCATAAAAGATGGAAAGTAGGTTGAACACAATTCTATGTTTCAGTCTGTAAAATCAAAACAGAAGGCTAGTGAGAAACAAGGTTTTCCACAAGAGTACTTAGAGAGAAGTTTTATGGTAAAAGAAAGGTAACTAATAAGCCCAAAAGCAGAAGAAAATTTAGTAACATGCATTGTCATTTATAAAAGAAGAAATAGGAGAAGAAGGAGCATCTATACTTGCACTTACAAATGAATAGGCTATACACACTTGACATCAGTGTAGTGATTAACATAAATTTTCCTGAGTTTCCACTTTGTGTCATCCTATGTCACCCTACTGTAGTGCCCCACATCAATTGCTTAGGTCTAACAACCTTCTCCTTTTTACCCACCCCACCCCAGACTTCCTCCATGTAGTCTATTGCCAGTCAGTGTAGATCTCAAGGGCATCATGGAGAATCTGGCTATCTCACCATCTGCTGGTAGATTTTCCATTTAATGCCCTACCCCATTCCTTCTCCCTGTGGTCTCTTGCTTTCTGAGGGCAGGCATTAAATATGGCATCTCAGTCACCATCTCCACCTGAATCCAACTTAAGACTATGCCTTCTTCATCACACATCCCCAGCTTCCACCAGTGATCATGCAGAATGCCCTCATAAATACCCTCCCTCTCTCTCTCAGGATGGTAATGATCATCCCCCATGCTGCTCCATCAGTCATCTGAGCCACTAATCAAATCTGGGTCAGCTGGGCTGTAGTCAGGGCTTTATCCATCTACTCCAACAGAGTGGTCCCTCTCTTGGCAAATTAGCAGATAAGCAATGACATTTTAAGAAAGCACAAAAAGTGGACAATGCATTAAGCAGGGCCATAAAAGTATTGCCAGGGGAAGATAAACAGATGATTAGCTTGGTCTCACCCCATACTTATTTTTTAAGTTGTGAATTACTTGCTGAATAGGGTCAATAAACATGACGAAGGAATATTACACCAACTATTGGTTTGAAAACTTTGTATAATAGGAAGAGAATCCAGTGGTAATACACTTTAGAGATTTTCACAATCGTAATACACAAGGTTTAAAAGCCACAATTTTAGGACAGGTAAAAACTGGAAATGATTTAAATATGAAAAATAAATTGTGGAAAATAGAATCTATTTTGATTTTAAAATGTGGTACTTTGGCTCCAGGGGGGCTTAATAGGGAGTGTCATTGGAAATGTTTCCTTTAATTAATTTTATATACTTTACATATTTAACTGAATGATTGTTTGCAAATACTAGTATTTAAGGGGAAGGGAAAATGAGAGAAAAATATACTCTGCAAAGGCTAGAACAGCCGAGGTGCTAGAAAAGTTAATGCTTGTGTTTTTGCATTGCACGTTTTTTATCTGTGCCTATCTGTGTTTGCATACAAACTTTTACTCAAGTTGTGCTGTGCTTGTATTGGACATTTGTGACTTTTCATTAAAAACTGAAAAGATTTCACTGGCTTTTTTTCTATGGTGGTGAAAAGCTTTTATAATACTTGTGATGAAATTGGAACATTGCCATATTTTGGAAGGATACTTTGTTGTTGCTATTATTTAGTCATTCAGCTGGCTCTGCCTCTTTGGGACCTCAAGGGCTTTTGCATAACAGACCTGAACTTTCTTACTTGTATTTATTACTTCAGTAATGCTATCTCTACACTACAGTCTCTGCTGCCCCTTCATTTTTCGCCTTTGATTTTTCCTAGCATCAATGTATTTTCTTGGTACTCCTTTCTATACATTATGTGATGAAAGTATTTCAGTTTTAGTTTTACTATCAAACAATGCAGTGAAGAGTATGAATTTATTCCTTTAAATTATGAGTGATTTTCTCTTCTTGGGAGGGCGTTTAGGGATGAACAAATGCAAAGTAACAATATTAGCTTGTTTTTAAAACTTGGTGTAATAAATATTGTTTAGAACTTTTGTATACCCTGCTTAGAATGTGAAAGACTGCACCACACCCTTGTTTCGAAAGTTCAATGATATCTGTTATTATGGATCCAATCAAGCAAATAGCTCTGGATCTTGTAAGACCATTGGTAAAAATCTCCCAGTGGCACCCTTTACATTTTAGTCATTACTGAGTATGCCACTAAGTTTCATGAAGCAGTATTCTCAAGAAAAGTCACTGCTAAGTCAGCTAATCTTACTTTTTTCCAGGATAGTGACAACAAGAGAAAAAAATGAATGAAACAGGGAACCCAATTTAAGTCCAGGATGATGCAGCAGCTTTTCCAATTTTAAAGTAAAACAATTCAGAACTTAATTGTAACCACCTCAAATTGATGTTTTTTTGGAGTGGTTAAATAAAACTCAAAAGATGATACTAATGAAGTTGTTAGAAAAGGATTGCATAAACTGGGATCTGTTTCTTGCCTTTTGCTGTTTGACAGCTGCCTTAAGCTTAAAAAAATACCTTATTTGAATTATGTTATGGATGACAACCACAAGGCTTCCATGATATAGAAAGGTGACTTGGGAGAAAAAGAATACATCGTTTAAAATAGTAAAGCTGTACTTTACAAACTTGCCTGATAGGTTGCATTTTCAGCGGTGGTGCACCGGTAGCGTTGTTGCCTCACAGCAAGAGGTTCTCCTGTTTGATTCTCGGCAGGAGTGCCTTCTGTGTGGCGCCTGCATGTCCTCCCCATGGTTGGGTGGTGTTTGAAAGACATGTGTAAATGGGCGTGCCTTTATTGAAGGTTGGATGTTGAGCTGGCACCTGGGCGTTCGTGAAAATCTACTGCCAATCATTAGCTGACTGGAGTTCTGCTGTGGCGACCACTAACTGGGAAAAGACAAACAACTTACAGAATATTTACAAATGGCACAAGAAATATAACAAAAGGTATTTAGAAAAAAACAGACACAGTACATTGAAGTTTCTGTAGTCAGCCTGAGGGTTGAGATAGGTGGCAATAATATGGCAGCAAACAATTCTATCCCTGCTTTTCAGATACATGAATCTTTAGTTAAGGCCCAGAAACAAGAAGAGGAAGACTTCTTACTGAAAAATAAAGTTTGTTTTTTCCCCCAAGTTACCCTGTAGCACACATTTAAATCAATATCAGTTAATACT
The DNA here is from genome assembly GCF_019279795.1 of Protopterus annectens. Lineage (NCBI taxonomy): Eukaryota > Metazoa > Chordata > Ceratodontiformes > Protopteridae > Protopterus > Protopterus annectens. Next base: position 1,069,658,170 of record NC_056748.1, on the reverse strand, counting down.
GTGTCAGGGAAAAACACAAACCTAAAACTTTATAAGGTACCAGAGTCACAAAGAAAATATAATAAAAGACATAACGAAGATGTAAGAAAGTTGCTTAAAGTGTAAGTTACTGGAAAATCACAACATGAAAGGAGGAGTCAGATTGGATTGCTCCATAAGATTTTGTAATGATTTCCAAAAGCTAAATATCCAAAGGAGACACATATGCAGTGCTCAGAATAGATGAACTCAGAGTGGATAAGTGAAACATGGATTCTGACGAGAGATTCAGCCAAGAAGTGATAGCAGATTCCTCTTATCCCACAAGCCTAGCAGAAGACAGCATTTTCTATTCTCCAAAGTTTTTTTTTTCATTATATTGCCATACCATTTGGACTTTTCAGAAACCAACCATCATATTTAGCCAAAGAGCAAGCTATGATTCTACCAAATGTAAGACAGATGCCTAGGATATGTGATTGGGAGGAGACAGGGTAAGTACACCACAAACAGACAAAGTACAAGCTGTAAAAAAGTGGCCTGTAGCTAATTCCAAAAATCTACTGAAAGCATTCATTGCCTGACTGACTACTAGAAAACGTTTGCACCCAGTTTTGCTACCATAGCCTGTTCTTTAACTGACCTTATAAAAGATGCCATCCCCATGAAGTTCATAGTTGCTGCAGACTTTGAGAAACCCTTTACCTCACCTAAACCTCAGCTAAAATACTCCACCACACATCAAGAATGCATTGCCATTTGCAATATTGTTTAATGCTGCACATCTTCATCCTGATAACTTATCATTACCTGTACAGTAGTCATGCAAACAAAGTGAAATGATGCACGGGTTTAGTAGACGGGTGTTGATGCTGCAGCCCGTTTCATTTTACAATCACAATTAGAGCATCAAACAAACATGCCAGTGCAAATGGGTTATCCTAGTACTATAATCCAACCCAGTCATTGTAGAGCTAGGGATTTTAGGCTGGGGACATTATGGCATAGTGGCTACTGATTTTTTTTTTTATGGACTTGGTGGATATATGACATATTTGCCATATATTATGATGCAATTGGAATGTATATATATATATATATATATATATATATATATATATATATACCACATATTATGGTAGGAAAATCTGATACAGAAGAGCCTAATGTGAATTCTTTCTGAGGTACTATAAAAAACAATGTGTGTATCCGAAAATGACAAAAAAAATCTGCACCTCTTGGAGAGGGAGTTTTCTGATAATGACTAGAATCTTTTTAAGAACATTGACCAGAAAAGCCACTAAACAGCCTACTTCTAGATACTCAGCAAGCGCCAGTGTCCTATTTGTAGATGTACCGTAAATTATAGGATAGGTTTCTCCAAATACTTATATTTTTCCATACTTTAATGGGAATGAATGTTATTTGGGGCATAACTAAAGCTCATGAAATCAGTATTGCTTATGTCTTTGATATTAACCAAAAGTCCTCTGTACCTGCAATGTACCTTAAATTACCTTCTTCTACAATTTATATTGGGTTGCATCTTTAGGTAGCGTATTTAAGTATAATTGTAAATTCTTCTTTATTATTCCTGTTCCCACTCCTCCTCCTACTGGAACTATCCATGTTTCTTTCTCCCACATTACTCTCATGTATGTTAGACTTGGTGTCTCAAGTACCAAGAAACTGTAATTTCTGAGTGTAGGCAATTTCAATGATTGACACTATTTTTGTCTTTTTTCTTGGACAACTATAACTGGTTTTCTTGCATCTCTTTTTTTGGATTGTTGGTAATGGGTGATCCCATGTGATATTAACTTCATCATTGTCAGTAATGCTTTGTGGTTTATAGTTCCATTGTCTGTCAGCTATTTCTGCATTGTAGTGTTTGTAAAATCCTCAGTGCAGCAGTCCTGTCACATTATTGTGCCTTTCAGTATACAGACCATCAGCCATGATTGCATCACACTCATCCACGCAAAGGCTCATGAGGAATTCTTGTTTTCCTTTGAGAACCTTTACAAATGAACTACAGGTGAAAGGTATGATATCAGTGAGTGGTTAAAGTGCGTCTTATTGAAAAGTGAAATGATTGACCCAATGGTGAAGTGACTTTACATTTGGTCAAAATTCTGGCTTTTCAACTTACTTCCAGGAATGTCACATGCTTTGGCCTTTATGGGCTAGCTACCCTTTCATTGCTGTTTTGGGACTGTGGAAAAAGTTAGAGGATGTGGACGTTAAGCCCTCCATGTAAATACACTTTTATGATTTTGTGCATGATTGTGTGTTTTGTCACATATCTGGCCAGTAGTGAGGGGATTGGACAATAGTGATTATAAGAATATTATGAATGAGCTAGGGAGACGGGAGCAGCAGACTGGGAAGGTAAGAATTCAGTAACGACCAGAAAGAATGGGATAATGAAAGAGGGAGGAGATCAGATATAAGATGGGATAGGATAAAGTAGACAGCAAGGTATACCAGAGGAGGATGAGGAGGTGATAGCAGAGGACAGTAACACTGGTCATGTAGGAACCATAAGGGAGAACAAAAACAAAGTGTGCTACAAAAAGGTAAAGGTAAGGTGAAAGCTCAGCATAGACTTGTGGCACAGAAATGAGTGGAACAAGGAAATATTTGAACCTAAGAAGATTAACTTAGAAAACAGCGTTAGACTTCCCATTGACACCTGAATACTACTGTGAGACAGGCTAACATCAGAAGCATAGCTAGAGTTGGGTGTAGGGGGCAACTGCCCTCAGTGCAAAGTGTCACAGGGCAAAATCAGCAGATGCTGATGAGTTTTCAGTGCATTACAATCATTCAGAAATGAATGCAGGTGTTGCACTTTCAGTCTAAGCTGAGATGATTTAGCACTCTGAGAAAACAGCAAAGCACTCATGACAATGTGAACCATTTATTCCAAGTAGCAAAGCTTTCAGACATCAAGTCCTTCTTCAGTGTTTCGAAAACACTGAAGAAGGACTTGACGTCTGAAAGCTTTGTTACTTTGAATAAATGTTTCGCGTTGTGAAGAGTGCTTTGCTGTTTTCTCATTTGCCTGTTTCTGCTACACTTCACTTAACCAACCTGCACATCTTTGATATTTGTGATTTAGCACTCTGGCATAAACTATAGTAGCTCTTTCGACAAATGTAGCAAGCAGGTTGTTATAGCTTAAAATGAAAAAAATATATATTTTATTGGTTAAGTCCAAGGAGTCCCCCCCCCCCTTTTTTTTAAGGGGCAGCAGATCAGGGGATGACACCAGATACAAGAATAGCCTCCAGCTCTGTTGCTTGACTAACATGGGTTTAGAAAGATTATCAGAGGAGATGAATCATAGATTCATAGGTACATAGATTTTAACTAGGCTAATGCCCACAGGGGCCTTTTTAAGCCTAACCATGCATCTCAAATCTCTGACAAGTACTGATACCCTTGTTAAGTGTAAACAGGGGCTTAGGAGATTAAACATTTACAAGCAGAGATCTAAGAGGGGAACCATTTACAGGCTGCATGTGTTCATTAGAGGTATAGGTGCCAAACCATAGATGAATTTCCTGTCCCCATCCAGTTGTCCAAGTTGCACTTGAATTGGGTTAAGGAGGAACTCTGTTTCACATGGATAGACAGCCTGTTCTAGAGACGGGGTAGTTTCTGGGATGCATTCCTGTCTTTCCAGCAGGCGCTATTTATGTCACAAGAAAGGTTTAAGTCTTTGGAATCAGTAATTCTGGTGATATTTTTGTGGATATGCAGGTGGCTAAAGTGAAAGAGCTCTGCACGTACGGCAAATGCAGGGCCATACCAAATCTGGAACAAAACACAAATGGCCAGCACTGAGGTGTATGTGGCAAAAAAACTCAACATACTGCCATGTAGAAGGTAATTCAAAGTTTAATCCTCCATACCCGTTTCGGCATAACCGCCTTCATCAGTGGAATACATGATGTATTCCACTGATGAAGGCGGTTATGTTGAAACCGGTATGGAGGATTAAACTTTGAATTACCTTCTACATGGCAGTATTTTGAGTTTTTTTGCCACATACACCTCAGTGCTGGCCATTTGTGTTTTGTTCCAGATATGCAGGAGGCCCATCACATTGGGGTCCGACAATGCCCTGTATGCCAGGCATAGATCTCCCATTAAAAGCCTGTAGGAGAAAGAATACAAGGACAGAGCCTTGAGGTGGTCTGCATAGGATATTTTACTTACACCCTGTGTTCTTTTAGTGATTAACCTCTGTGGATGTTCCAATTGTTGGATATGCCTGGTTAGGTACGTACCAAAGGGGGCATTGTACTCAATGATAGGTCTGATGAATGCTGAATACAGTGGAACAATGACTTCCTTGGACCTAGATGACATACCTTTGTTTATAAGTTGTGCAACATAGCATGATTTCCTCACTAATGTCGACACATTTTGGTCAAAGGCTAGATTACTGTCTATGTGTGCGCCCAAGTTCCTGACTACTGTCAACTCTTAGAGGTGTGTTGTCAATATGATAGTTACCTGGGGGGATGACTTCTGAAAGGAAACTATTATGTATTTTTTGGCATTTAGTTTTAGTCTATGTCTCTGACACCAGTTGTTTGTCTGTGTCAGACCTTCCTGGAGAACATTTGTGTTGGTGTGGGATTCAATGGCAGCTTCTAATTTGCAATCATCTGCAAATATAGTCAGCCAGAGGCTATTGACATTAGCCTTGACTTCAGAGGTGTAAATTCCAAAAAAGAGCTGTCCCAGGATTAATTCCTGAAGGGACTCCATTTGTGACTGGCCTCTTTGTAGAGGTGCCCTCTCCAATTCTAACTTCCTTGGCCCTGTCTGTGAGCCAGTTGGATATCCACTGGATGACATAAGGATTTGTATCTAACTTCCTGAGTTTATCAACAATGCCCAAGTGAGGTATTGTGTCAAATGCCTTGGCCAGGTCAAGGTAGGCAGTGTGAACCATTTTGCCCTCATCCATTGCTTTGGTGACCTTCTCAAAGAAGTCTACCGGGTTGATTAGGCATGACCTGCACTTGATGAAACCAAATTGCATTGGGTCCAGTGTCTGGAGGTTTACTATGAAATTACTGATCATTTACATGATAATTATTTCCATTTCTTTGCATATGAAACTAGAGAGATTTATGGGTCTGTAATTTCCAGGGTCTGTAGATGGCCCACCTTTCTGCAGAGGGATGACTGTTGCTGTTCTACATTCATGAGGCATGAAGCCTATTTGGAAGCTACAGTTAATAGTGATTCCAGATGCCCTGATCGGTCATGTTTCATGCTATTTAGAAGGCATCCTGGGATATTGTCTGGGCCCATTAATGCTGTGTTCTTGGCTCTGAGATAGACCATTAAGGACCTGTTCCCTATTGACAGCAGCAGGATTTGTATTTGATGCTATTTCCTGAGGGGAAGATTGAAGGGAAGAAAGGGTTAAAGCTAAAGATGAATTTGTCAGCCAGTTGGTTTTCTATATCTTCTGGCTCAGTATAGGTGACTCCATTTACAATGAGCTCTGCACACAATTATGTATTGCCTTTAAGGTTGCACACATAGCTAAAAAATGCGTTGTGGTTGTCCTTGGCTTGGGAGGGCACATTTACCTCAAATTTGGCTTTGGTAGGCTTTATTTGTCCTCTGAGTTGTTTGTTTGTTTGTTTAGATTAAAAACATGACATAAAACAATGAAAACAAAAAGTTGATAGCTCATATGTCAACTTAGTCCATAAAGTAAAGAATAAGTATTTTTTGCAAGGAAGGCAGACTCCCCCAAGTAACCCACCCATATGAGATGCTGCATTCTGCTTTGCAGCCTTGCTGATCTCTATAAACTAGGATTTATTTATATTATTGCATTTATTTATTTATTTATCATTTGTTTACTGGGAAAGTCTGACTGGATCAAGAAACCATTTTCAGTGGAGGCCCGGGGAGAAAAGCTCCAAATGATACATGATAGTTAAGACATTATACACAAACAAGACAACGGGTGTCTCTGGGACACAAGTCTGTTCTGCCAACAAGTCCTATTAATGTCACAGACCAGACTGAGGTCACGCGTGTGGGTTACTTGAGTGGAGCTTGACATATGGCTATGCAGCAGTCCCATCAAGGAGGGGTCTGAAATTGCTTTGTATGCCACACAGAGGTCATGTCTGAGGAGTCTGTATGAGACTGAGTAGAGGGACAGAGCCTTTAGCCTATCTGTGTAGGGTAGATGTTTGATGCCTTGGATTCTCCTGTTGAGGAATCTCTGTGGTCTCTCCAACTGCTGCATGTGCTTTGTGAGGTACATGCCGAAAGGGGCATTGTACTCAATAATGGGTCTTATAGGGGAAGAATACAGGGATGTTATGACCTCCTTGTCCCTGGATGAGATACCATTATTAATGAGGTGGGCCATGTAAAAAGCTTTCCGTACAACAGAGGCAATCTGGTGGTCAAAAGTGAATTTGCTTTCAACCTGGGTGCCCAAGTCCCTCATGATTGATTGCGTGCTTAGGACCATTATATTAATGTGATAATTTGTAGGAACATTACTCTCCCCAAAGGGGATGATGATGCATTTTTGGCATTCAGCTTGAGACCCTCTTGGAGGATGTCTACATCACTAGGGAAAGTGATGACAGAAAGCAGCTTGCAGTCATCTGCCAACCTGGTCAGCCATAGCCCTCTGGCTTTGGTCTGCACCTCAGAAAAGTATATCTCAAGCAACAGAGGCCTCAAGACTGATCTCTGGGGTACACCGCTCATTACTGGTCTACTGCTTGAGGTGGCTTCCCCTATTTTGACTAGGGGGATTCTATCAGTGCAAAGAACAAACAAAAAGGCAATGTGATGTACCAGACCTTCCAAATTTATTGTTAGCGCTTTCGGGCGTAATTATGTACGTCCTATTTCAGACAAAAAACTTGAAAGAAAAAACTTTCTTGGTTTAAATAAACCATCATCAGTGACATCATCAGATCATCAATTCATAATTAACGAGACATTACACATAACTAAAACATAATCCTCCAGATTTACTGTTCTTCCATGCAGGACTAGCTTAGTCCTGGGTGGAAGCTGCCGTTTAGAAGAACTATGGCAGTGCGCCATGCATATTAATGAAGGAGTGCTGCCTGAGCTTCTAATCTTACACAGAGCATGTACAAGTGCAGGGAGTGTGTTTGAGAGCACAGCTCTCAGAATATACACGCCTCCACATTGAAGAACAGCAGAAAGGCCAAAGGAATGAGCGAGACCGCTCATAGGTGTCCGCATATCCCCAGCAACATTCCCCCCACGTGTACAACAGCTATAGTAAATACATATAAAATAAACCTTTTTTTTTATGAACCTGATTAAAGCTAACTGTAGGTGCATGGGTCTGCCCATTGCTTAGCTACGATTAATGCAGCTTAAATGGCTGAAGAGGATAACAAGGAAAATATATGCAAATAAAGCAGTATAGAAATAGTGTGGTGGACAGAGCATTTGCCTTAAGAGCAGGCATTCTCTGTTCAAGTCCCACTGCAGCACATTACATTTTCCATGTGAAATCAGTTTATGAACATTTTTTTGCTGTATAATCTACTAAATAACATATAACTGTGAACTGGAGTACTGCATAAATGCACATGTGAGGTGTCAGTGTCATAATATTGCAAAGTCCCCAGATAAGTACATGTGCCCCATACAGTATATGTACACAGAAATCATGGATACAAATGGAAGGTAAAATGTGTAATGAGTGACAACTCCATACAGCTTCCAAATCCCCCACCTTCCCAAGAACCATTAGATATTACTGTCTTAATCAGTGCAGTTGTAAGCATGAGTAAGCACTAGTAAGCAAGTGTAAGCACCAATAAGCAGTAGTAAGCATATTTAAGCACTGGTAAACGTGTTTAAGCCCATTTGTGTGGGGGTATCAATGCGCTCACAGGTTAAGAAATTTTGAAGCTAACTCCCTGTAAGCATAAGTAACCGGAGATTAGCACTGCATACCCTTGCACAAACCCACACAAACCCACCTACAACTGCTCAAAAGTGCCTTAAACACTCTGTATCCAATGGCCCTTGTTCTGCCCAGCAACAAAATAAACAGCTTTGCAGGTCTTGAACCCAGGAACCTATAAACTATAGTCACAGTAGTTAACCACCAAGCAGTACAGAAGAATAAAGTATCACCAAACAAGTCCTCACCACTGTAAAATCAAACGGAACCTGTGAAAGGAATCAGTATACAGTCATATGTTTTATAACCCACTACATAACATAAATATGTGAACTGGAGTACAGCAGTAAGCCCAGATGTGAGGTGTAATTGTAATAGAGTGTTGAAGTCCCCCAAAAAACACAAGGACCCCATACAGGGTACGTACACATGAATCATGGATACCAGGCGTATATATAAGATGTAATGAATAATAAATCAGTGCCAGAAAGAAAATATAATGCAAAGTCTAATGTAAGCAATGCTAAGCATTGCACAGGCCAACTTAGGAGATGTAAGCAATGGGTAGACCAGCTAACTCAATGTGCCCAGTGTAATACCCCTTTAAACAATGTCAACCTTAGGTAAGCAGGTTTGCCCATAGCCTAGCATTTTCAAAACCGTCCAATCATGGTAAAATGTGGGAAATTGGTCCTACTTAAACCCAACAGGTGGGAATACATCTCCTAACTGGTTGTAGCTTCCCCCTGAAGTCACCATGTCAGGAAGGGGAGAGGAAGTGCACTTTTGGGTGCAGAGCTGGTGCATCCAGGAGCACAGAGTCATGGCATGACTCTTTGTCAAAGACCATGAGCAGGGACTGCTGCAGGGCCAGTGCCAGGGTTCCCAATATAAGGCAGAACCCTGGGACCATCTCGCCCGTGACCTCACCAATGCCACTGGCATACCCCAAACTGATGAGCAGGTCAGGCATCACTATGCTGACCTGAAGCAGCATAAGGGGGACCTCTTGAAGCAGTGATCCAAGAGGCTAGAATGGCAGGGGATGTCCCAGCTGTGTGCATCACTCCACTATGTGTGTAATAATTGCCAGCTCATGTATATCATGGATAGGTATGGCTAAATATTCCTATTATGTCCTCCACAGCTGCAAGTGAGCAGACCATGAACCAGGAGGCACATGGAAGTCACCTGGAGAGGTTGCGATATGAGGCAGGTCAGTAATACTCTTGCATGTACTGTCATAGGAAATAAATCTAAAAGTATTAGTATATTAATTGCCTGTATAAAACCTATTGTTTAAGGCAAGTACTGCATACACCAGAGAATATGGCAGGAAGAGTCTCATATTGTATATATGTAAATAAAAGCGTAATAGCCTGACACTAAAGGTCTAACTGCTGGACTGCATGTGTATACTCTGGTATCATATGGTAATGCAGATTTGCAATCAAGTAATAGTACTGTTGTATTAAGCACAGTTACCCACACTGTGCACCATAAATAGAATGTGTAGGAATGCTTTTATATGACTGCTGTAATCCCCAGAGGCCATTTAGTTCAACTGAGAGACACATAGACAGCAAACAGGGAAAAGGCAGACAACAAAACCTGAATAGCACATGCAACTGAGACATGAACTGTTGTAATTTTAGCACACACAGCCATGGTTCGAATCCTAGCAGTAGTAGTATTCTGCATACAGAATCATACCCCACAGATATGTCCAGAATGCCCAGTAAAGTGGCCCATATATGTTGCCTGTCAACCTGTCCCCCTGGGAAATCAGTGGGATAATCCCAGATGTATAGGCAGCAAACAGGAAATACAACTGACTTTGACACACATCTATGAGAACAAAGCTGGCATGCTAGCAACTCCCCAAAACCTTATGAGAGTAAGAAGCCACATATGTCCCATTTACACCCCCATCTTGTCAAGCTGTGACCAGAGTGTGTACAGTAATAGAGTGAGATGTATGTGCATAATAGTAATGTGGAATATGGTACTGTGTGTGGCAACATTCAGGTAGTGCTAACAAACATTTCTCCCACAGGTGTGTCAGATACCAACACTGTGCCCAGAAATACAAGAATGATACCCTTACTAGTACTGTTTACTTTGATATTGTATGGCATTGTGACTAATGCAGCTGCTTTGAATAATAATATATTACACATCACTGTTGCCCACACTGTCCTACAAAATATAACTGTCTAGGAAATCCTGCATAAGAGTATTGTAATACAAAATGCAAAACCACAGGAGACTTATAAGACAGAAAGCAGATAGGAGATATACAGCAATATCTATATAGCACACAAAACTCTGATGGACAGTGTTTAAGTTGTAGCAGACATAGCCATTTTCTGAATCCTGCTAGTGGAAGTAGGCTGCATACAGAATCATACTCCACAACTGTACAGATAAGACCAGAATGTCCAGTATATGGGCCCATATCTGCTGCCTGCCCCCCTGGGAAGTCTATGGGATGATACCAGATGTTTAGGCAGCAAACAGGGAATGCAACTGATAGTCACACATCTATGAGAACAAACCTGTCACTCTAGCAACTCCTGAAACTGTTATGAGAGTAATAAGCCAAGTATGTCCTATCTACACCCCCATGTTATCACACTGTGACCAGAGTGTGTACAGTAACAGAGTGAGATGTATGTGCATAATACTACTATAGTGCTAACAAACAATGCTCCCACAGGTACGTCAGATACGAACACTGTGCTGAGAAATAAAGACCATAATAACCTGTACTTGTATTGTTCACTCTGGTATTGTATGGAATTGTGAGTGTTGCAGTTGCTCTGAATAATAAAGTATCACTGATCACTCTCACCCACAATGTGCTACATAATATAACTGTGTAGGAAAGCATGTATATGTGAGTGGTAAGTCACTAAAGGTTGAAGAAGGCAATAGTCTAGATATGTCCCGGTACACCTGCATGTGGTCAAGACATGGCCTGAGTCTGTGCAGAAAGAGTTGGATAGCTATGTGCACAACATCAACCCAGAATCTGGGAGAATGTGTAGAAACAGTTAGTGTTAACAAACATTCTCTCCACAGGTATACCATGTAAGAGGTGTATACTGCAGGTAAAACCAGTTCATGTATAACGATGATGACAGCCATATCACTGTCCAAATTAAGGCTATAGGATAGTGTAGTAATACTTGTAAGGTATAGATAACAACACTGACTAGGAAAGCAATGCGGACTACAGGAATATACTAGCTGTTATTTGACATCTTTCTCTCCCCACCATATCTCCAACAATAAATTACATACCCACCTCAACCAGTATGTAATGACTCCACTCTTCTGATTATGTCCTATTAGTTGATATATATTTAAATTTGTCTCCATGCATGTGCTATAATGAATTATTCCAGCATTGGTGACATAGTGCCATCAATGTACCTGCATGCTGTTATTACCACCGTGGTGCCATATATGCATGTGTTCCATTTGTTATGCAACTGTTCCTTATCTGGTGTCTGGGTTAATGGGAATATCTATGCATACTGTTATACCTAAACCTGGAGTGTGTTGTGTTGACTATTACTAACCCACATATGATGATAAAATCTAAACACTATAGCAAGTTTGGGATGGCCGGTCCCAGAGGACCCACCTGTCCCACCTCAGCTGGCAATGGAACTGGGCACCAGCATGTCGGGGGCCAAACACGGGACTTCCTCATCTGTTGGTCCTGTACCACCTTCAGGTAGAACTGCATCAGAGAATGGGGCTTGTCCCCCCTGGGAGTGGGTGCAGACAAGAACCTGTCACCTGTCACCAGGTCTGGGTGATAGTGCATAGCGAGCTCTGCAGGGAGGTCAGAGATCTGCTATGCCAGCTTGAGGGCCATGTGTTTCAACTAGAGAGATGGCCTGGCTCTATGACTCAGCCCCCAGCACAACCACCTTTGGGTCTGTGAAGGTGCAGTGGTGACTGCCCATAGGTGAGGATCTCAGTCCCACTGTTTCCACTAGGGGGCTCATGGGCTTCCGATTTCCCAACACCCCTCCCCATCAAGTTGTGTACCCCCACGTGTCATATACCACCCCTGTATGCATTTTGTTTGTCTTGTCTGTTAACCTACCCACTCTACCTCCCCAAATATACCTACTATCCCTCCCCAACATTCCACTCTCACCTGAAAAAAAGGGGCAATCTGTTCCCAGAAAAAAAATCTTGCCTCATACATAGCTCTCCATTTTGCATGTGTCCACTGGACACATGTAATCTGGTCTTTATGGCATCACAACATATTACTGTTGTCCAAACCCCTCTGTCAGAGGTTTGTGTATCCAACTCTACCTCCAAATGCAGTGTATATGCACAGTTGTTGCTGTAGAAAAAATGGGCAGCTATGGACCTTCTGTACACGCTTCCTGCACACCCCTAGCTATTTTCCCTACTGTATTTCCCTCCTTGTGCCCCTTTGTCACCACTTACATATCAACCCTTTTTTCTTTTCTTTCAAAGAAATTAGCACAGAGATAAGCGGGAGTAAGCACTTTTAAGCAGCAGTAAGCAGGTTTAAGCCTGTTTGCACAGGGGTAAGCAATGCCTACACAGTTTAAGCAATTGAGAAGCTAAATCAGTTTAAGAAACTGTAACCAGAAGTTAGCAGTGCCTACCTTCACGCAGACCCACGCAAACCCCCTTACAACTGCTTAAAAGTGCCTTAATAACTCTGTATACAATGGCCCTTTTTCTGCCCAGTAACAAAATAAACAGCCTGTTCAAGGCTTGAACTCAGGACTCTGTACACCATAAAGATTTACCACTAAGCCATGTCAGATATACATAACCCTGATGTTTTCACAAACAAATCATCCAGCCCAGCACAGTACAGGGAATGTATTTCAACATGCAGATGTATGTGTGTCTGTATATCTATATATATTATTATCGAAATAGATATATCTATATATGTAGATGCAGATATATATATATATATATATATATATATATATATATATATATACACATATAAATATATATATATATATAAATATATATATACATAAATATATATAAATATATATATATATAAATATATATAGATAGATATATATAAATATATATATATATATATATATATATATATATATATATATATATATATATATATATACATACACCGCTTCCTAACCAGGAAGCAAATAAACAAGTAAATAGAATGGGAGCAATCCCTAAGGCCAATGCACAAAAAACCATCACGCACCATCTATAGATATATATGTCTACATGTATATGTCTATATATATATATACAGAGAGAGAGAGAGAGCAAGTTATATATACATAAGCAGATATATAAATCTATATAGGTTTATACGGACATACATCTGTAGATAGCAATGGGAACATAACAAAAACATATAGATCATCATGCACCAGTAATGGGGTTGAGAGGCCCCAAACAACATTTATTTATTTATTTATTTATTTCAGTTTGGTGACCGGGGAGGTCCACTGGGCTAAAGAGCCCATTTTCAGTGGAGGCCCGGGGAGAAAAGCTCCATAGTACAATGTTACAAGACATAATGATCATACAAGTAAGAAGTATAAATAAAATACAAAGATAAAATTGATTTACATACAAAGGGTTGAATTTCCAAACAGTAGATAGAATGCATTTGAGTAGGTAGTCCTTCAGTTAAGCAACTTGGAAGTTAGAGAAAAGTGTCCTGGAGGATGATAGGCAATAAGCATAAGGTTGGGAGTAGTTATTAGTTACATTAACAATGTATGACTAAGAGAGAAATTTGGAAGGTATGAAGGTTAGCCAGGAGAGAAGGAAGAGGAGAGCTTGGGAGGTATAGAGTGAAGTACGCAGTTGCATTTTCTCTGAGTATGCAGGTAGGAGTGGAGTTGTGTTGTACATACGTTTAGTACGAATAGGTAGCCCCTCCCCCCACCCACACAGCCAAACATGTCTGCCCTGCAATACACTACCAACTGTTGCAGATCCCATAAGCAGGACCTGACATGACATGGGCACAAGATGTAAACAGTACTCCATCCCACCTGTATGTCAGGCCGGTATCAGTAACATATCATGCAGTACAGTCTGGCACCCATAGGGAATGTACAATATGGAAGCAATCAACATCCTTAAGATACATATACACAGACACATAAATGCAGATACAGATATAAATATACATATATATAGCTATATATGTAGCTACACATACATATGCAGAGATATGTATAGTAAGATACATATGTAGAAGGTGCACACAATATGGAATAGCCACTAAGCCAACAGTTACCACTTTAACAACTGGACACTGTATGAGCCACCCATATAAATGACAATCATTGCCTGCAACATATACCCACAGAGAGGTCAAAGGATATAACACTACACACAGGTTTGCATATGTGTCCATATGTGGCACCTGTCTGAGTTGTAGCAAGTCAGAACAGTGCAGCTGTGCAGGAGTGTGTTGTGGGTTTGTGAACTTGATGTCTGAATGTACCCCATATATTGGTATGC